>NC_057806.1:499287607-499590142 GCF_018294505.1 Triticum aestivum | reverse complement strand
GGGGAGGGGGGCTGGCCGGAGAGGTACCCCACTATTTATCTTAGGGTTCAGGATGGGGGCGGTGGTCTCCGGCGGTGGCGGGGCGGTGGCGTGGGGACCGCTAGAGAAAAAGCTCGGTACGGGGGGTCCTAGAGGGATGGCAGGGGCGGCGGCGGACCGACGATGGGGAGTGTTTTCGAGGCGGGCGGGGCGGCGCCCCACCGGTCGTGGGCAGCGGGGTGCTGTTGTTTGGCCGGTGGTGGCTGGCGGCTCAGGGGGGTGGAGGTTGAAGATGAACCGCAGGCCCTTGATTTCGTATCCAACGGCTGCAAAATTGATTGACCAGGGATGAAAAAGTTAGTCGACCGACGTGTAGCCTCACCTTGCTAGTGCGTTCAGTTTCGACACAAATTTCAGTTTCGACAGTTAAGTTCAGTTTTGACAGTTAAGTTTAGAGAAGAGCGGCTGATGTATTTTACATCTAGCACTTTGTGGTTATGTATTTTATGTCATGTATTGGAGATGCTATTAGAATTCCACTCAGCTTAACTTTGTTCGTTGTCTCTCTTGTCCTGCTTCAGCCTCGGCGTCGTACAACTCACCGGAGCTGCTCCAACAAGGAAACCCACCATCACATCGGAGCAATACCTCGGGCTCCATTTCCAGACGCCTAAGATCTTCTTCCCCTCCTCCGACAGCCAAGTCAGCCGGAGCATCCTCACCGGCCAACCCAATCATGCTGAGATCGACATGGCTTCGCCAAAGAGGTTGTACGCTTGTTGCATATCTTTTTTACTCTACATGTTATATATATTGTCCACTGAGCACTCGTAGTAATGGGAAATATGATTATTTTATCCTACTATATGACAAGCAGTGAGGTACCAGGCAACTTAGCCATCTGTGTTGGACTCTCTTGAACGCCATCATTATTTATATCTGCGTGTTTGAGTTGTGCATTTGTCGATGGGCCTGGGAGTTGAGCTAGTATGGCAGTGGCCTGGGTCCAAAGTAATAGAAGTAGCACAAAAACATTTTTTTAGTGTAAGATTTTCCTTGCTTAAGCCTGCCTACTAAAATCGCCAGTGCTTGAAAGGAAAAGTGAATGAAAAACCTCGGAATTGGAAAGTTTCCTATGGTACTACTTTTCATGAATTTGGTGCAAAGGAATGGAGCAAAGGAAAACTGTAGGATTTGTTCCTTTAGTGTCTCCTTGAAAGAAAAACCGTAGTAATTCTAATTTCCACTTCTCCTCCTTTTCATATTCCTATTCATCAAGCACAAGAGTAAGAGATAGTAGCATAATAGCATTATAACCGTACATTTTCTTGTGGTTTGACTTAATCTCACCATACTTTTTTGCATCCTGTGATCTTCCAATTGTTGTGAATCAAACACCCAGATTGGCAGAAATTCTGTGTTTTTAAATTCTATGTTTTGCATGTGCATTCCTATCCTATTCCTGTCTATTTACTATCCCTGCATTGTTAGAATCCTCAAATTCAAACAAGCCCTTACTCAATTACTCCTGTTACAGATATGTGTCAAAGAAAACCTTGTGTGGTTTGTCTTGCTCCTGCGGCGCTGTGTTCCACCCCAGCTCAGCTGCTCTAACGACGGAAGGGTTCACCACAGCAGGGATCCGCTCTCTAGACTGTCTTTCGCCGCCTCAGATCTTCTTCCCCGCCACCGGCAGCCATGACAACTGCATTACCATCATCAGCTGAGCAGATGACCTTGAGGACAACACGGGTCCGCCAGAGAGGTCGCACTCATCCGTGTCTGCTTACGTTATGTGTCGCTTAATATGATGACATGCTACATTATCGTCGTGTTCACCTATTAGACTCCGAGTCAGGTCGAAACTAATGCTAAAACTTGAGTTTTTAAATGGTTGTGGGGTACATATTGGGGCAGCAATTTGTACTATCTGTCTACTATCTGGTTAATCTCCGGTGTCTACTATGAGTTTCATGTTGGGTGCAAACAAACATTAAAGGAGCCATTATCTGTATTTCTTAATTAAAGCTATTATCTGCCTGCTATCATTAGTTTTGGGTCTATCCACAGTTTTCTACCATCACTATGGATTTGTGCATGCACTCCTTACATAATCTCACTGCGTTTTATTCCTATGCATGCCAGTTATTGTACACAATGGAACTGATCATGTAGAGCAAAAGAGACGAGCCTTGCGTGGTAATAAAATTTCATGCAGACGTCGTTCCATGGTGGGCGCAAAGGCAGCCCCCCTCCACCCATTTTGGATCGTAATCAAGAGGAAGATAGTTGTTCTGAGGGGGATTCAGAAGGAGAAGACCACTCCTATTTATCCCATTAGGTCTT
Source organism: Triticum aestivum (assembly GCF_018294505.1). NCBI lineage: Eukaryota > Viridiplantae > Streptophyta > Magnoliopsida > Poales > Poaceae > Triticum > Triticum aestivum. The sequence goes on along the minus strand of NC_057806.1, from coordinate 499,587,817 downwards.
CGCTCTAACTTGGCATGCTGATGTTGGTAATATCATGCATATGGTGCCTTGCATTGCTTACTGTATACATTAAAGATGTGATATGCTTAGTTTAGACATGCTTTCTGTCAATGCCATCTATTTGGTTTCTTTATCATATATGTGAATCATGCAATGCCATCTTGTCTAGCCAGGCATCATATATGTGAATTTTGCAATGCCACCCTGGTTAGCCAGTCATCTTATATGTGAATTATATCATGCCATCATTTTTTTATTATGTGTTAAATTTGTCAACAATTTTAGTACATTAAATTACTCTTCCTGTGCATTAGCCATTCGGCACAGTCATGGAAAAATCTGGAGTGGAAACAAGGTCTTCAGAGCAGACAATGCTATCTGACGAAGAGCATGTCTTGCTGGTTACCGATAGCTCCTCAGATGAGGATTCAGAGACAGATGACCAGTCATATTCCCCCCCCCCCGAGGTGCATGCCCTAACTTGGCAGGGTTATGTTGCTCATATCATTCGTATGGTATCTTGCATTGCTGTGTCATTTGCTTAGTTTAGACATGTGAAAGTGCGTTATATCGACTAGAGGGGGGTGAATAGGCGATTTTTACAGAATTCTTCACTGAGGAATTTGCTAGTGAGGAAGTTCCTTAGCGAAGAACTACTAGCAGCGGAATAAGTACTCAAAGGTAAACACAACAGAATACAAGCATAGTCATCATGATGAAATGAAGATAGGCACAGAGTACAGGAACCGTAATCACAGGATAACACAGGATGAAGACAAGCAGACTGAAGAAATTGAACTGAGGAAATTGAGAAAGTCTTCAGTCAAAGTCTTCAAACACAGATATGAACAAATATACAGCACAGTTATGAGGAAATGAAAGAGTTGAGGAAATAGAACCAGTAAGCTCGGTGAAGAAAATGATTTGTTAGACCAGCTCCAACTGCTGTCTCAGTTGTACGTCTGGTTGGAGCGGCTGAGTATTTAAACTCGAGGACACACAGTCCCGGACACCCAGTCAAGGACACTTAGTCCAAGACACCCAGTCCTCACTGTATTCTCCTTGAACTAAGGTCACACAGACCTCGTCCAATCACTCGTGGTAAGTCTTCAGGCGACTTCCAAACCTTCACAAACTTGGTCACTCGGCGATCCACAATTCCTCTTGGATGCTCTAGACCATGACGCCTAACCGTCTGGAAGAAGCACAGTCTTCAAAGGTAACAAGCATCGGATCCACTCAGGATCAATCTCTTCAGTGATGCTCAATCACTTCGGGTTTGTAGGTGTTTGGGTTTTGGGTTTTTGGTTTTTCCTCACTTGATGATTTTCGCTCAAAGTCCTCGGAGGATGGGTTGCTCTCAAATGACAATTGTCAGTTTCTCTCAGAGCAGCCAACCAGCTAGTGGTTGTAGGGGGGCGGCTATTTATAGCCTAGGGAGCAGCCCGACATGATAAGACATAAATGCCCTTCAATGATATGACCGTTAGGTGGATAGATATTTTGGGACAGCTGGTGCATAGCACAGCAACGGTCGGAATTTTGAGTAGTAAAATCCTCAGGGCTATCATGTTCCTCACTGTGTAGGCAATCCGCACTGGCGAATTCCTAGCTCCTTAGTCAGGACAAATTCCTCAGAGACCAGAAGAACTTCGTCTTTGTCACTGAAGAAATTGATTGAACTGTATGAGATTTCCAATGGCTTCACTCGAAGGGATTGGTAGGTGTAGGATTTTGAGTTGAGCATCACATGGAAATTTTTCCTTAGTATTTCCTCGACCCCCTTTAACAGTACGATGTTTCCTATGACTCAAGAAAGAGAAAAACAAAACTATGAACACGAAAGTCTTCAAGCTTCATATTTCTCGCATGAATATCAAGTGTTCACGGACACACCAATTTCTTCAATTTCAAAGTCTTCATGAAAGTCTTCAGAAATACCAAAATCTTCAGTCGAAGATATTCATTTTTAGGGGTCGACTTTTCCTGTAAATATCAAACTCCTCATAGACTTATAGACCTGTGTACACTCACACACGCATTAGCCCCTTAACCTATAAGTCTTCAATACACCAAAATCACTAAGGGGCACAAGATGCACTTACAATCTCCCCCTTTTTGGTGATTGATGACAATATAGGTTATGTTTTCAACGGGGATAAATATATGAAGTGTAAATACTGATATTGTGGAATTTGATTGCAAGATATAGAAGAACTCCCCCTGAAGATGTGCATAGTGAGGAATTTGCTTTTGAAGCAATGCACACTTGAAGAGTTGAATCATGGAGATCTCCCCCTATATCATGTAATTCATACACGCATTTAACATATAATATGAAGAATTTTAAATGCATGACGAAATATGGTGCCTGATGAAATTCAGCATGCGTGCAATAATATTTAACGAGGAATAAGCATGCAGAATAGTGCATCAAGATCAGAGCACAGTGCATCAAAAGTATCAGAGCACCATCGGGTTTAAGATTACAACTCGATCCAATAAAGTTTCAGAAGAACGAGAGTTGTAACTTAGCAGATAAAAAACGCCCATATAGTACACCCGCTTGAAGACTAACTCATATTTCTCCCCCTTTGTCATCGAATGACCAAAAGGATCGAAAATGAGGACTAACGCCCCTGAAGATAATCATGTTGATGAAGGAGCGCCAGCATTGTTGGGGTCGTTTATTGATGTAGGGCCTGCCGCAGTGTCGTCCAAACCTTCATGTTCATCAGTGTCGAACGATAAAGAATATAAGCTGGCCACCAGAGAAGGAACCTTGACCTTCTTGAATTTCTTCGGAGGAGGTGTAGACCAGTCAAAATCTTCATTAAGACCCATGTTCTTTAGATCTTCTTCACCATAGAGATGTGACAGGATTGCCCAGGTGCGACCGAAGACTTGATGGAGGTAGTAGTGGTTTTTCTTCACTGCATTGTGTGTAGCAGTCATGTTGTGAAGAAGTGAACCAAACTGACGCTTAACCCATTTGTGATTTCGTTCCACCTTCTGGTGAAGACTAAGCAGAAGTTCACGGTCAGTCATCACGCGTGGAGCAGTGGCTTGAGGAGTGGACTTAGGTGCATTGGCAGAGTCATGTGTGGGAGAGTCAGCATTGGTGGAATAAGATGCAACTTTGCAAAACTGACCATCCAATGGACGAATGCCTTCATCTATTATAGCTGGTGCCTTGCCCTTTCCATCAACTGAGGAATATGTCTGCTTGAGGACTTCAATTGGGGGCAAGTAGCTGAGATGATTCTGGAAATCAGCTTTGTAGTTGAGTGAAGACCTTGTCCTGAGGAATCTCATGATCCAAGGTGCATAAGGCTTCAGCTCAAATGGAGACAGTGCAACATTGGCCATAGTCATCATGAATAAATTGTGATAATTGACAGGAATGCCATGAACGATGTTGAATACCAGATTCTTTATGATGCCAGCAATTTCCTCATCAGATGAGTTGTGGCCTTTGATAGGACTGATTGTCCTCGTAAGAATACGATAGACAGTTCTGGGCACGTACAACAATTCCTTCACGAGGAATTTGGTTCTTGGTGCTTGACCTGGCTTCAAAGGTTTCATCAGCACCTGCATGTAATGATGTGTGAGCTCAGGTTCACTGTAGATGCAGCAAGCTTCTTCAAGGAGAGGACTGAGTGGTAGAGCATGAAGCAATTCAGAGGCTGGTGCAGTGTAGTGAGTGTTTTCACACACCCAGTCCAGCACCCATGAATTCACATCTTCCGCATCTCCGGTGATGTGCAGCGTTGCATAGAATTGAAGAATCAGTTCTTCATTCCAATCGCAGATGTCAGAGCAAAAGTTGAGCAGCCCAGCATCGTGAAGAACACTAAGGACTGGTGCGAAGCACGGCAGAGATTCCCTATCCACGTGAGGAATGTGCTCATGGTAGAAAATCTTCTCCTTGTTGAACAGCACTGAGGAATAGAAATTTGCTTGACTAGCAGTCCCGAAACGCCTCTTCCTAATGCGAGTAGAGTCATATGGGTTGTAATCTTTGAAGAATACGTGCTCGCCGAAGAAATCATCAGCCTTGAACTTTTTCTTGCGTGAGAATGGATCCTTTGGCTTCGGCAGAGGAGTGTCTGTGAGTTGCATCACGACCTCAGGAATCTCAATCACAGGTTCTTCAGGCCGAGGAATTTCTGGTTCCTCCTCAGTGGCAGTCTGTGTAGTTGGTTGTTCAGCAGCAGCAGTTTCATCAGCGCTAGTGGCTGGAATTTCCTCATGGACAGATGCAGTGGGATGTGTTTCTTCAGAGCCCATGTGAACAGTTTGTGTGGGGGACTGAGGAATTTGTTGTAGAGGAGTGAACATTGGAGAGTTTGGATGCTGACTTTCCCAGAATTCATCACTGATTACGGGTGTGGAGCAGCCAATGTCCACATCATCATCTTCCATTTCTTCAATGCCAGCCTCTTCAGCTGTGAACTGAGGCATAGGCGAGGAGATGATAGGTGTTGAAGGGATCGCATCCACTTCAATTTCTTCATCCAATGGTTCAGATGAAGCAGCAGAATGAGTTTCTTCATCAGATCCGCTGGGGATCACATATTCTTCATCAAAAGGAACAAGGTCCTTTGATGGCCTGGTTGAGATGGGAACAACATCAATCGGATTAGCAAATGAACTTGTCATAGGCTTCATTATCTTCGGAGCTGAAGAATTTGAAGCAGCTGATGCTTTCCTTTTCTCCACTGCAGCACGCTCTGCAGCCTTGGTCTTCTTCACATCCGATGCAGATGGAAGGATTGGAGTTGAAGTTGGTGCAGGAGCAGCTGAGGAATCGGGTTGATTTTCTTTAGGAACAACTGATGCAGTTGCCCTGAGTTCTTCAGTTTCTGCAGGCACGCCACTAGTGGGTGCCTTGGCAATTTCTTCAGCGGCTGGAATGCAGTCATCATCCCTGGAACTCACATTATCTTCAGCGGCCTGATTGTCATTTTCTTCAGTAGGCTGAGCAGATGCTTTAGCCTGATGAATTTCCTGTTGCGTTGGGGCTGCAACATTGGCAGTGAAGTTATCCACAAGTTTCACAAAACGAACCTTGGCTCCAAGCCAATCAACGCGATATGCTTCAAAGTCATCACTAAGTTTCTTAATCTCAGTCTGGGTAGTGACAAGTTCTTCAGTTGTCATAGAGATAACGTTTTTCTTCAGATAGCGCTCTTTCTTGTACTGCGCTTTCTTGATCTGCCTGGCCTTCTGAAATTTCCACTTTTCTTCTTGAATGAAGTGGGTCAGCATGTGACTTTGGCCAGGAGTCAGCTTGAAGTTAGGCAAGGGAGTGTTGGGGTCCTTGTGCCAATCATCAATGTAGTCGAGGATCAGCTTGGGATCCCAAAGCAGTGGCACCTCTGATCCTTTGGCTCTAGCGGCCCTAACTTGCCTGTCTCTGATGATTTCCGCAAGTTCATCATCATCAGCTTCGTCTTCATCAGACGGCACTTGGAAAGCGACTTGCTTCTTTTGAGGACTTGGGCGTGGACCTCGTCCAGCAGTGGCCTTTGTCTTCAGTAGTGAGGGGCCAGCTGAGGAACTAGCTGAGACACCTGAGGCAATGGAGATGCCGGCAGTCCTTTGGCACGAAGCGAGATGCACAGGTGCTGAGGATTTGGTCGGAACAACTAAAGGCTTTGGCCGAGGAGATGAGGACTTTGGAGGAACAGGAGCAGCATGAGGAATTGGCCGTGAGGGCTTTGATGATTCTAGCCGTGAGGGCATTGCTGAGGAAGCACTTGGCTTGCGCGCAAGCTTCTTTGACATAGCCTTCTTTGGCTTGACAGCAAAGGCCTCAGCAGAGGCAGCATCAGGATAGTCCTCACCTCGCTTGAGGCTGGTGGGATCAGCAATTTCGCCAGGATAGTCCTCACATAGCCTTCTTCATTGAATTTCCTTACTGCTTCTTTGGCTTGCTTAGCCAACTTGCCTTGGCGCTTGGCCCATTCATCAGGATAGTCCTCACCTCGCTTGAGGCTGGTGGGATCAACAATTTCGCCAGGTGCCAGTGGTGCTCTTGGGCATGGAAGATTGAGTGCGAATTTCTTCATATACTTAGGAGTGACATATCTGTACTCCCTCTATTCTCTTGCCCATCTCCTCTCTATCTTCTGAATGTGCACTTTGCTCTCATTCTTGGTTTCCTCAGTAGGTGTGCAGTACCCAGCATATATGTCATCAGGGATCTCAAACGCTGTATTTACCTCAGGCCTCTTTCCTCCCTTCTGTGGCCTTTTACCATCAGCCATTTTCTTTAGTTGAGGAATTTGAACAATTGAATTCTCTGAAGAAGTATGCAACTTTTATTCGAGGAATGCTGCAAGTGAGTTAAGTTGATGAGAACCTAGTGATTCAGCAGCTGACATGTGTACCTGTGAACAGAGTATAGTTGCGAGGAATTTGGAGAGGTCATATGCGTTCTCAGAAGGTTTTTCAAAATGAACAGGTTTGAGGAATTTGACCAGATGAGTCTTGAAGATTTTCACTAAGCGTTCTTTGTCTTAGGTTCCAGAGTTGTATAGATCGAAGATCCACACAATTGAGGAATCTTGAAGAAAAATGATTCTTAGAGAAACGAATCAAGAACGGATGACTTATGAGCTGTTCAGTGTGTGAAGATATGAAGAAAAACACTTTTGAAGATTTTGTAGATAATCATTCGAATCAATGAGGGTAGTAAAAGTAATGTTTAATTACCCTGGATGAAGAACATGACGAACTGGAGTGAGGAGATGTGAAGTTCGTCTGTGCAGATCTTCCACGCCCTAACTTGGCGGAGGAAGATGGCTACGGCGGCGGTGGAGTGAAGATGTCCGCGGTCGGCGCGAGTACGTCGGTGACGAGGTCGATGCAGTGAAGCTCTTCCTCACCGGCGGCGATGAAGTAGCGGCGGCGCTAGGGTTTGAGAACCTCGAGCTGGAGAGAGAGGTCGAGCGAAGTAAAAGAAGTGAGGAAGGGAAGGAGGGGTATTTATAGCCACGGTGAAAAACTTCTCGCCCTAAGAAATTGGACGAACGTGCCCCTGACCCTTCTCATTCGCATGACATGTGTCACCCACGTAGTGAGAGGTGGAGATCGTGTTAGATCGTGGGTGAGTGGATAAGTGTATCATGGGATGCGGAACGGTTTGAGCGGCAAAACCGAAAATTTCGATAAGATAGGTTTTGAAGTTCCGTTCGCAATTTCTTCAGCTGACAAGGACACAGTGAAGATTTTGAACGAGTTTCAAATAGAACGCACATGAAGATTTTGTGAACAGATTGAGTTGAGTATAGCATAGAGGGGAAGGGTCCGATCACATTCACTTAGCAGAAAGCCAACTTGAAGAAATAGCAATAAGTGAATGTTGTAGAGGACATAAACTCATATATATATAGCCAATGAAGAAAAATGATGGAACCAGTGAAGACTATGCAAAGTTGAAGAATATGAAGAAATTTGAGGAATTTCAAATTTTGGTGTTGGCGTGACCCACCGTATAAGAATGATGATTTCAGATACCGCGTACAATTATCGTAGGGTTCTGAGAATCAAATTCTTCGTTAATTTCTTCACACTAAGAGTGTTATTCTTCATTGATTAAAGAAAAACGTTTCTTCATGTCTTGCACATCTAAGTCATCAATTTTGCATAAGTGTTAGGATGACTGTCCTTTTCAAAGAACATTCGAAGACTCTAAGATATTTAGCTCACACTGCAACTTGCTAAATCTCTTCTCATCCAAGGGCTTTGTGAAGATATCGGCTAGCTGTTCTTCAGTCTTCACATGCTCAATAGAAATGTCGCCCTTCAACACATGATCACGAAGAAAATGATGACGAATCTGAATGTGCTTTGTCTTCGAGTGCTGAACTTGGTTGTGAGCAATCTTGATGGCACTATCATTATCACAGAAGAGAGGTACATTCTTCATGTTGACGCCGTAGTCCTTGAGAGTTTGCTTCATCCATAGCAATTGGGCACATCAAGAACCAGCGGCAATGTACTCAGCTTCAGCAGTAGATAGTGATACGCAGTTCTGTTTCTTCGAGGACCAACAGACCAAAGATCGTCCAAGGAAATGACATGTACCAGATGTTGACTTGCGATCCACACGATCACCAGCATAGTCAGAGTCAGAATATCCAACAAGATCAAAAGCCAAGCCCTTGGGGTACCATAATCCAAGTGTTGGTGTGTGAGCTAGATATCAAAGAATATGCTTCACAGCCTTATGGTGTGATTCCTTCTATGCAGCTTGAAATCGGGCACACATGCAAACACTAAGCATTATATCTGGCCTAGATGCACATAAGTATAATAAGGAACCTATCATGGAGCGGCATACCTTATGATCAAAGTCAATACCATTTTCATCAGTGCACAGATGGCCATTTGTGGGCATAGGAATTTTGACGCCTTTGCAATCTTGCATGCCGAATTTCCTCAGTACATCATTGAGGTATTTCTCCTGAGATATGAATATGCCATTGTGTTGTTGACGAATATGAAGACTTAAGAAGAATTTCAACTCTCCCATCCTAGACATTTGATATTCTTCACTCATCATATAGGAAAATTCATCACTATAACGTTGGTCAGTACAGTCAAAGATAATATCATCAACATATACTTGGCACACAAACAATTCACCATCATAAGATTTAGTGAAAAGAGTAGGGTCGGGTGAACCGGGTTTGAAGCCTTTCTTCATGAAGAGTTCCTTCAAAGTATCATACCAAGCCCGTGGGGCCTGCTTGAGGCCATAGAGGGCCTTGTTGAGTCTGAAGACTTTGTCAGGATTCTTTGGATCTTCAAAACCTGGGGGTTGAGCAACATATACTTCTTCCTCAAGCTTACCATTGAGGAATGCACTTTTCACATCCATTTGATATAGAGTCATATCATGATGGTTAGCATAAGCAAGTAATATGCGAATAGCCTCAAGTCTAGCAATAGGTGCAAAAGTTTCATCGAAATCAATTCCTTCACCCTGTGTGTAGCCTTGAGCTACAAGTCGTGCCTTATTCCTCACCACAAGGCCATTTTCATCTTGCTTGTTGCGGTAGATCCACTTTGTGCCGATGATATTGTGCTTGCGAGGATCTGGACGTTTGACCAGTTCCCAGACATTGTTGAGCTTGAACTGATGTAATTCTTCTTGCATGGCCTGAATCCACTCAGGCTCCAAAAATGCTTCATCTACATTAGTGGGCTCTGTAATAGAGACAAAAGCATACTGCCCACAAAAGTTAGACAAATGTGAAGCTTTTGAGCGTGTGAGAGGACCTGGCGCTTTGATGTCATTGATGATCTTTTCAACTTGCACTTCTTTTGCAATGCGAGGATGAGCTAGTTGTCGTTGAAGAGTTTGATCAGCGTTTTCTTCAGCACAATTTTCTTCAGCATTTTCTTCAGGTGCATTTGCTCGACTTTCTTCATGTTCTGGAATGAATTCTTCAGCAGATTCTTTAGTAGGAATGACATCGTCAGTAGCCTTGAACTTGATAGTTTCCTCAGGTGCTGGTTCATCTATCACAGTAGGTAGGTGCTCTCTTTGCGAGCCATTAGTTTCATCGAACCACATATCTACAGTTTCAATAACTTTGTGAAGAACGTTGTTGAAGACTCTGTAGGTGTGTGAGTCCTTTCCGTAACCAAGCATAAAACCTTCATGTGCTTTCGGTGCAACTTTTGAGTTGTGATGAGGATCTATAATCCAACATTTAGCACCGAAGACTTTGAAATAACTTACATTGGTTTTCTTATCAGTGAGGAGTTCATAGGCAGTATTTTTGAAGAATTTGTGAAGATATACTATGTTGATGATGTGGCACGCAGTATCAATTGCCTCAGTCCAGAAACGACGAGGCGTTTTGTATTTATCAAGCATAGTGCGAGCCATCTCAGCAAGAGTCATGTTCTTGTGCTCCACGACGCCATTCTGCTGAGGAGTGTAAGGAGCAGATAACTCATGAGTGATACCAAGTTCATCCAGATAGTCATCGAGACCAGAATTCTTGAACTTAGTGCCATTGTCACTTCTGATGTGCTTGATCTTCACACCAAAGTTGGTTGAAGCCCTCGAGGAAAATCATTTGAAGACTTCCTGCACTTCATGTTTGTAAGTAAGAAGGTGTACCCATGTGTAACGAGAATAATCATCAACAATAACAAAGCCATATTGAGATGCTTCATTTGAGATGGCAGAATAATGATTAGGACCAAAGAGATCCATGTGAAGCAATTCAAATGGGCGAGTGGTGGTCATGATAGTCTTTGCTGGATGCTTGCCCTTGGTCATCTTCCCAGCTTCTCAGGCTCCGCATAGGTGATCCTTGAGGAATTTGACATTCTCGATGCCAATGACATGCTTCTTCTTCGCAAGCGTGTGCAAATTCCTCATGCCTGCATGACCAAGTCGTGGATGCTAGAGCCAGCCTTCTGAAGCTTTTGCAAGTAAGCACACGGCTGATTGTGGTCCTGTAGAGAAATCAACAATATACAGGTCTCCTCTCCTAAAGACTTCGAAGACTTTCGAATTGTCAGCTTCCATAACCACAACACAACGGTACTTGCCAAAGACAACAACCATATCAAGATCACAAAGCATTAAGGCAGACATAAGGTTGTATCCTAAGGACTCAACAAGCATGACTTTGTCCATGTGTTGATCCTTTGTAATCGCAACCTTACCTAGACCCAATACCTGACTTTTGCCTTTGTCAGCAAAGTTGATATGCTTGAAATGCGACGGAGATAACGGAGCATCCATCAATAGATTCTTGTCATCAGTCATGTGGTTTGTACATCCACTATCAAGGACCCACTCAGTGGCTATGGGTTGATCATCCTGCAGATGAATTAGTGCAGCTTACAAACTCATATACTTCATCAGTGAAGAATATGACATCAATTCATCAGATCAATCTCATCAAGTAAAAGAACTGATAAAGCAATATGAGGACGTGATAAATGAAAGTTCATTTCTTCATGATTAGCCTGCGTCCTGTCAGGCATGCTCTGGTCTCCAGCAAATTCTTCAGACGATTACGTGCGTCTGGAGACGTGACCCTGCAGAAGAGATTAGTTCTTTTTCTTCACCACCCACATCTGAAGGGGTGGCAAAGAGTTCATCATTCTGCGAGCTCCATATGAGAAGGATGGGATAGAAGCCAATCCATTTCGTTTCACATAAGATGGGTTAGAGTAAGCATATGAGTAAGTAGAGAAATTCTTCGAGGACTTATGGACATAATGATTTGAAGAATAATGCACATATAAATAATCCTTAGATCTTCCCTGCGAAACAGACGGGTTAGCATGATGATGTTCATATGAGGACTTTGATCCATATGAGGAATTTGGTCCATATGAAGAATTTGATCTGGGGTTCCTATTCTTCACAGGTGGCGTCATGATGACATTCACCTAAAGATTATCAAGACATCTTTTGGGAACCCAGATTTTCTGCATAGGGGAGCCGTTCCTGCAGTTAGTGCCAACATATCTAGCAAATACTTCACCATTCTGATTTTTGAATAGCTTATAGTTGGAGTCAATTGACTCATCATCAGAATGAGGAGATTCACATGCAAATCCAGATAAGTTAGCTGGATCAACTGGAGGTCCCTTTGCAGCAACCCATGTAGTTTTGGGGTATTGCTCAGGCTTCCAATATGTACCATCAGCATTGAGTTTCCTCTCAAAGGCGATACCCTCTTTCCTAGGGTTCCTATCGAGGATCTTCTTTTTAAGCACATCACAAAGAGCCTGATGCCCTTTAAGGCTTTTGTACATGCCTGTCGTGTACAATTCCTTCAGCCCTGCATTGTCAGTGATACTAGCAATGTCCTCAGATGAGGAATTAGTGATAGCAGAGGCATGTGAAGAATTTGAAACATTAGCAGCATTTGAACATTCAGGTGAAGAATTAGCAGATTCACGTTCAATGCACTTCAAGCTTGGTGGAACAAATTCTTCCTAAGAAGCGATGATTTGTTGAGCAAGTAATGAATCGCACTCCTTCTGAAGATCTTCATAACTCACTCTTAGCTTCTCAAGGTCTTGCTTTCTTTGAAGAAATTCATAAGAAAGCTTCTCATGATCCGATAAGATAGTGTTATGATGACTTGAAGTTTGTCAAGCTTGGACTGAAGTCTCTGAAGATTTTCAGTCAAAGTTTCAGTGCGATCCATTTCTTCACCCAACATATCATCACTTTTATTTAGCATGTTTCGAACCTTTTCTAAAGCCCTTTGTTGTTTTATAGCAATCTTAGCAAGTTTAGAATAGCTGGGCTTAAGGTTTTCATCAGATTCATTCTCACTTGATTCAGAGGAGGTATATTTGAGTTTCTTTTCACCCTTTTCCATGAAGCAATAGGTGGGAGCGTAGTCATCTTCGCCTTCATCAGCCTTGTTGGTGAGGTCATTTTCTTCAGTGTTGAAGATAGACTTGCTGACGAATGCAGTAGCGACAGCTAGGCTTGCCACTCCGGATTCGGACTCCTCAGATGACTCCTCTTCCTCATTTTCTTCAGATTCAGCCTCAGAGTCCATTTCCTTGCCAATGAATGCCCTGGCCTTCTTGGAGCTGCTCTTCTTGTGATATGAAGGCTTTGAGGATTTTGATGATGAGGATTTTGTGGATTTCTTCTTTTTCTTTGCATCATCAGAACTGTAATCCTTGTATTTCTTCTTCTTTGATTCCTTTTCCCACCGAGGACAATCTTGAATGAAATGTCCATGTTTCTTGCACTTGTGACAGAGCCTCTTCTTGTAGTCACTGGATGAAATCATTGCTCCTTGAGGATCTTCCAAGGCGACCACGTCTTGAGAACTTTTGGAACTTCTTCACGAGCAGAGCCAGATCATGGCTCAGTTCTTCAGGATCACCAAGGCTGCTACCGGAGTCTTCATCTTTGGACTCAGATACTGCCTTGGCCTTCAGTGCACGTGTTCTGCTATAGCTTGAACCATAGAGATCTCTCTTTTCGGCAAGTTGGAACTCATGAGTATTTAGCCTCTCGAGAATATCAGCGGGATCAAGTGACTTATAATCAGCACGTTCTTGTATCATCAATGCCAGAGTGTCAAATGAGGAATCAAGCGATCTCAGCAATTTCTGCACCACCTCATGGGTTGTGATGTCAGTGGCACCAAGTGCTTGAAGCTCACACTACTAGGAAAAGACCTACTAATGGCGCACCAGTTTTGCCTACTAATGGCGCACTATTGGTGCGCCATTAGTATCACGGCACTAGTATTTTTTACTAATGGCGCACCACTCCTGCGCCATTAGTATACCAGATACTAATGGCGCACTAGTAGTGCGCCATTAGTATGCCTAGCGGTGCGCCATTACTATCTGACTTAGTAATGGCGCACCACATAGAAGTGCGCCATTAGTAATAATTTTTTTTCAAATTTCTTTTCAATATTTTTTTTATTTTTTTCTTAATCTCGGGTCACTATGGCTTAATCTCAGGTCAAATCGCACTCTATGGTCAAACTTCCCGAAAGGTCACCCATCCTCACACTACTCTAGCCCAAGCACGCTTAACTTCATAGTTCTATCCAACCCCAGCACCCCCTAACTTCACAGGCACTAGTTGATATATCTATCATATCAATCCTATTAAACCTTGCTGATGTCTAGGACTTTATTCATGTTCATGAGTATGATGAAATTTTGAAAAAATATTTCAAACTTCCCGGTCATATTACGTATCATATTTTGAAAAGTAATTCAATTTTTTTTAAAACCAAGTTTTTTTTCTATTACTAGTGGCGCACCTAGCATACGGTGCGCCACTAGTAAGTTTGAAATTTTTTGAATTTTTTGCCTCCGGATCTTAAAAGCCCCGTAACTTTTTTTCTATTAGGTTTTTGGGGATTTTGAAAATGTTTAACGGGATTTTTTTCTGTTAACTTTTTTTGCCTTCGGCTGTAACTTTTCGAGTAGATGACTTTTCATATAAAAAACTTTTTACTCCGAGTTCGTATGCAAAAGTTATGCCCATTTTACAAATTTCAGAGAGATTTTGCAAATAAAGTCGAAATTCATATTTGTAAATTTTCCCAACTAGACCACATATCACATAGGAAACTTCTTTTCTTTTATTTTTTTGACATTTCCATCATTTTCTTTTATTTTTTTAAAACTAAAAAGGCGGTCCACGGGGGGGGTGCATTCGGTACGTTTTGGGCCAAGTTAGTAATGGCACACCGTGGGAGTGGTGCGCCATTACTAGTTTTGAAAAAACAATAAAACAAATTCTGAATGGTTTTTTAAAAAAACTTAGTAATGGCGCACCAGTTGACAGTGTGCCATTACTAGTTTTAACTAGTAATGGCGCACTGTCCAATGGTGCGCCATTACTAGTTTTGAAAAAATAAATAAAAAAAATTTTGGAAAAAAATTAGAAAATAATTTACTAGTGGCGCACCGTGGATGTGGTGCGCCATTATTAGTTTAACTAGTAATGGCGCACTACTCCCACGGTGCGCAATTACTAGTCTTGAAAAAAAAATTGTTACTAATGGCGCACCGTGGATGTGGTGCGCCATTAGTATTTGGACACTAATGGCGCACCAACACATGGTGCGCCATTAGAATATACTAATGGCGCACCACATGCCTGGTGCGCCATTAGTGTCATTTCCATCTATAGCCCTTTTCCTAGTAGTGTCATTTGAGATGTCAGTGAGGCGATCGAAGGTTTGTTGAACATTTTCATTGTCGAGTCTTTTGAAGCGGTTTAAGAGATTGCGAAGAACATCAACTCGAGAGTCACGCTGAGTTGAGACTCCTTCATTCACTTTGGACAACCTGTCCCAGATAAGCTTCACTGTTTCCAAAGCACTCACTCTACCATATTGTCCTTTGCTCAGATGGCCACATATGATATTTTTCGCTTGAGAGTGGAGTTGCTTGAATCTCTTCACATCGGCAGCATTCAGAGAAGGTGTGACTGAGGGAACACCATTTTCCACAACATACCAGAGATCGTTATCAATTGCTTCAAAATGCATTCGCATCTTATTCTTCCAGTAGGGGTAGTCCGTCCCATCGAAGGTAGGACACCCAGCAGAGACCTTGATCATACCTGCGGTCGACATAACTAAAACTCCAGGCGGTTAAACCAAAATCACACAGAACAAGGGAGCACCTTGCTCTGATATCAATTGAAAATGTGTTATATCGACTAGAGGGGGGTGAATAGGCGATTTTTACGAAATTCTTCACTGAAGAATTTGCCGGTGAGGAAATTCCTTAGCGAAGAACTACTAGGAGTAGAATAAGTACTCAAAGGTAAACACAACAGAATACAAGCATAGTCATCATAATGAAATGAAGACAGCACAAAGTACAGGAAGCGTAATCACAGGATAACACAGGATGAAGACAAACAGACTGAAGAAATTGAACTGAGGAAATTGAGAAGTCTTCAGTCGAAGTCTTCAAACACAGATATGAACAAACATACAACACAGTTATGAGGAAATGAAAGAGTTGAGGAAATAGAACCAGTAAGCTCGGTGAAGACAATGATTTGGTAGACCAGTTCCAACTGTTCTCTCAGTTGTACATCTGGTTGGAGCGGCTGAGTATTTAAACTCGAGGACACACAGTCCCGGACACCCAGTCAAGGACACTTAGTCCAAGACACCCAGTCCTCACCGTATTCTCCTTGAACTAAGGTCACACAGACCTCATCCAATAACTCGTGGTAAGTCTTCAGGCGACTTCCAAACCTTCACAAACTTGGTCACTCGACGATCCACAATTCCTCTTGGATGCTCTAGACCATGACGCCTAACCGTCTGGAAGAAGCACAGTCTTCAAAGGTAACAAGCATCGGATCCACTCAGGATCAATCTCTTCAGTGATGCTCAATCACTCGGAGGATGGGTTGCTCTCAAATGACAAGTGTTAGTTTATCTCGGAGCAGCCAACCAGCTAGTGGTTGTAGGGGGCAGCTATTTATAGCCTAGGGAGCAGCCCGACATGATAAGACATAAATGCCCTTCAATGATATGACCGTTAGGTGGATAGATATTTTGGGACAGCTGGTGCATAGCACAACAACGGTCGGAATTTTGAGTAGTAAAATCCTCAGGGCTATCATGTTCCTCACTCTATAGGCAATCCGCACTGGCGAATTCCTAACTCCTCAGTCAGGACAAATTCCTCAGAGATAAGAAGAACTTCATCTCTGTCACTGAAGAAATTGACTGAGTTGTATGAGATTTCCAATGGCTTCACTCGAAGGGATTGGTAGGTGTAGGATTTTGAGTGGAGCATCACATGAAAAATTTTCCTTAGTATTTCCTCGACCCCCTTTAACAGTACGGTGTTTCTATGACTCAAGAAAGAGAAAAACAAAACTATGAACACGAAAGTCTTCAAGCTTCATATTTCTCGCATGAATATCTCGTCTTCACGGACACACCAATTTCTTCACTTTCAAAGTCTTCATGAAAGTCTTCAGAAATACCAAAATCTTCAGTCGAAGATATTCATTTTTAGGGGTCGAGTTTTCCTATAAATATCAAACTCCTCATAGACTTATAGACCTGTGTACACTCACACACGCATTAGTCCCTTAACCTATAAGTCTTCAATACACCATAATCACTAAGGGGCACTAGATGCACTTACAACATGCTTTGTGTGAATGCCACCTGTTTAGTGCCTAATTACCATATATGTGAATTATGCAATGCCATCTTGTTGCAAGACATTATATATGTGAATTATTCAATGTTATCTTGTTGCAAGGCATTATGTATGTGAATTATGCAATGCCATGCTATTTAGGCAAGCGTCATATATGTGAATTATATCATGCCATCCTTTTTTTTTGTATTTCTCATTGCTTTTGTCGACAATGTTTGTATATTCAACTGCTCTTCCTGTGCATCAGCCATTTGAATTGGTGATGGAGAAATCTGGAGTGAAAACAAGGCCTTCAGAGCAGACAATGCTACCTGCTGAAGCAGATATCTTGCAGGTTACAGATAGGTCTTCAGAGGAGGATTCAGAGGCAGATGACCAGTCCTATTATCCCCCTGAGGTGTATGCTCAAACTTGGCAGGGTTATATTACTCATATAATGCATATGTTGTATTGCAATGCTTAGTTTTTACATCATATAAACAATATTGAATGCCATCTCCTTAGTTGACACATCATATATGCGATTGCCCTCTGCTCACTTCCTTAGTATATAAATCATATATTTGAATTATGTCATGCCATGATGTTTACATAGACAACATGTATTTGAATTATGGCATGCCAACCCATTTTCTAAAGACATAATATAGTTATATCATCTCATCATGTTTACATAGTCATCATATTTTAAATTATGTCATTCTATCCGTGAATTATATCATGCCATCATGTTTCCATCGACGACATGTTTGTGACTTATGGCATGCCAACCACTTTAATAGACACATCGTATAGTTATATCATGTCATCATGTTTACATAGTCATCATATTTTGAAGTATGTCATTCTATCCTGTTTAGTTAGCCATCATACATGTGAAATTGTGTCATGCTATCCTGTTTAATTAGCCATCATATATGTGAAATTATGCCCTACTATTCTGCTAGCTTAGACAACATAAATGTGAATTATTTCATGCCCTATTTTCTTCCCTACTATCCATTGCACCTGTCTATCTTACAATGTCTGTACATTCAATTACTTTTCTTGTTTATCAGCCATTTCAATTGGAGGGAGTGATGGCAGTATTTGTGGGAGTAAAAAGACGGTCTTCAGAAAAGATCGTGCTACCTGTCGATACAGATAGAACCACAGTTGTACTTGCCCAAGAACTAGCCCCACCACACATAACCCACACTCATGCAGATTGTACCCCTACCCAGTTGGACAGAGAACTAGCTACACCCCTTCTAACCCCAACCCCAGCAGATAGACACCCAGTTCCCGTAGACACAGCACCGTCTCCACCACAGAGCACCCAAACACGAGCAGTTAGTAAGGCAATTACAGTGCCCAAATCACGAGGACCACCACTCCGAACCCAAAGTCAACGCTTAGCTCAGAAGAAGAATTGTTCTCAGGTCAGGTTCCGTAGCTATGGTTCATACTACATTGCTCTTGCATCACTGTATTTACTGATACCAACTAATTTCAAATTTTAAGGATGCAATTGAAACTCCAATGGCGCAACAGGTATGTTTTAAACATGTTTCTTAAACGTGTTTGGTTGTTTGCTGTTGTAACTTGCTCAATGTTGATTTCAGTTTCAATTGAATAAACAGTTATGTTCTCGTGCCATGCACATTACAAGTGTTGTTATTGCATTGTAGTTTCCCACACTTATATTCTGTCTATGCTGCTTTGTCTTAAATAGATATGACTCGAACTGTACCTATCTTGATTTGGCAACATAAACTAGAATGACATAGACCATACAGTGACCATACTACATAGATATATGTTTGTTTCATGTTGTTATCCTGTCCACCTTACTACTAAACTGGTTTACCAAAATGAGTTTCATATACTACATTGTAAACCTGAGATGTGTTTGTTTGTTTCTCTTTTAGAACGCGGATAAAATATTGGAGAACAGTACCCTGTTATGCAATGGTAAAGGAAGTAATGCAAATAAGGTTCAAGATAGTGAGACACCTGTTGGTCTCCAAGAAAGCCGATAAAAACTATATTGAAGACACTGAGACAACCCCAAAGTCCTGTCTTGATGTAGTTTTCGAGTTACTGGCTACCACTGCTGGCACCAGCTCTTCGAACTCGTTGCCTGAATCAGTTCGGCTTCTTGAGTCTCAACTTCAAGTTGAAATACATCGATCAGATGTCATGCGACAGGAAGCCGAAGGACTGAGGAAGTCCCTGCAGAATTCAGATGCATACTTTCTGGTGCAACAACAAGCACTGTAGGACTTAAGCGCCAAACAAGAGAAATTTAATAATCTTGCTAAGCATCTTGCCAGCATTATGGGTACCCAGGATATTGTTTCTTGAGCTCTTCTGAAGTGGTTTCAGTTCTGGACTTGTTTTGCTGCGGCGTTTATATGCTGTTGTGTTCCCTATATTTGCACTGGTGGCGAACTTTGATGCCTAGTGGATGTAATATGTGTAATAGCCGTGATACCCTAGTGTAAGTTGCTTGCTTATTTATTTCCTTGTTGTCTTGTTTATTTGTTTCCTTGTAGTGAGTGCAGTTCTTTTTCTGCGGTTTGCTAGTGGCTGCAATAACCTATTTTTTAAAACTACGCCACAATAAACATGGGCTAATATTTACTGTAGTGACACTGGGCTTCCTACAGGCCGTAGAAACAGTGGGCCTTCTACGGGCCGTATAAACAGTGGCCTTCTACGGGCCGTAGAAACAGTGGGCCTTCTACGGGCAGTAGAAACAATGGGCCTTCTATGGGTCGTATCATCAATGGGCCTTATACGGGCCGTGTGATCGATTGGCCAAACATGGGCCAAACAGACCGCATTCTGGCCGTAAACGGGCTAGAGTTGGAATCATCCGTTCATGGGCCGACCATAACAGGCCATCGTTACTAGGCCGTATTTGATAACGCTATGAAAACGACTCAACGTATTAATGGACCACAAATGGGCCGACTGTAACCACGAGCTGAATTTGGCGCACAAGTAGAAAATGACAGTAACGGGCCGTAAGTAAACGAATGCTAGAAAATAGCCCAAGAATAAATGGGTTCTGAGAAGGCCGAAAGATAACATGGGCAGGAAACGGCCCAACGGAATAACGGGCCGTTAATGGGTATAAAGTGATACACTGTTCTTTACGGGCCAGTTTCACCACGGGCCATTATTGGGTGTAAAGTGATACACCGTTCATTACGGGCCAGTTTCACCACCGGCCGTTAATAGGCCAAGAATTACATAGGTCCTCATATGGGCTGAAAGACGTCAAGGTCCATACATGGGCCAGAACTGAAAACAGGCTGGAATCATATTGGATGGCCCAGATGACGCTACTGGGCCTAATTCGAATAGGGCGTAACGGGCCTTGGGTTAGCGGGCGGTAAATGGGCTATATGCGAACATGCCGTTAACATGCTTTCCATGGGTCGGCCCGCCACCTTTTGACCAAGTCAAACGGGCCGGCTTTTTCACAGGAATGGGCCTCTGGTCAGCCGTGCCACGTGTCGACATATTATAGGCACCTTCTGTCCAATGAGTGGATGACATCTGTCCCAACGATGAGCCGACACATGTTTCCTCCAGCCAATGATGATTTTACACATGGAAAATCCCCATTGGTCGGGGCTGTTAACGGGTTATCGGATCCAAAACCCGACCCGATAGCTTAACGGCGTTCCGTTACGGTAGATGCCACGTGTCGGTCACCCTTGATGAAAGCACTTCTGTGACGCGTGATTTATCGTCAGGGAAGTGGACACTTCCGTGATGATAATTTTGGTAATGTCATGGAACACTTCTACAACAACACATGTATGACTATCTTGATTCTGTCATAAAATCGTCATGGATGTACATGCATGACAGAAAACACGACCTACTGTGACAAACACGTATCATCACGGAAATGTATTTTTTGTAGTGGATCGCCAAAGCCCTTGCCGGGCACTGGTCAGGTAATGAGAGAAGAGACGTGGAGTGGTCAGCGGATGGTAGTGCATATATACTAAATAGAACTGACACAACAGTTTTACTGTGTTATTTTCCTTTTTTGGATGGGGGGTGGTGGTTGGGGGTGGTTTCGATGGTTTGTACCTGTGAGGATGCATGCAGGAGTCTTCCCTCTCATGCACCTTCAAAATGTCTTGAACAGCCATCTGAATGAATCTGCATCCTCATCTCTTATCAGGGCGAAACCAAAGAATGTAGTCTGTAAGTGGTTGTTAGTACCGACAAACACCCCAAGTGGCATATGGTACTATTTGGTCTTATACGTGGTGTCAAACATTATGTAGTCACCAAAGTCCTGATAGGCCCCTCGGCAGCTTGCGTTTGTCGGCGTCCTGGGAATGGGGCTCCCCGGACTTGCCTGCCTACGGCCCACGGCGTGGCTGGGCTGGTAGGTTTGTACGACCCATCTTCATCGACAAGGCATTCAAGACCCTCGCGAGGCGGACGACGCAAGACCTCCTCAGGAGCGGCCTCGCCAGGCGGGCTCATGAGGGGCAGAGCGATCAAGGCAAGGTAAACCTCGTGAGGTCCTCGTGACGTGAGCCATGACGATCGAGACCAGGCGGGCGCCAGCGCGCAGTGTCCTTGTTTCCTCTTTGGTGCCAAGGGGGCAAGCGCAGGCACGGAGTACCGAGGCATCAAGCAAAGGTTTCCATATTGGTGCAACAAGACCAAGAACCGAAGGACGGAAAGACGGAGGTCACCGTGGAGCCCAAGACGGCGTCATCACTAGAGCCTTTCGCAGGCATAGACCACCTTTTGTCAGGATAGCTTGTACTAGCTGTCCCCTTTCAAATTGGTCATTGTTGCCTCCCTTCCTGCTAAATATTTGGGGAGATATAAGTATAACTAGCCACCACTTTAGAGAGAGAGAGATGATCTGGTACCAGAGATTATCTTGAACAGGATCCACCCCACCAAGGCCACACACAAAATTCGCCAAGCACAAGAACACCTAAACCTCAGGAGGCGGTTCTTCCCCTTGTAACTGTTCTTCATCAGCCCAAGAGGCAATCCACCACCACCACACTGGAGTAGGGTATTACATCACAACGGTGGACCGAACCAATATAAATCTTGTGTCTTTCTGTGTTGTGAGTTCGTCGAGTTCGGCTGCAAGATCTTAGAGAGCTAGGGCGCAGATCAATAGGGAGAAAACCTTCATGCGCATCCCAGTGTTCGAACCTTAAGGGTCTGCCGGAACCCGTGATCCGACATTTGGCACGCCAGGTAGGGGTGCGCCGAAGCTTCCTTCTGCCGCTCCGTGCTCCGTTGCTTCGCCGTCTCCATGGAAGACATGCGTCGCGCTCGTGCCGAGCACTGGGCTGCCCTCGCCGCCCACGTCGCTCAGACTGCTCCCGTCGACGGGCTGCCTTGTCGTTCCCCGTCGCCTGCCGCCAACGCCGCCACCGGCCCGGCGGGGAACGAGCAACAAGCATCCTCGCTGCATCCCTCGGTGCGACGAGACGGCCGCACCGCCACTCCATCACTGACCCCAGGTTGTTCTTCTTCCCATGCACGCCGCCCTCCCATGGATGCATGGGCTGCGCTCCTCATGGCGCACGAGCTCCTGCTCTACCATCCGGTCGACGACCTCTATGAGGATTGGCTCGACCGCATCACTGAGCTTGTCCGCGCCGCCCCTTTCTCCACCTTGCCCATCGCCAGCTACGGGCGACGTAGCTCACGGAGTGCCTCCACCACCTCAGCCCAAGGACGGCGCCCTAGAGCCAAGACGCAAGGATCCGCGACGCGACCCGCCGCATCCTGCGCCCGCGTGTGGAGAGAGAAGCTGTCAAGAAGTCCCTCAGCCGCAACAAAACGCTCCGCCGCTCCTCGCACCACCATGCCGGGACCGGCTACTGTGGCAAGCCCATGCACCACCTGTTGCGGCAAGGCGCGGACCCCATCAAGACCAAGCTCCATCCCCAAGGCGGGTCCCGGTGACCATAGCTGGCTGCCGCGCCTTCACCCCCTAACTGCGTAGCGTCACCTGGCCGGGCAAGTTCAAGCCAGATCTGCCTCCTCGCTATGACGGCACCCTCGACCCCGAAGAGTTCTTGGAACTCTATGAGCTTAGCACCGAAGAGGCCAACGGCAACGAGAAAGACATGGTGAACTAGTTTCCCATGGCTCTCAAGGAAGTCTCCTGCTGCTGGCTCCTGAACCTGCCTCCGGGCTCAATCTCCTCCTTTGACAAAATGCGCACCCGCTTCATCGCCAACTTCTAGGGAACTCGCGACCGCTCCCCTTCTGCGCCGCATCAAGAAGTAACCAGGAGAGACCCTGCAAAAGTACATTCGGCGCTTCAATAGTGCACGGATCAAGAACCCCAAGGTGACCGATGAGGCCACAATCTCTGCATTCTCCGATGGTGTCCGCGACGTCAAGATGAAGGAAGAGATCACTATCCGTGAAGAGTTGTGCACGACCCTGGAGCTGTTCAACATCGCGACCAAGTGTGCTAGAGTAGCGGAGGGGCGCCTCTCCCTCCTCGAGATTCCTGCTGTGGACCCAGAGGAGAAGAAGGCCAAGGCCAAGGACCTGAAGCGCAAGGGAGCAGCCGTGCTCACAGCGGAACCAGACACCAAGCATGGCAGAGACCAACCAAAGTCATCCAAGGGAAGCCACCCGTTCTGCGCCTTCCACAACCTGAACACCCCCAACACCAGCGACTGTCAAGAGCTCAGACCCATTCGCAAAGGGCTCTTCGGTCGATGCCCCGAGCACGGCGACCGGGGCTACGGTCGAGGAGGAGGGGGTGGTGGCGGACGCTGGGACGACCGTAGCCCGCGCCAGGAGTGGCCCGATCGGCCTTGCGAGGACAGCTGGCAAGATCAGCCTCGTGAGGGCGCTTGGAGGGATCAGCCTCAAGGCAACGCCGGGCTCCCTCCGCTGCCACCACCGCCAAGAAGAAATGACGAACACCATCAGGACGAGGGGGCTGGGGGCTTCCAGGAACCACGTGCTATCGCCTGCATCTTGGGCGGAGCCCAGGCCCCAGCCTCGCAGCGTATCTTCAGGAAATTTGCTCGTGAAGTGAATGCAGTCCTACCCAAGCTCGAAGCCACGCGCCCGCTCAGATGGTTCCAGTGCCCCATTACATTCAACTTGGCGGACCAGCTCAAGTGCGCAGCTACCGCTGGCACCCTCCCGATGCTCTGCTCCCCAGTCATCAGCAACGTGCAAGTTACCAAGACCCTCATCGACAACGGTGCAGGGCTCAATGTCCTGTTGGTCGACACGTTCGATAGATTCCAAGTGCCGTATGACTAGCTTCAGCCCACCAAGCCTTTCTCAGGAGTGACTGGCGGTTCCACCACACCGATAGGGAAGGTCCGCCTCCCTGCTGTCACCTTTGGCGAATGCAAGAACTATCGTACCGAGCTCATTGACTTCGACGTTGCACACATCCATCTGCCGTACAACGCCATCCTTGGGTATCCAGCCCTGGCCAAGTTCATGGCAAGAACCCATCATGGCTACAATGTCCTCAAGATGTCGGGAAGCAACGGGATCATCATGGTCCCATGTGAAGAGAAAGATGCGGTGTGCTCCCTCGAGCGTGCCTTCCAAGCTGAAGCAATCGACGACCCCAACAGCAAGGGCGAGGGTCCTCCTGAGGTCGACCCCAAGAAGAAGAAGCAGTTGTGATGCGCAGGACCTCAGGAGGGTGATGCCACGGCCGTGTCTCGTCAGGATCAGCGCCCGCTCCAGGGGCGTATCACTCCAATGCATAGGAAGGCGTGCCCAGTGTCCTTCTCGGGAAGGGCTCGGGAGCTTTCTTCTAGAAGGCCTCGGACTTTGCCCACATCACGAGGGAGGCGCTCAGGCACCACTCGGAGGCATGCTTCGCGGCACGTTTCCCTCATGAGGGCACAGTGCAAGGATCGCCCACCGTTCAAGAGTTCATCACCAAGACCACCCAGGAGTTGCAAGATGCAAGAGCCATGCGCGGCGACCGCCGCTCACGAGACTCAGCTTCCCATCCAGGCGAGGATGCCGGGCTGCGCATCTGCATCGACGTTCCAGGACTCAACGGGGTCGCTTCTCAGGAGCTTTCCTGGCCTTCGCGTGTGGGACGCGGCGAGGGCCCACCACACAGCTACGTTCGCATGCCCTTTGGCCTGCCAAGTATATCGTCCGCCTACCAATGCAACTTTTGGCGCATCCTAGTGGATCAGGAAACCAGGCACCACGCTGTCCTGATGGAGATGGAGACGGTTCTTAAGGAACCACCTGAGCCCCTAGAGCCTCCCGAGGCTCAGAACACTGGTGGCTCATGAGGAGCAACCCTTTCGCCGTACACCTTCACCTGCTTCAACTCTCCTTCGTCAACATGACCAGGTGACATCTTTCCAAGTCATTCAGCTGGGAGCGCCCCTCGGGCTGCATCATTCCCAGGCCACGTGGGTCCGTCCCTGTGGTATGTATCCCTATTCTTACGTCTATAACTTACCTTGTTGGGGGCGCCCCTCGGGCTGCATCATCCCCAAGTCGCTCGGGCCTGACCCAGTGGCATGTATCTCTCATGCACTTGCTTAAGCCTCCTACTCTCATGCTTGATCTACCTGTGATTCCTACCTGCTCAATCGTCGCCTCCCACGGGGCCTCCTCACGCCGGCACGGCGCTAGTGCATGGGTCCGTCCCTGCCATGTCGAAAAACTTGAGCGGTCGAGCTCTGGCTCACGGCGCGCCCCGCGCACATCACCTCACTAGGCCCTCAGTGCCTTCACCTCCTCACGAAGCAACCAGTGGTAGGCTGGCAACCATAATGGTAGATCGTGTTCTTCCTTGTGCTGGCTCGCAGGAACCTCACGAGGATAACACTAGGTAGCACCGCGAACTCCCACCTCTTCCGAACAATCCGCTTGCACGTTAAAAGGGGGGCTCCTGAGCATCGCGACTGAGGAGCTCTTACTGGCTCTCCAGCACTCACCCCCTGGCCTTGACCACGGCACGCGACCTGGCATACCAGCGGCGGCTGAGCTCGCTCGAGGGCCGGGACCTGAGGACGTAGAGCACGAAGGAGAGCATTGAAAGGGGGAGGACTCGTATGGGCCTGACCTAGATATGCTGTGAATGTTCGCGCACCGGTCCGGCGCATCTTGAAGAGTCGACCCGAGACCGCCAAGATAAGTCACGAGCTCATATCAACTAATCATTGCGATCTAGGGGACACGCTCACCACGGCCCCGTTGTGGCAATGTCACCACCCTTTCTTATCTTACCACAACTGCTTGAGCGCTAAAGGGGACCTCCTGAGCATCGCGCCTCAGGAGCTCTTATTGGACATCGGGCCGCTAACCTCCTGGCCTTGACCACGGCACGCGACCTGGCATACCAGCGACAGCTGAGGTCTGCCTGGGGACCGGGACCTGTCAGCGTAGAGCAACAACCTGTCACGAGGTTGGAAAGGGAAGATTGAGCCTAAATAGGACTAGCGCTAACAAGGCTTCCATGATTAAGATAATATCACCGAAAGACACTGCAGGTTCTTTACACGCCCCCACGGGGTACTTATTCCTCATAGGGAACAAAAGACGTGAACCTAGGAGAATCCTCTCAACACACCCCCGCAGCCGACGCCATCATCAACAGTGGGTCACGGGGGGCCGGCGCCAACCCCATCCAGATCCGCGACGGCGGCGAACGGACATGGCGGCCCTGCTCCGGGTGCGGCAGGAGCTCAGGGGCACATAGCTGTCGTCGCTCGTCTACGGAGTCTCATAGAGCTCGGGAGAACCGCAGGACTCCCAAGAACCGTTGCTGCAAGAGCGACCCCGAGCGGGGCACGCCTCGTCCTGGCGCTCTCCTTCGGGGCATCACTACAAGCGATGGCCCTCCGCGTCGAAGACCTTGAAGATCAGCATTGAGGCACCGTCATACTCAAAGTAGATCGCGAGGGCGCCCTCCGCACGGCAAACCCGCGCGACCTCGTCCCAACCGTGGGTCATGAATATCTTGCTGGTGGCGACCGCTTCAACCTCTGCTCCGGTCGCCGGAGCGTCGCAGTCAGCATGCTGCAACACGAGCTCGAGGAGCCCCCTCGGTGGCATCACGTAATAGAAGAAGTGCGGGAAGTGGATCCAGGAGCTTGGGGGCATCGCCGCCCATAGCACGAGCTCGCGTGAGGAGTCCGCGGCGTGGACTCCTGTGACACTCCCAAATTTTTTAATTGATTTTCATCAAAAACTTTGTTGAATTTTTTTTGAGGGCATTTAAAAATTTCTTTTCCAGAAAATCCTTCCTCTTAAAAACTTCCTTTTCTTTGGCAAGGATTTTATTTTTTCAAAACTATGGTGTTTGATCTTTTGAAACTTCTTCTCTGTTGGTTCCCTCTCAAATTATTTTGGGAGTTTAATTTTTTTTCTTTTAAAAAAGAAACTCTATGAAAATTTGGGATTTTCATACCTTGGAAACCACCCATGATTTTGTATTTTGCCCATATGGTAAAACCCCTCCAAAACCTCCCCTCCTCCTTGTAATCAACCTAAGTTCTCTGTCCCAACTCATCCAAGCAAGTTTTGGATTTCATTCTAATTATTGTTCCCCTCAAAACCATTTCTACAAATTATTTGGAGCCTGAGAGGTTTTCAAAGCAAGTATCCTATTGCATTTGAGTTTTGACCTAAAACCAACTCCTCTGGATTGTCCTTAGCATCCACAACCCAGAACCATCTTGATCCACTCCTCCCCTTTTCAAAATTTTCAAAATTCAGTCTCTGCAAGTTTGGACCAGATTTGCCAAATTTGGTGAAATTCATATCTACACTTCTCCAAAAATTCCACCAAAATTCAGGCAGCCTACTGGAGCAATGAGTAGCCACTCCACCAAAAATCAGCTCAAGGAGAAATCCCCAGAAGCCAAAAACATTCTGTCGAACACTTGGCGTGCACTGTTGCTATTCATATTCAGAGAAATTCAGATTTCAGTGTCGTTTTCGTCCGTCAGATTCCATCACGCGTAGACAGTGCGCTTGGCGCGTTGCGCGCGGCCCCTTCTCCCTGGCAAGCACCCCCGCACGCGCGCTTGGCGTCTTGCCGGTGTCGGTGGCGCCCCTGGCCATCCGCGCCGGCGTGTCTTGCGGCAGCCGAACCCCCGTAGCAGCCGACAGGGGACGGAACGGTAGCTCAACGCCGTTCGGCGCCGCCCAACGCCCCTCTGCTCTCCGCGTGGCCTCATGCATGCCAGCGCACGCCCGTGGCACCGTCACCGTGGCCCAGCAAGCACGGAACGTGCTTCCTGCCGCCGACGGGCCCGCGCCACCCCGTTCCGTCGAACTCGCCCATAGCACCAAATCCCAGCCCGATTAGCACCTAAATGGAACCGGTGGACCTCAACGACGACGCCCAACTCCCTAATCACCCCCGACCATGCCCTGCGCCGCCGTAACCTTCACCGGAGATCCCCGTTCACGGCCACCGCCTCGGATCGCCTATATAAAGGGCCCCGAGCTCGCTCACGAGCCCCACACCTTCACTGCACCTCCCCAAGACTCTGCCAAGCCACCAGGAGGACCTCGAGGAGGTCTCCTCCCCCAACTCCGGCCGCCCCGATCCACCTCGGCCACCAGCTCGATTCGCTCTGGTGAGGCCGTCTCCGGCGCCCCAACCCCGTCAGTTACTCCCTCTAGCTACCAGGAGCCTAACCCCCTCCTCAATTTGATCTCTACAGCTCTCTCCGACGAGTCCCTCGATCACCCGAACCACCGTCCGCCGGCGCAAAGCTCGCCGTCGATGTGGTACTCGCCGGCGACCACCACCACCACCAACCGACGCGGGAAGGTGCCCTGATCACGGAGGTACCCTCCGATCCCCCTGCCTCGCCGTGGATCGCCGCCGGCGACCACCGCGGCTCAAGGGCACCGGCGAAATCTGCCGCCCCGTTTGTATTTTCAAACCTGACAGGCGGGACCCACCGTCAGCCTCTCTGTCATTTCTAAGTGAATCGTTTTCTGGAAGCGCCTTCGGGCAAAATACGCTTTCCCCTCTGGGCTGGCGTATTCAATACTGGAACGTTTTCTATTTTTATGAGCTAGCCCCTGGAAACTTTCTGTTTCATTACAGATGAGTCCCTGGACAAAAACCTTTATAACTTTTAAACAGAATAGTATTTTTGATTGATTCTTTTTCTGTCCTCTTCAGATTTTTGTCTAGTTTTTATCATATTTGTTTGAAAAAATTTTGGAATACTTTTTGTGCACCTCACGGTATTTACGATAGCGCATATATTTTCTTTATACCATAGATACCGAAGGAGGTGACGGAACCACAAACTTCACCGAGCTAGGCTCCGACTACTCCGAACCAGGCAGGCATGTTTGAACTTTTGATATGACGAGTGTCTTGGCATGTTTTGCATTTAGTTAGTCTCATGGCATGTTGATGAGCATACCGATGAACGTTATTTCCATGCATTGTTGAGGTAAGTGAGTTCGATGATCCATAAGTGGATGGATGTGTATATGAATGGCCATGTGTTGGCATGAGGATGGGTAAGATGGCAGTGTTGTAGCATGCCAGTCTTAGGCCAGGCTATGTGACTGCAGTGTCAAGCCGTATCGGTCCAGTTCCTCCCATTTCCTTCCCTGTACTACCACATGTTTTCCGCATGGAATATGGCTTAGTAAGTTGCAAACCGCTTTCCTGGTACACACCAAAAGGAGAGGCCGGGATGATGGTTACATGGCCCTGGATTAAAGCCAGTCATCCGGTCAGGGGGCATGGGTGTTTCCGGTTGGGACTGAGAGGGGGGCACCCCATAGAGCACGCGTATATAAATTTGATCCCATGCTATTCGAGATTGTGATCTCCCCGTCTCAAAAGTTTTTCTTGGACGATGTCTAGGGTGATTCCTAGCATCGAGAGGTAGGATGGGTGTGTACTGGTTAGCTGTGTTTCTTCCGAAATACCGTAAACAGAACTAGTCCTTCGTGACTACGGAAATCCGTTGGCTGTGGGAAATTTTTGTACAAACTCTGCAGAGTCATATATTTCCTTGAATCATCTATTGTATGTCCAAGTTCAGTATCATCTTATCCTGAAAAGTGCCAGTTTGGATGACAGAGACTCCGGTGAATCGTACGAGTGCTAATTCCGGTTAAATGATTATTCCTGTGGATGGACTAACCCATTTATTTTCATGAATTGAATGTTGATTATGAGTATTATTTACTTGTGAATAAAATCCCTTTCTGCGATGTCGCTCAGACGTCCGACTGTGGCATTGTCATATTTTCATTTTAATAAAAGCCCTTTCTGTGATGTCGCTCAGACGTCCGACTATGGCATTGTTATATTTTACTTTCGATAAAAGCCCTTTCTGTGATGTCGCTTAGACGTCCGACTGTGGCATTTCTTTTAAAGCCCTTTCTGTGATGTCGCTCAGACGTCCGACTGTGGCATTTCTTTTAAAGCCCTTTCTGTGATGTCGCTTAGACGTCCGACTGTGGCATTTCTTTTAAAGCCCTTTATGTGGTGTCGCTATGACGCCCGACTGTGGCATCATTTTCTTATATTTATTTGTCCACCCTTCGAGGCGTCGCTTCAGACACCCGATCGGTTTTCATTTATGTTTTGTTGGGATTTCAGGCGGACTACCGCCGTTTCCCTTTTCCTTACTTCGTTATGCTAATTTTTGAATGTACATTTGTGAATTAATCATGACGCCTTCATGCATGCATTTGTTATATCTTACGTCCGAACTGTCTTGCGAGTACTTTCAAAGTACTCACTGGCTTGTTGATTTGGCCAGATGCTGACGAAGGCGATCTCATGGATGAAGAGTTCGATAGCGAGTCGGACGCCTAGAGGAATCCCAGTCAGTCTCGTGCGACCCTGGATTTGGTCACTGTATTATATCCGCTTCCGCTACCAAATAAATTCATCGAGCCTCACCTCGACGCTCGATGAGATGCCAGTTTTAGAGTCATGTTTCTCACTCCCCGCTGTGTTTTTTCCACCACCACCCTATCCTCGAGTTAGTAGTATGCCTCCACACCACTGTGTCATGTCCGCCATTATGTATAATTATTGGCGAGCTTGTAATAATTTGGTTGAGCAACCGTAGCTCGACCCTGTATTATATTTTATGCTACTGGCTTATTGTATCAAGAATTTGTCTACCGGTAAATGAGAATTTTTCTCATACTGGACTCAAAAGATTGGTTTCTCAATAAATATTTTTATTGGAAAACCGGTCATGACAAGCTTGGGACTAGAGCCAGACTGACTGTAGGAAGCCACTAGGAGCGATCGCTAATTGGTTATTAGCATGTTTGAGCTTTCTCTTATTTTCTTGATTGTAGTCATTTTCTGTCAGTCAGCATAAATTTATGTTCTGACCATGCAGAATTTTTGCCTACTTTTGTAGATGGCCGACAACAGCTGCGAGTCTCAGACCTTCGCCAACGTGCCCGATGGGTTCATCAAGCTTCTTTCCTTCATCGTTCAGGTCGCGATGGGGCCATCTGTGTGCCCTGTCTTCACACTCTGCCAGCACCGAGTCAACGACAGTCTGACCATGCACCAAGTCGCAGTGCAGTTCAAGGGAGGGCGTGGTGAGTTACGCCGCTTCCGGTTCTTGGGAAGAGCCATGCCTACGGAGAAGCATGCTATGCAGATGGCAGCCCGCGAGGCGATAGCTCGTCTCAGGGATGTCCTCCCCGTGACGAAGACTCGTCGTTACCGTTATCTTCCATGCCATGTGCCTTACACCTGTCACTACGCATTCTCCTGCCCCAGAGGAGAACGAGACGAGGCTTTTGAGATGCTTATTGAGTATCTCCGGGCCCTGGAAGCAGCCTTCGACAACCTGGTGGACGACTTCGTGGCTGCCTGCATGGACTCAGTTCATGGCTGTGCGGCCAACAGGAGGGAGCTCCTACCCACCGCACCGCCACTGACTTGGGTCTCGTCCTCAGCATCTTATGCACCTACTCGTCGCCTTCCTACCACCGAAGAGTTCAACCAAGTTATTGCGCCCACTCCAGCGCGCACTGCACCACCCTGCGCGCCCACTCCTGTTCGTGTTGTTCCGCCCCTGGCAACCGCTCCATCCACTCAGCGCAACACTACACGTATGGAGCCTATTAGCAAGGAGGAAGTCGAGTCTCCAGCCTCGCTACGCCTCACCCTCGGCAGGGCAAAGGAGGTCGTCAACATCTCCGCCTGAGTACGCTTAGCCGCCATGCAATGTACTGCTTTGTATGATATGTTTATATGTACATAGGTTGTGAGAAGTAGCTTGTTTGCGCATCATGTAGGATCTGGAGAAGTGCACTAGCCTAAATAACATGTCAGGATTATGTACGCATATCCTGAGTGACGTATTGTATAATTACCGCTCGCGTGTAAGATATGTAATGAGCAGTCCTTCTCCGTGCGCAACTCGATTTGTTTTTCTTGAGTAAGCTTGGTTATTTAATTTTATCTGCCAACTTTATGCATTTCTGGAATTGTTTTTGCGACTCTTTTCGCGTTTCTTATGGATTTTACAAAATATGTCCCCAGAGTGAAAAATGTCTCGTCCTTGGACTCATTCCATGCCAACTCCACCAGAGGTAAATTATGATACACAACCCAGCAACAATTTCACGCAAGGACAGTCAAGCTAACAGGGAAATGAATCGGCACTTTCACAAATGTGCCGCCTTTATGAGCAGAGTCAGCAACAACATCGGGAAATGATGAACCAAGTCATCAACATGGGAAATCACCATAGACAGTATTAGCAGCATTCCAAGATATCTGAGCTACAGAAGACACGTCCCCAAACATTTTCTCATACTGACAAACCTCTTGAGGCCGAGGATTGGCTTCGAGATATGGAGAGAAAATTAATTATTGCAAAATGTTCAGATCTCGAGAAAGTACTATATGCTCCGCACTATCTCACAGGAGCAGCTGCATCATGGTGGGAGAACTTTCTGCACATGCACCCCAACGAAAATGAGATAACCTGGGATGATTTCAAGGAAGGTTTCCGTGGTGCACACATTCCCAAGAGTATTATGAAAATCAAGAAGAGAGAGTTCGATGACCTCAAACAAAGGAACATGACAGTGTCAGAATACCACGGTCAATTTAATCTATTGTCCCGCTACGCCAATGAAGAACGTATGACTGAAAACAAGAAGATGGAGAAATTCCTTGACGGTCTGACTCCCGCGCTTAAATGCCAACTGGTCGTTCACACTTTTCTAGATTTTAAGACACTAGTGGACAAAGCTATTACTCTGGAAAATGAGAGACGTAGCTTGGAGGATTTACGCAAGTGAAAAAGAGACCAGACTACTCTTGCGCGCAACCACCGAAGCAGGACAGATTTTCAGAAAGGTGGGACACACAAGCCTACGACAAACATCTCACGCTCAACCAAGAATTTCCATGCAAGGGACAAAGAGTTCACATATCGCCTAGGCGTTACTTGCTACGCTTGCGGAGAAGAAGGGCACTACGCCAAACAGTGCTCCAAGCCAAGGAACTCGACCCCGAAGCCAAACAATGGTGGAAATAATTCAGCGCTCAAGCGCAACAATTTCAACCCCAACAACAACCACAGGAAGGGTCATCTAAACCACGTAACCAAAGAGGAAGCACAAAACGCTCCGGATATCGTACTCGGTACGTTTCCTGTCAACACAATACCTGCAACGGTTTTGTTTGATTCTGGAGCTTCTCACTCATTCATTTCGAAAAGTTTTGCTTTGCAAAATAATTTTTCGATGTTTCCCTTGGAAAAATCCATGATCATCAAGTCCCCTGGGATTCAGCAAGTTACTCAGAGTTACTGCCAGAATGTGGTTATTGAGTTCGAAGGATTGAAATTTTACGCCAATCTTATTGTGTTGGAAAATAAAGGACTGGATGTCATCCTAGGGATAGACTGGTTAACCACGAACAAAGGTTTTATTGACTGTTTCAACCAGACCGTAATTCTCACGCATCACCACGAGAAGACAATAAAAGTATCAGCCAAGGAAAGAAAAATACCCCAGCAGCCGAGATTGAATAAGGTGGACATTTCTGAGTTAAGCAAGGTTCCAGTGGTATGTGAATTTCCGGATGTATTTCCCGAAGAACTACCAGGCATGCCACCAGACCGGGAAATAGAATTTAGCATTGAGCTAGCACCAGGAACCACCCCAATATACAAGAAACCATACAGAATGGCACCATCCGAATTGATTGAGTTGAAGAAACAAATAAAGGAATTACTAGACAAGGGGTACATTCGAGCCAGCTCCTCACCTTGGGGATCACCAATTTTATTTGCCAAAAAGAAAGATGGAACACTAAGATTGTGCATAGACTACCGAGCACTTAACATGGTCACAGTCAAGAACAAATACCCGATGCCACGAATAAATGATTTATTTGATCAGCTCGCTCAGGCCAAGGTATTCTCAAAGATTGACTTAAGGTCAGGATATCATCAATTAAAAGTACGAACAGAAGATATCCCCAAAACAGCCTTCACCTCCAGATATGGACTATATGAGTTCACAGTTATGCCTTTTGGACTAACTAATGCCCCTGCATATTTTGTTCACCTCATGAACAAAGTATTTATGAAGTTTATGGACAAGTTCATTGTGGTATTCATCGATGATATTCTAGTATACTCCAAGACACCAGAAGAGCACGCGGAACATCTCAGGATTGTGCTAGGAGAACTCAGAAAACACCAATTGTATGCCAAGTTCAGCAAGTGCGAATTTTGGCTAAGACAAGTAGGCTCTCTAGGCCACGTGCTGACCCAAGACGGTATCGCAGTGGACCCGGAGAAAGTCAGGGCCATACTTGACTGGAAGGCACCAGCCAGCGTAACTGACGTACGAAGTTTCTTGGGAATGGTAGGATATTACCGCAGATTTATTGAATGATTCTCCACCCTAGCCAAGCCAATGACGCAGTTACTCAAGAAAGACAAGAAATTTGAATGGACAGAAGCCTACGAAAAAAGTTTCCAGGAGTTAAAACGGAAACTAACTACAGCACCGGTATTAATTGTACCCGACATACATAAGAATTTTAAAGTGTATTGTGATGCTTCCAGAAAGGGTCTCGGATGCGTGTTAATGCAAGAAGGCAAGGTTGTTGCATACGCTTCACGACAACTCCGCAAGCATGAGGAAAATTATCCCACTCATGACTTAGAAATGGCAGCAGTTATTCATGCACTTAAGGAATGGAGGCATTTCTTGCTTGGAAATCCATGTGAAATTTACACGGACCATAAAAGTCTCAAATATATTTTCACTCAGCCAGAACTAAAATTACGGCAACGACGCTGGTTGGAATTGGTAAAGGATTATGATGTTGGTATCCACTATCATCCAGGAAAAGCAAATGTAGTGGCCGATGCTCTTAGTCGGAACCCCAGCTCCGACGAAAACAGTCTGCAAAGCTTGAGGCCTGAATTCCAACAAGAATTTGCCAAACTCAACTTGTTAATGATCGCGGAAGGCACCATATCAAACTTGGAAATAAAGCCCGACCTTGTGGAGAGAATTAAAGAAGCTCAGCCTGGTCACCCCAGCATTGAAGGAATTAAAAGAAAGGTGAGTATGGGCAAGGCCTTGGAGTTTGTCATAGGCGATGATGGAATATTACGGTACGGAGACAGACTCTGTGTGCCAAACATAGAGGACCTCAAACAGCAAATCCTAACTGAAGCACACACCACTCCATATTCAATCCACCCTGGAGGAACCAAAATGTATAAGGATATTCAGGAAAGATTTTGGTGGCACGGTATGAAGAGGGACATAGCCACATTCGTTGCATGTTGCGATTCTTGTCAACGCATAAAAGCTGAGCATCAAAACCAGCCGGACTACTGCAACCAAACAAAATACCTGAGTGGAAATGGGATGAAATAGGGATGGATTTTATTGTCGGACTACCTCGGTCACGACACGGGAATGATGCCATATGGGTCATCACCGATAGATTAACCAAGGTGGCACATTTTATTCCAGTGAAGACAACCTACAACACTCAGAAGCTTGCCAGGATTTATCTCTCCCGTATAGTTTGTCTGCATGGAGTCCCGAAGACTATAATATCTGACCGAGGCACTCAATTTGTCTCGAGATTCTGGGATCATTTACAACAGGCTCTGGGAACTCGATTGGCCTTCAGTACAGCCTACCATCCCCAGACTGATGGACAGACCGAACGCGTAAACCAAATTTTAGAAGACATGCTGAGAGCATGTGTCCTCACCTATGGGACCAGTTGGGAGGAAAGTCTGCCATATGCCGAGTTCGCATACAACAACAGCTACCAGGCCAGCCTGCGAATGGCACCTTTTGAAGCCCTATACGGACGGAGGTGTCGTACCCCGCTAAATTGGTCAGAGACCGGAGACAGCCGTATCTTCGGCCCAGACATGCTCAAAGAAGCCGAGGAAAAAGTCAAGCTAATCAAGGACCGACTCAAGACCGCTCAAAGCCGACAAAAGAGTTATTACGATCAGAAACATCGTGGGGTCAATTTTGAACCCGGTGAATTTGTGTACCTACGAGTATCACCTATGAGGGG
The DNA here is from genome assembly GCF_018294505.1 of Triticum aestivum. NCBI lineage: Eukaryota > Viridiplantae > Streptophyta > Magnoliopsida > Poales > Poaceae > Triticum > Triticum aestivum. The sequence goes on along the minus strand of NC_057806.1, from coordinate 499,551,564 downwards.
ACTACAACTGTTCAAGATTAAAGGGAAGTTAGCACCAAGATTCATTGGACCATTCTGCATAGTGGCACGAAGAGGCACTGTAGCCTACCAGCTAGACTTACCCAAAGACTTGTCCGACATTCACGACGTGTTCCACGTCTCTCAATTAAGGAAGTGCGTAAGCAAACCAGAGAAGCAAGTATCCCATGAGAACATTGACGTGCAACCAGACCTCACTTATCGGGAACGCCCCGTAAAAATATTAGAGGAGTCTGAAAGGAGGACCCGACAGAAAACCATCAAGTTTTTCAGAGTTCCGTGGAGCAATCACACCGAAAGTGAAGCAACGTGGGAAAGAGAGGATTTTCTTCGGACAGAGCATCCACACTTATTTAAGGATCAGCTGAAATCTCGGGGACGAGATTTTTCCTAAGGGGGTAGGTGCTGTGACACTCCCAAAAATTTTAATTGGTTTTCATCAAAAACTTTGTTGAATTTTTTTAAGAGGGCATTTAAAATTTCTTTTCCAGAAATCCTTCCTCTTAAAAACTTCCTTTTCTTTGGCAAGGATTTTATTTTTTTCAAAACTATGGTGTTTGATCCTTTGAAACTTCTTCTCTGTTGGTTCCCTCTCAAATTATTTTGGGAGTTTAATCTTTTTCTTTTAAAAAGAAACTCTATGAAAATTTGGGATTTTCATACCTTGGAAACCACCCATGATTTTGTATTTTGCCCATATGGTAAAACCCCTCCAAAACCTCCCCTCCTCCTTGTAATCAACCTAAGTTCTCTGTCCCAACTCATCCAAGCAAGTTTTGGATTTCATTCTAATTATTTTTCCCCTCAAAACCATTTCTGCAAATTATTTGGAGCCTGAGAGGTTTTCAAAGCAAGTACCCTATTGCATTTGAGTTTTGACCTAAAACCAACTCCTCTGGATTGTCCTTAGCATCCACAACCCAGAACCATCTTGATCCACTCCTCCTCTTTTCAAATTTTCAAAATTCAGTCTCTGCAAGTTTGGACCAGATTTGCCAAATTTGGTGAAATTCATATCTACACTTCTCCAAAAATTCCACCAAAATTCAGGCAGCCTACTGGAGCAATGAGTAGCCACTCCACCAAAAATCAGCTCAAGGAGAAATCCCCAGAGGCCAAAAACATTCTGTCGAACACTTGGCGTGCACTGTTGCTGTTCATATTCAGAAAATTCAGATTTCAGTGTCGTTTTCGTCCGTCAGTTTCAATCACGCGTAGACAGTGCGCTTGGCGCGTTGCGCGCGGACTCTTCTCCCTGGCCAGCACCCCCGCACGCGCGCTTGGCGTCTTCCCGGCGTCGGTGGCGCCCTGGCCGCCCGCGCCGGCGTGTCTTGCGGCGGCCGAACCCCGTACAGCCGACAGGGAACAGAACGGCGGCTCAACGCCGTTCGGCGCCGCCCAACGCCCCTCTGCTCTCCGCGTGGCCTCATGCATGCCAGCGCACGCCCGTGGCACCGTCACCGTGGCCCGGCAAGCACGGGACGTGCTCCCTGCCGCCGACGGGCCCGCGCCGCCCCGTTCTGTCGAACTCGCCCAAAGCACCAAATCCCAGCCCGATTAGCACCTAAATGGAACCGGTGGACCTCAACGACGACGCCCAACTCCCTAATCACCCCCGACCAAGCCCTGCGCCGCCGTAACCTTCATCGGAGATCCCCGTTCACGGCCACCGCCTCGGATCGCCTATATAAAGGGCCCCGAGCTCACTCACGAGCCCCACACCTTCACTGCACCTCCCCAAGACCATGCCAAGCCACCATGAGGACCTCGAGGAGGTCTCCTCCCCCAACTCCGGCCGCCCCGATCCGCCTCGGCCACCAGCTCGATTCGCTCCGGTGACGCCGTCTCCGGCGCCCCAACCCCGTCAGTTACTCCCTCTAGCTACCAGGAGCCTAACCCCCTCCTCAATTTGATCTCTGCAGCTCTCTCCGACGAGTCCCTCGATCACCCGAACCACCGTCCGCCGGAGCAAAGCTCGCCGTCGACGTGGTACTCGCCGGTGACCACCACCACCACCAACCGACGCGGGAAGGTGCCCTGATCATGGAGGTACCCTCCGATCCCCCTGCCTCGCCGTGGATCGCCGCCGGCGACCACCGCGGCTCTCGGGCACCGGCGAAATCTGTCGCCCCGTTTGTATTTTCAAACCTGACAGGCGGGACCCACCGTCAGCCTCTCTGTCATTTCTAAGTGAATTGTTTTCTGGAAGCGCCTTCGGGCAAAATACGCTTTCCCCTCTGGGCTGGCGTATTCAATACTGGAACGTTTTCTGTTTTTATGAGCTAGCCCCTGGAAACTTTCTGTTTCATTACAGATGAGTCCCTGGACAAAAACCTTTATAACTTTTAAACAGAATAGTATTTTTGATTGATTCTTTTTCTGTCCTCTTCAGATTTTTGTCTAGTTTTTTATCATATTTATTTGAAATTTTTTTGGAATACGTTTTGTGCACCTCACGGTATTTACGATAGCGCATATATTTTCTTTATACCGTAGATACCGAAGGAGGTGACGGAACCACAAACTTCACCGAGCTAGGCTCCGACTACTCCGAACCAGGCAAGCATGTTTGAACTTTTGATATGATGAGTGTCTTGGCATGTTTTGCATTTATTTAGTCTCATGGCATGTTGATGAGCATACCGATGAACGTTATTTCCATGCATTGTTGAGGTAAGTGAGTTCGATGATCCATAAGTGGATGGATGTGTATATGAATGGCCATGTGTTGGCATGAGGATGGGTAAGATGGCAGTGTTGTAGCATGCCAGTCTTAGGCCAGGCTATGTGACTGCAGTGTCAAGCCGTATCGGTCCAGTTCCTCCCATTTCCTTCCCTGTACTACCACATGATTTCCGCAAGGAATATGGCTTAGTAAGTTGCAAACCGCTTTCCTGGTACACACAAAAAGGAGAGGCCAGGATGATGGTTCCATGGCCCTGGATTAAAGCCAGTCATCCGGTCAGGGGGCATGGGTGTTTCCATTTGGGACCGAGAGGGGGGCACCCCTTAGAGCGCACGTATATAAATTTGATCCCATGCTATTCGAGATTGTGATCTCCCCGTCTCAAAAGTTTTTCTTGGACGATGTCTAGGGTGATTCCTAGCATCGAGAGGTAGGATGGGTGTGTACTGGTTAGCTGTGTTTCTTCCGAAATACCGTAAATGGAACTAGTCCTTCGTGACTACGGAAATCCGTTGGCTGTGGGAAATTTTTGTACAAACTCTGCAGAGTCATATATTTCCTTGAATCATCTATTCTATGTCCAAGTTCAGTATCATCTTATCCTGACAAGTGCCAGTTTTGATGACAGAGACTCCGGTGAATCGTATGAGTGCTAATTCCGGTTAAATGATTATTCCTGTGGATGGACTAACCCGTTTATTTTCATGAATTGAATGTTGATTATGAGTATTATTTACTTGTGAATAAAAGCCCTTTCTGCGATGTCGCTCAGACGTCCGACTGTGGCATTGTCATATTTTACTTTTAATAAAAGCCCTTTCTGTGATGTCGCTCAGACGTCCGACTGTGGCATTTCTTTTAAAGCCCTTTCTGTGATGTCGCTCAGACGTCCGACTGTGGCATTTCTTTTAAAGCCCTTTCTGTGATGTCGCTCAGACGTCCGACTGTGGCATTTCTTTTAAAGCCCTTTCTGTGATGTCGCTCAGACGTCCGACTGTGGCATTTCTTTTAAAGCCCTTTATGTGGTGTCGCTAAGACGCCCGACTGTGGCATCATTTCCTTATATTTATTTGTTCACCTTTCGAGGCGTCGCTTCAGACACCCGATCGGTTTTCATTTATGTTTTGTTGGGATTTCAGGCGGACTACCGCCGTTTCCCTTTTACTTACTTCGTTATGATAATTTTTTGAATTACATTGGTGAATTAATCGTGACGCATTCATGCATGCATTTGTTATATCTTACGTCCAAACTATCTTGAGAGTACTTTCAAAGTACTCACTGGCTTGTTGATTTGGCCAGATGCTGACGAAGGCGATCTCATGGATGAAGAGTTCGATAGCGAGTCCGACGCCTAGAGGAATCCCAGTCAGTCTCGTGCGACCCTGGATTTGGTCACTGTATTATATCCGCTTCCGCTACCAAATAAATTCATCGAGCCTCACCTCGACGCTCGATGAGATGCCAGTTTTAGAGTCATGTTTCTCACTCCCCGCTGTGTTTTTTCCACCACCACCCTATCCTCGAGTCAGTAGTATGCCTCCACACCACTGTGTCATGTCCGCCATTATGTATAATTATTGGCGTGCTTGTAATAATTTGGTTGAGCAACCGTAGCTCGACCCTGTATTATATTTTATGCTACTAGCTTATTGTATCAAGAATTTGTCTATCAGTAAATGAGAATTTTTCTCATACTGGACTCAAAAGATTGGTTTCTCAATAAATATTTTTATTGGAAAACCGGTCGTGACAACTCCAGGAGCGACGGCACTCGTCGCCGGGGCGCGACGACCTTGGTCGTGGTGCACGTGTCGATGCCTGTCGTTCCTTCCTCCCGAGCCCCCAGCTTGGGCGTACAAGGGCAATGGGTACCCAGGAGTAGGCCGCTCGTACCAAGGCCTCGCCGCCACTTGCATCTCCGCGGTGTCGTGGCGGTGGGACGACCTCTTCTTCGGCGGGAGCAACGCCAGCACGTCGAGGGGAACCTTTCCCTTCTCTTCAGCAGAAAACCTGCGGATCGGCACCATTGAAGATGCTACTAGCTGTGGAGTGGAGGAAGAAGGAGCGAGTGAAATAGGAGAAGATGGGCGACGGGGGCTTTTCCCCCTCCCCTTTTATAGCAGGAGAAGGCCAACCAGCACCTCCACGATCACAGGTAATGATGGTTTCCCTTGCATGTCGCAGGGACTTGTCAAGTTGGGCAGTTGCTGAGGAAGCGTGGGGAAATGGAGATGCCCACGTCCAATCAACCACCGCGCGTCAACTGAGGCCGCAGGCTTTGGGGGCCCGTGGCGCTCCGCACTTGACCCTTTGACTTCGCCTCGATGCCAAGCCCTAGCGCGCCTTGGGCCCGGGGGCTACTATCGGCATCCTGGGAATGGGGTCCCCAGACTTCCCTGCCTACGGCCCATGGCATGGCTGGGCTAGAATGTTTGTACGGCCCATCTTCCTCGACAATGCATTCAAGACCCTCGCGAGGGGCCAAGCCTCGCGAGGCGGATGATGCAAGACCTCCTTAGGAGCGGCCTCGCCAGGAAGGCTCATGAGGGGTGGATAGATCAAGGCAAGGAAAACCTTGTGAGGTCCTCATGACGCGAGCCATGAAGATTGAGACCAGGCGGTCGCCAGCGCGCACAGTGTCCTTGTTTCCTCTTTGGTGCCACGGGGGAAGTGCAGGCGCGGAGTACCAAGGCATCAAGCAAAGGTTTCCATATTTGTGCAACAAGACCAAGACCTGAAGGACGGCAAGACGGAGGTCACCATGGATCCCAAGTCGGCATCACCACCAGAGCCTTCTGCAGGAGAAGACCACCTTTTGTCAGGATAGCTTGTTCTAGCTGTCCCCTTTCAAATTGGCCGTTGTTGGATCCCTTCCCACTCAATATTTGGGGAGAGGTCCAGGGCCTATATAAGTAGAACTTGCCACTACCGTAGAGAGAGAGAGATGATCTGGGACCGGAGATGATCTTGAACCGGATCCACCCCACCAAGGCCACACACAAGTTCGCCAAGCACAAGAACACCTCAACCTCAGGAGGCGATTCTTCCCCATGTAACTGTTCTTCATGAACCCAAGAGGCAATCCACCACCACCACACTAGTGTAGGGTATTACACAACAACAGTGGCCCGAACCAGTATAAATCTTGTGTCTTTATGTGGTGTGAGTTCGTCGAGTTCCTCTGCGAGATCTTAGAGAGCTAGGGCACGGATCGATAAGGAGAAAACCTTCACACGCACCCCAGTGTTCGAACCTTAAGGGTCTGCCGGAACCCGTGATCCTACAGGGTTCACCCAGAATATGTTCTTAACTCTGTCGGACTCATCGAGTTGCATGTCACAGAAGAATTCCCTGTTTATAGCTTTCATCTCCCTAAAGAAGTTGACAGTCTTTAGGACATTGTCCACATCATGCATCGTTGAATTCTTTGCTTTCCTGCATATTAAAAGTGAACAGTCATTCAAAAATGCATGTTAAACTGGCGTCAGGTCATGCATTGCGTAATATGTTTGTACTAACAAAGGAAAAAAAGATGGAGGGGGTTTATTGGAGGAGAACAAGTTTGTACTTACAGGTTAATCAGGTCTTTGGAATTCATTTCTAGGAAGTAGCTACCGGGGTCAACGCCGCCCAATATGCTCATGATTTGCGCGTGTTCAATGCCTTTGAACTGCAGGTACTTGACGCACTCCAAGATTGTTTCGGGGGTTAGCTATAGCCTGTGGTTGTGTTTCGAGACTATCTCTTTTACGACAAATGTTCCATCGTTTTCCCTCAGCAGCCTCATTTTAGGCATGCAGTTAGTCCTGGCTGTCATCTTGTTCCGCTGTCTATTTTCTTCTGGCACCTTTGATTCATAGACTCCATAGCACGTGCAATAAAGGTAGACTCTGGTCTCAACCTTGGAGCCTTCCCTGATAGCAAATCCCGCGTGCTTTGCATAGATCTTGTAGAAGTCCCTTGCTTCTTGGAAACTTTCAAAGCGCATCTCTAGCCTTGGCAGAATGTAAGCTTCAATGTTAGATGGTTGCACGCAACAGTGAGCAAGAAAAACCACAGTTATGAAAATGTTAGATTGGTTGGTCATAGTACCATGGTATGTACTGTTCTTGTATGTTTTTTCTGAATGTGGATACTTACATGTTTATAGCTCTGTGCTGCCTCCGGTGTTTGTTGTTCACCCTGGTGTATGGGCGCGGGTGGTGTCACCTTTGGCACATGCGGCAATGCATCTCTTGGAGGGAGCAATGTTGATGAAGGTCTTCGTCTCGCATTTTATGGCCGTCTCCCCTCAGATTCGTTGTGAGGTTGCTCTTGTCTATATGGCTCATATCTTGTACTTTGGATCCTGCTGGAGTGGCCAAATTTCTGTTTCTTTTGCCTAATCTTCCCGCCGCAACCACTTTTGCAGCACGGATGATTGATGTAGATCGAGCGACTTGTGAAAGCCTTTGTGTCCTCGCCTTTCTGCATGCGGTAGGGAAGGAAAACATTTTTTGTTGGTGATATTGTTGACCTTGTTGCAACCCAGCAGTGGCAAAGCTTGTATTCCCAGATATCGGTGTTTTCTACATAGAAGAACATGTCCGTGCTTCTGATGATTCTGGAGTAGGTTGGAATCTTCCTGTATTGTTGAAGTATCTAGGTGCTATTTCTGGTGTTACCCAACCAGGCGGTGCCCCATATCTGCTTGGCTCATCAAACCCTCGTTGCGTGTGCCGCCTTGCATGTTTCTGCAATGACATCCAATAGTTTTGGGGTTAATCTTTTCTGCATTTTTCTCGTATACATGCTATGGGTAACATGTCATGCACTGAAGGCAATGTACAAGTTGAACTTGCATCGCTGGCCGTTATTAAACTTTGTTCTCTATTTTGTATCTGGTTTAGTTTTCAGACGAACTAATGAACATACATGTTCAGTACTGATGTACTGATGTACTGATTTTTAGCACTACTTGCAAACTGAACATTGAACTTCATTTATTATGGAATTTTTTATCTTTTTCCTATAACTAATGCATAAACATGTGGTGCACTGCTTGCAAACTGAACATTGAACTTTAGATATGTATGGATATGCATATATATAAAACTGATGTATGTCTTCTCTTTTTTTCTTCTATAACTTATGCAACTATAGTAGAAGTACTCCTAGTTTATGTATCATTGAACTTACTGTGTAACAAGTGTATATTTTTTCAACAACATTATTTTTTACTAGTTCGAACTGACACAACTACACGACATGCACTAGTAGAAATAACATCATACAAACTTGAAGTGGTAGCTGAACCTTATATAAAGCCTAGTAGCTACTTGGACTGATGCATAAGTCTATGTTTTTCGGCTTGAACTAAAGCTAGCATATTAGAGGTACTGACAGTAACCTCGACATCCAAACTGTGCATCAAGTGGTAGGGGTGTAATGAACTGATGCAACCATTTTTGCAATGTACTATCAACTTCTACATCATAGGAACATGTGTCACTGATGCAACACACATCTAGTACTAATGACTCTGATAGTGTAACATGTTTGTAGATCATAGTGTGTGAAATTTTTAAACCGAATCTTCTTCATTGCAGGACTGATTAACTGAACACAAACATTACCTCCAGTGGCATGTTCTTGGAGCTGACTTCTTCTTCCTCATCTCGCAGGTGACGTACTGGCATGTTCTTGGGAGGCGGTGATACGTCTCCGTCGTATCTACTTTTCCAGACACTTTTGCCCTTGTTTTGGACTCTAACTTGCATGATTTGAATGAAACTAACCCGGACTGACGTTGTTTTCAGCAGAATTACCATGGTGTTATTTATGCGCAGAAACAAACGTTCTCGGAATGACCTGAAACTTCCCGGAACAACTTTTCAGAAAATATGAAAAATACCTGCAAAAGATGAAGGCCAAGGGGCCCACCACCTGTCCACGAGAGTGGGGGGCGCGCCTGCCCCCCTAGGGCGCGCCCCCTACCTCGTGGGCCCCCTGTTGCCTCTTCGATTCCAACTCCAACTCCATATATTGTGTTTCAGGGAGAAAAAAATTAGAGAGAAGAAATCATCACGTTTTACGATACGGAGTCGCCGCCAAGCCCTAAAACCTCTCATGTGGGCTGATCTGGAGTCTGTTCGGGGCTCCAGAGAGGGGAATCAGTCGCCATCGTCATCATCAACCATCCTCCATCACCAATTTCATGATGCTCACCGCCGTGCGTGAGTAATTCCATCGTAGGCTTTTTGGACGGTGATGGGTTGGATGGGATCTATCATGTAATCGAGTTAGTTTTGTTAGGGTTTGATCCCTAGTATCCACTGTGTTCTGAGATTCATGTTGCTATGACTTTGCTATGCTTAATGCTTGTCACTAGGGCCCGAGTGCCATGATTTCAGATCTAAACCTATTATGTTTTCATCAATATATGAGTGTTCTTGATCCTGTCTTGCAAGTCTATAGTCACCTATTATGTGTTATGATCCGTTAACCCCGAAATGACAATAATCGGGATACTTACGGGTGCTGACCTAGTTTGAGGAGTTCATGTATTCATTATGTGTTAATGCTTTGTTCCGGTTCTCTATTAAAAGGGGGCCTTAATATCCCTTAGTTTCCGTAAGGACCCCGCTGCCATGGGAGGGTAGGACAAAAGATGTCATGCAAGTTCTTTTCCATAAGCATGTATGACTATATTCGGAATACATGCCTACATTATATCAATGAACTAGAGCTAGTTCTATGTCACCCTAGGTTTTGACTGTTACATGATGAACCGCATCCGGCATAATTCTCCATCACTGATCCATTACCTACGAGTTTTCCATATATTGTTCTTCGCTTATTTACTTTCCCGTTGCTATTGCCATCATCACTACAAAATACCAAAGACATTACTTTTACTACTGTTACCTTTTGCTACCGTTACCACTACTATCGTATTACTTTTCTACTGAACACTTTGATGCAGATATTAAGTTTCCAGGTGTGGTTGAATTGACAACTCAGCTGCTAATACTGGAGAATATTCTTTGGCTCCCCTTGTGTCGACTCAATAAATTTGGGTTGAATACTCTACCCTCAAAAACTGTTGCGATCCCCTATACTTGTGGTTTATCAAGACTATTTTCTGGCACCGTTGCTGGGGAGCATAGCTCTATTCTTTGAGTCACTTGGGATATATATCTTCTTATCATTATGAAGAATTTGAGAGATCCAAAAACCAAGATCTATCCCTCAACTACGAGGGGAGGTAAGGAACTGCCATCTAGCTCTGCACTTGATTCACCTTCTATTTTGAGTAAGCTTGCGACACCTACACCTGCTTCTGCTATTCATTCTGATATGTCGCATGTTATTGATGATGGCACTACTGCTATGCATGATACTTATGATGAAACTACCTCTATGCCTGATACTACTGTGCCACTTAGTGATTTTCTTGATGAACAACTTGCTAGGGCTAGAGAAATTGAAAATATTGAATCTGATGAAAGTGATGATGAAGAATCACTTGTTATTCCTAAGGGTTATGTTTTTGATCAAGAAGGTTCTTTAGCTATTTTAGCTTGCAAAAATAGAAATGAACTAAAAAGGTTATTAGCTAAATGGAGTAAGCAATCTCTAAATGCTAGAATGAAACCTGACCCTGCTTTTGCTACTTCACCTATCTTTGTTACTGATAAGGATTATGATTCTCTGTTGATCTTGATATAATTACTTTGGTTGAATATGATCATTTTCATGGTTATGAATCTAAAACTGTTGTGGCACATCTTACTAAGTTGAATGATATAGCCACCCTGTTCACTAAAGATGAGAGAACTCGTTACTTTTATATCCTTAAAATATTCTCGTTCTCATTAAAGGGTGATGCTAAGAAATGGTTTAATTCTCTTGATCCTGGTTGTGTGTGTAGTCCCCAGGATATGATTTATTACTTCTCTGCTAAATATTTCCCTGCTCATAAGAGACAAGCTGCTTTAAGGGATATATATAATTTTGTGCAAATTGAAGAAGAGAGTCTCCAACAAGCTTGGGGGAGGCTTATCCAATTACTTAATGCCTTGCATGATCATCCTCTTAAGAAAAATGAAATACTTGATATCTTCTATAATGGACTAAATGGTGCCTCCACAGATTACCTGGATAGTTGTGTTGGTTCTGTTTTCAGGGAAAGAACACCGGATGAAGCTGAAATTTTATAGAAAAATATGTTGACAAATGAAAATAATGGAACACCTCCGGAGCCAATTCCTGAGCCTATTCCTAAACCAACTCCGAAGGATTCCATTTCTCAATCCTGAAGATATGAAAGAGGCAAATAAATCTATGAAAGAAAAAGGTATTAAAGCTGAATATGTTAAGAATTTACCTCCTATTGAAGAAATACATGGTCTTAATTTAGCGCCTGTTGAAGAAACATATAATCTTAATCCATTACCTATTGAAGAAACTCATGGTCTTGATAACCCGACACAGGTAGTAAAGGTAAATTCTATCTACAGATATGATAAAGCTGAAATCCCATTTACTAAATTTGCTAGCCCATGCTTAGATGAGTTTGATAAATTTATGGCTAAGCAAAAAGACTTTAATGCTTATTTTGGTAGACAATTGAAATACAATTCAAATATGCTTGTTCGCTTGGGTGATTATATGGCTAATATTAAAGGTGAACTTAAAATTATTAGTAAACATTCTTCTATGGTTACCACTCAAGTAGAACAAGTACTTAAAGCTCAAAATGATTTGCTCAATGAATTGAATAGTAAAGATAATGATAATGCTGTTAGAGTGGCTACTAGAACTGGTAGAATGACTCGGGAACCTTTGTATCCTGAAGGCCATCCTAAGAGAATTGAGCAAGATTCTTAGAGAAATAATATAGATGCACCTAGTCCTTCTAAAAGGAAGAAAAAGAAAAATGATAGGACTTTGCATGCTTCTAGTGAACCTGTTATTGAACCACCTGAGAATCCAAATGATATTTCTATTTCTGATGCTGAAACACAATCTGGTACTGAACCTGAAACTAGTGATAATGTTAATGATAATGTTCATAATGATGCTCAACCTAGTAATGATAATGATATAGAAATTGAACCTACTTTGGATCTTGATAACCCACAATCAAAGAATCAACGTTATGATAAGAAAGACTTTGTTTGTAGGAAATATGGTAAAGAAAGAGAGCCTTGGGTTCAGAAACCCATGCCTTTTCCTCCCGAACCATCCAAGAAAAAGGATGATGAGGATTTTGAGCACTTTGCTGAAATGATTAGACCTATCTTTTTGCGTATGCGAGTAACTGATATGCTCAAAACAAATCCTTATGCTAAGTACATGAAAGATATTATTACAAATAAAAGAAAGATACCGGAAGCTGAAATTTCCACCATGCTTGTTAATTATACTTTTAAGTGTGGAATACCAAAGAAACTTGGAGATCCCGGTGTACCCACCATACCATGCTCTATTAAAAGAAACTATGTTAAAACTGCTTTATGTGATCTTGGAGCCGGTGTTAGTGTTATGCCCCTCTATTTATATCATTGACTTGATTTGAATAGGTTGACACCTACTGAAATATCTTTGCAAATGGCTGATAAATCAACTGCTATACCTATCAGTATTTGTGAGGATGTGCCTGTTGTAGTTGCAAACGTTACTATTTTAGCGGACTTTGTTATTCTTGATATTCCCGAGGACGATAGTATGTCTATTATTCTTGGAAGACCCTTTTTGAATACTGCAGGGGCTGTTATTGATTGCACTAAAGGCAATGTCACTTTTCATGTTAATGGTAATGAGCATACGGTACACTTTCCGAGGAAACAACCTCAAGTCCATAGTATTAAATCTATTGGAAAAATTCCATCAATTATATTTGGAGGTTTTGAATTTCCTCTTCCTACTGTCAAGAAGAAATATGGTATTCTTATTATTAGGGATGTGCATATCCCCGTTGAAGTAACATAGTGTTATTCGAAATTTCTCCGGTTCCATGATTATTCGGAATGAGTTCGTTAACAAGACTTGATCAACCTTCTTAGTGGATTCCTTTTGATGACCATGAGGTGGATGAAACTAGAAGGCACAACCCTCTATACCCCACTTTTACTTTCTGTTATTTATATTAAATAAAATAAAAATAAATATTTTTCTGTCTGTTATATGATTATCTGTGCATTATAAAAATACCCCAAAAATAAAAGTTCTCCAAATGCCCTGAAATTTAAATATGATTTTTTCTAGAATATTTGAGAATATTTGGCACTCTGAACACAGCAGGGGGGTCAACCACCTGCCCACGAGGGTGGAGGGCGCGCCCTACCCCCCCTGGCGCGCCCCCTGCCTCGTGGGCCCACGGTGGCCCTCCTCCACTTATTCTTTCACCCATACACTTGTTCTTCCTCCACCAACACGAATAACCAGCTCAAACCCGAGTCCAAGCTCGTCTTGCTGCCATTCTCGATCTCCTTGCTCAAAGCACCTCTCACAAAACTGCTTGGGGAGTTTGTTCCTTGGTATGTGACTCCTCCATTGGTCTAATTAGTTTTTGTTCTAGTGCTTTATTCATTGCAATTTTTTTGCTGCTTAGGTGACCCTGTTCTTGAGGTTGCATGTCAAATTTATATGGTCAAAAGTAGTTTTGATGCATGATATAGGCTCTAGGCACTTGTAGGAGTAGTTGGTATCAATATTATTGAGTTCGGTTTACTTTTATTTTGAAGTTACTAAATTTTTTTAGAATTTTCTAGAGGAAAGAAATATGCTTAGGAAAATGTTCCAAGGTGGTTCTTTAAGGAAGCAAGGACCCAGGCTTGCAATGCGTGATGCTGATGACGAGCCACCAAGAGACGCTCCAGTGCATCCTTGTGAATGGCCTTCTGAGAACTTTCAGAATCGAGCAGGAATTAAGGAAGAATTCAACGCATATTTGCGTAACGCTGATCTTGTGAGCTTCGAGGAAGAGAAGTGCAGCCAGTATCACAACCTCACCAGTACCTTTTGAGGAGGTTTGAATTTTCAACTTCACGTAATTCTCCAACTGTCATGTTTGATATTTATGATAATTCTTACACTATAGACTTAGAGGATTTTACCACTGCTTGCAAACTTCCACAACGGGGGAGCATAAGGGATCCTCGCAAATCTGAATTTAGAGATTTTCTTGCTAGTATAACTACGGGAGAATCTAGGGATATAACACAAGCCACCATAGGGAGCATTCACTTTCCTGCTATACATTATTTTGCTCCCTTCATAGGTAGATGCATTAATGGTAAAGATGAGTCATGTCACATGTGTGTCCCCGATCTCAGTATTCTTAGGAGTGCTATGTTAGGAGACCAATCTTATAATTTGGGAGCCATTGTTGCACGTAGGTTGCATCTTAATAGATTTATTGGATATTTCTTTGGGGGAATTTATGCAACCCGCATAGCTAATTTTCTTGGTGTAGCCATACGCGAAGATGATATTGAATTACCACCTGCTTACCTAGACTTTAATGCTATGGTTCACCACCAGTTTGTTGAGAGGAATGAATCACCTCTCTAGTATCGACTAATCTTTGACAGACGCCGTGCTGTCCATATTACTCTCCCTGCTCCTCCCTTCTTTGATTATAAGGCAAGAGGAAGATATACCATGACCAGAGAGGAGGTATATGAGTACGAGAGGAGAGCGGACGCCGCTCGTCGCCGCGCTGCAGCTCAGCAGGCGATAGCCGCTGCATCTCAGTACGACCCCAACTACTATTATGGATATCCGCTAGGCCAGACATGGCCATAGAACAATTTAGGCCAAAAGACTAAGCTTGGGGGAGTATGTATTTCCCACCGACATTACATTTATGTTCACACACTCATTGCTAGATGTCGGTGCTCATACTTTTTCATTGTATCAACCATGCTAGTTTATTTTCCTTTTTATGCTTTCTTCTTGTGTGTTTAATAAACCTTAAGAAAAACCAAAAAAACTAGTTGTAGCTTTTAATCAGTTTAATTTCCATGCTTGTAGTAGTAATTAAAAAGAAAACCCAAAAGATTTCTTGATCTTCTTTTGCTTGTTGGGAGCTCTCCCGTGTAAATAGTTTTATTTCTTTTCTTTTCTTTGGGGGTCGATAGGAGAAGAACATAATTAAACTGTTGAAGTGGCTCTTATATGCATTATTGTTGATCTGACAAAAGAGGCCATGTTGCCTTGTCTTCTCCTGTTTATTGAATGCCTGCAGATTCCAACTTAGTCCAATGCACGTGCACTATTATTATTATTCACATCATTCGACCGTGCAAGTGAAAGGCAATTATGATGATATATGATGGACTGGTTGAGATGAGAAAAGCTGGTATGAACTCGACCTCTTTTTTGTAAATATGATTAGTTCATCGTTCCTGATTCAACCTATTATGAATAAACATGTTTGCAATTACAACTAGAGATCATAGTTTCTTGTGCCATGCTTGATTAGCTATGAGTTATAATGGTTTACCTTGTGTGCCAACATTCTATTGAGATAGTTATGATGTGGTATGATAGGGTGGTATCCTCCTCTAAATGGTTTAAGTGACTTGACTTGGCGCATGTTCACGCATGTAGTTGAAACAAAATCAACATAGCCTTCACGATATTTATGTTCATGGTGGATTATATCCTACTCATGCTTGCATTCGGTGTTGATTAATTTTAATGCATGTTCATGACTGTTGTCGCTCTCTAGCTGGTCGCTTCCTAGTATTTTGCTAGCGTTCACCTGTACTAAGCGGGAATACTGCTTGTGCATCCAAACTCCTTAAACCCCAAAGTTATTCCACAAGAGTCCACTATACCTACCTATATACTATATCTACCTGTCGTTCCAAGTAAATTTGTATGTGCCAAACTCTAAACCTTCAAATAAATATCCTGATTTGTATGCTCGAATAGCTCATGTATCAACTAGGGATGTCTGTATCTTCCATGTTAGGCGGGTTATTCTCAAGAGGAGTGGACTCCGCTCTTCACTCACATGATAAATGGCTGGTCACCGGGATGCCCAGTCCCACGCTTTATGCAAACTAAATCAAAATAATTGCAAACAAAACTCCCCCTTGGACTCTTGTTAGTTGGAGGCACTCGTTGCTTCAAGCAAGCCATATATTGATGCTTGTTGGTGGAAGGGTGTATAAACTTTACCATTCTGTTTGGGAACCGCCTAGAATCTGTGTAGCATGGAAGATGTCTCCATCTCTTGGTTGTTATGTTGACAATGAAAGTATACCGCTCAAAATATTATTCACCTCTATTTCAAAACCGAGCTCTGGCACCTCTACAAATCCCTGCTTCCCTCTGCGAAGGGCCTATCTATTTACTTTTATGCTGAGTCATCATCCTCTTATTAAAAAGCACCAGTTCGAGACCACCACTGTCATTTGCATTCATTTCTGTTAGTTTACATTGAGTATGACTTGACTGGATATCTTTTACCATGAATTACAATGTCTAGTCAGTCCTTGGTTTTTAAAGGTGCTCTGCATTTATGTTTTGCAGTCACAAAAAGGGCTAGCGAGATACCACCTTGTTATATCATATTATGATTGTTTTGAGAAAGTGTTGTCATCCGAGATTTATTATTATGGCTCGCTGGTTGATTATGCTATTGATATTAGCAAACTTGAGACCCATGCGTTATTGTGAATGTGGTTAGTTATAATCTTTGCTGAAAACATGAATGCTGGCTTTACATCTTTACAACAACAAGAGCAAACAGAGTTTGTAAAAGTTTTTCCTTATCACTTTCAGTTTGTCAACTGAATTGCTTGAGGACAAGCAAAGGTTTATGCTTGGGGGAGTTGATACGTCTCCGTCGTATCTACTTTTCCAAACACTTTTGCCCTTGTTTTGGACTCTAACTTGCATGATTTGAATGAAACTAACCCGGACTGACGCTGTTTTCAGCAGAATTACCATGGTGTTATTTATGTGCAGAAACAAACTTTCTCGGAATGACCTGAAACTTCACGGAGCAACTTTTCAGAAAATATGGAAAATACCTACACAAGATGAAGGCCAGGGGGCCGACCACCTCTCCAAGAGGGTGGGGGCGCGCCCAGGCGCGCCCCCTACCTCGTGGGCCCCCTGTTGCCTCTCCGACTCCAACTCCAACTCCATATATTGTATTTCGGGGAGAAAAAAATCAGACAGAAGAAATCATCGCATTTTACGATACGGAACCACCGCCAAGCCCTAAAACCTCTCGGGAGGGCTGATCTGGAGTCCGTTCGGGGCTCCGGAGAGGGGAATCCGTCGCCATCGTCATCATCAACCATCCTCCATCACCAATTTCAAGATGCTCACCGCGTGCGTGAGTAATTCCATTGAAGGCTTGCTGGACGGTGATGGGTTGGATGGGATCTATCATGTAATCGAGTTAGTTTTGTTAGGGTTTGATCCCTAGTATCCACTATGTTCTGAGATTGATGTTGCTATGACTTTGCTATGCTTAATGCTTTTCACATGGGCCCGAGTGCCATGATTTCAGATCTGAACCTATTATGTTCTCATCAATATATGAGTGTTCTTGATCCTATCTTGCAAGTCTGTAGTCACCTATTATGTGTTATGATCCGTTAACCCCGAAGTGAGAATAATCGGGATACTTACCGGTGATGACCGTAGTTTGAGGAGTTCATGTATTCATTATATGTTAATGCTTTCTTTCGGTTCTCTATTAAAAGGAGGCCTTAATATCCCTTAGTTTCCATAAGGACCCCGCAACCACGGGAGGGTAGGACAAAAGATATCACGCAAGTTCTTTTCCATAAGAATGTATGACTATATTCGGAATACATGCCTACATTATATGAATGCACTGGAGCTTGTTCTGTGTCACCCTAGGTTATGACTGTTACATGATGAACCGTATCTGGCTGTCACAGCCCCAGTTCAGCCCTTGCTTGCCTTTGCATTAGCCTCCATGCATCATGTCTAAATTCTATTAATTTTGAAATGGGGATGACAAGCCCTAGCACCAAATGAAATGCAATTACGATCAAAATAAAAATATTTTCAATGAACCCAGAATGCCCTTTAGAAAAGTTCATTATTTTTGATAAAGGTGAAAACCTCTGCCAAAAATGATGCACATATTTTTAGGCCATCCTGGATTTTTGAATTAAATCATATGTTATTTGCAATTGGGCATTTAAATGCTATATAATATTTTAAATGCTCAATTAATTCTGAACTTAAGTGAGGGTTGTTGGGAATATTCCAACCAGAGGCCACAATTATTTTCAGGATTTTCGGAAACGTTCTGGTATTTTTAATAAAGCCCAGAAGTTACAGAGAAATAGAAAAACATTAACAAAGGAGAGAGAGAGGTTACCTGTGCAACTTACCTAGCAGCCCACTAGCGGCCCAGTAGACAGCCGGCCTGCTAGGCCCAGCCCAGCCCCTCGCGCGTCGTCTTCCTCGCGCCTACTGGCGTTGTGCGTGGCGCGCGCACAGCCATGCCGCGGCCACCTCCTGCTAGCCATGCAGCTGCTCCCCCTCGCCCTGGACGCTGCCACGCGACCCCTCCCCCTCGATCCCCTCTGCCTCTCCCCTCACTCTCTGCTCTCCCCCTCGCCTCTAGCCCTTCCCCGAGCTCACCCGAGAGCAACCGCCGCCGCCGTTCGCTGCCACCATGCCCAGAGCCACCTCCTCGCCCTCCACCCGAGTCCAGAAGCTCTGCCTCGTCTACCTCGTCCTCTCCGTCGACTCACGCGACGCCGGACGCCTCGAAGCGCCGCCATCGATGCCTTCTTCAACCTCAGGACAGCCGGCCATCTCCGTCAACTTCATCGGCTCCGGACCGTCCCTGACCTCGCCGAGCGTCCCCTCGTCATCGCTGTGAGCCACTGACCTTCTCCCCTAATTCAGCAAGCTCGCCCCCATGCCGTAGCGCCGTTCCCCACGAGCACCGGAGCCGCCGTCCGCCATTGCTGCTGCACGCATAGCCTCCATGCTCCCCTGGCCTCACCGTGCTGCTCTTAGTGCTCCCCGTGTCTAGCCGGTGCTGCCCAACCTCTCCATTTGCTCACTGATGCACCATAGCGACGAATCCGTCGAGCCCGTGCTCCGGCCGCCGCTGACCTTGACGCCGTCGTCGCCTCCGGCCATCCCACGGTCTCCTGCGTGTTCCATTGGATGCCGAGAGCCTGGGCTTCGCACCGGTGGTCTCGGCCGCTAATTTGGTCGCCAGAGGGCAAAATCTGAGCCCCTCCGCCGTCTCGGCCTCGCCGGCGACTCAACGCCGGCAGGGTTTGACCCCTGTTTGACTGGGGTTTGACTCCCCTGAGTCAGTGACATGTGGGCCCAAGCCCCTAATTAGTTAACTCGAGATTAATTAGAGCTAACTATCTAATTTAGTTAACTAAACTAGACACTGACATGCGGGCCCCGCCCTGCTAACAGCCTGGTTAGGGTTAATTTAACACTAACTAACTCAATTATTGGACTGAGTCACTGACCAGTGGGTCCCACTGGTCAGGTTTGACCCGGACCAGCCCCTGTTGACCTGCTGACATCATTCTGACGTCAGGCTGACGCAGTAATGCTTTCTGGATTTTAAATAAATTAGAAATGATTTATTTAATTCTAGAAAATGCCCAAAACTTCTAAAAATCATAGAAATTCAACCGTAACTCCAAATGAAATAAATTATATATGAAAAATTATCAGAAAAATTCAAGGAATCTGTTATGGCATTTTCATGCATGTTAGAACAACTTATGGCTGCTGTTTAGGCAAATTCACATAAATGGAATTTAAACTCTCACTATATGGAGTTTGAATTTGAACCTAGGGTTCAAACCAACTTCATTTAATTGGTTGCTAGTTGCATTAGCTCAATCAACAACATATTGCCATGTCATTATCATGCATCATGTTGTGCATTGCATTGATTGTGTTCCTTCTCTATTGCCGGTGGTTGTCCCCTCTCGATAGACGTTGTACCGACGCTGTGATCGTTGACACTGATGAAGACTCAATGATATCTTCAGAAGTGTCAGGCAAGCACAACCCCCTTGTTCATTCCGATACAAGCCCACTCTCTCGCTCCTGCTCTCTTTTACTGCATTAGGACAACAACGATTCATCTGTTACTTGTTGCGGTAGTTGAACCCCTTATCCTCTGCATGACCTGTCATTGCCACAGTAAATAGATGAAACCCACTAGCATGAGTAGGAGTTGTTTGAGCCCTGATGTGCCTACTCATTCATGCTTGTTTGTCATGCTTGCTACTACTTAGAGTTGAGTCGGGTCTGATTCATCGGGGGTGAATTGGAACAGTGATGAACATGTCCTACTGTGTGTGAGCTAAGTGTGTGAACATGATTTGGTAAAGGTAGCGGTGAGAGGCCATGTAGGAGTACATGGTGGGTTGTCTCATTGAAACCGTCCTCAGGAACTGAGTTCTGTGTCTGTGATCCATGAACAGCTACTACCACTCATTGGGATCCTTAATTGACCCTCTCGGCTTCTTGATCACCCTTGTCCTCCATCCAGGAGTTGCCAATAATTTCTGGTGTTTGTAGGTTATGTGTTGGCGGCCGTGCGTAGCACTGACCCTAGGGGTGGGCTATGATGCGGTAGATACACCATCGCCAGGCATGCCGGGCGCCCGTTTGGTGTCTCGGAACCCTGTACACATCGTTCGGGGCCATATGTGGAAACCTCGACCGGACTCCCTGCGGATGGAACCTGGATAGGCGATAAACCTCAACTAGAGACTTGAGTGTTTAGGTAGGCCGTGGCCGACACCCTCGTTGGGCTTCCGCTTGAAGGTTGCCGAGTACATGTCGTGTAAATGACGGTAAGTGGTGAGAGCGTGTGTGAAGAAGTACACCCCTGCAGGGTTAACATCATCTATTCGAATAGCCTTGTCCGCGGTAATGGACTTCTGGGTTGCCTATAACAGTTCATAGACAAGTGAAAGTGGATACTCTAAAACTCGCAAGATAAGTGTGAGTGCTATGGATGGCCTTCTCGTAGGGAGACAGGAGCGGATCCATAGTAGTGTATTGAATGGTGGATATGTGGACTCGTGTGCGCCACCTCAAAAGAGTTGCTTGCAGTCGTAGTTCAGGTTAGCCACTGAGTCAAAGCTGGCTTGCTGCATTTAAACTCCACCACCCCCCTTGTTGATACCGATGCATATGTAGCTGGTTCTGATGTAAGTCTTGCTGAGTACCTTTGTACTCACATTTGCTTAATTTATGTTTTGCAGAGAGACTTCAGTCTCGCTAGTAGTTCCGCGTGGACTTCGACGGTTAGCTTGATACCTCAGCTATGATCTTGTGCCCTTGGCAGGATCTGGTAGATAGTCAGGCTTCTCAGCCTTCTTCATTTGTAGTTGTCTGTACTCAGACAAGTTAAGCTTCGCATGTGCTTTGCTTGTATGCTCTGATGTGTTGGGTCATGAGACCCATGTTTGTAATATCTCGCTCCTCGGAGCCTAATGAATAAATACTTTGAGTCGTAGAGTTGTGTTGTGATGCCATGTTGTATTTACACATATCGAGCATATTGTGTGTATGATGGAAATGCTTGGTATGTGTGGGATCCGACAATCTAGTTGTTTATCCTTGGTAGCCTCTCTTATGGGGAAATGTAGTCCAGTGCTTCTTGAGCCATAGTAGTCCGCTACAGCCCGGTTCACCGGAGTCCTGCTAGCCCAGCACTACTGCTCAGAATCACTTGACTGGCCGGCAGGTGTTTCACTTTGTTCCTGTGTCTGTCCCTTCGGGGAAATGTCACGCGGTGACATCCGGAGTCCTGCCTAGCCTGCTACAGCCCGGGTTCCCGGAGTCCTGTTAGCCCAGTGCTACAGCCCGGATTAACACGCTGCTGACCGACATGCTCGATGTGATTCATGTATGCCTGTCCCCATAGGTTAGTGCCGCTTTGGGTTCACGACTAGCCATGTCGGCCCGGGTTCTCTGTCATATGGATGCTAGCGACATTATCATATACGTGAGCCAAAAGGCGCAAACGGTCCCGGGCCATGGTAAGGCGACACCCATGGGAATACCGTGCGTGAGGCCGCAAAGTGATATGAGCTGTTACCGGCTAGATAGATGTGACTTGGAATCGGGGTCCTCACAGTGTTGGTATCAGACCCTGACTGCCTGTAGGATTACCAAGCCAAACTGGTCGAAGTCGAGTCTAGAAATGCTTTAGTTATGTAAGGGAATTGATTGTGGAAGGGAACGTAAGGCTCTTTTTACTCCTTATATCTTATGCCCTTCTGATCTGAGTCATCCTCTTCTCTTCTACGGGGATTAAGAACTAGGCCTTCTCATCTATCTATCAGGAGGACGTGTTACTAATCCATAGACTTATAGAATTGATAGTTTCAAGCCTCAGTTCCGTTCCTACTACTTCCGTATGTTGTCAGTTGATCTCGGAACCTTGATATTGTTGTTGAGTGGCTATGCCACCATTTTTGCAGGTTGTCTCAACTCTTTTTGAGCATTTACAGTCGTTATGCTGTCTGAGTCATTCCAGGTTTCTAAATAGTCTGATGCATTTGCAAACCCCTTCCTCCTGTTCCTAATGTCCATTTGGGCCAGATTAATCACACTAACCGGTCAGTTGAGGTACTCTATTGCCTCGACATATATGCTGGAGCTATTACTATGACCCTAGGTGTTTTAGGGAGTCACCTAGTGATCTAGCCATGTTTTGTATCCCAAGTGTGTGATTCTGGCCATTATTCTCAAAAGCATCCCGTGATGCCATTTAGTTAGTAGGTATTCTACTACTGGGTTTTGAACCCGAGATTCACCCTACTTACCTCATGTTGATAGTGTTGCTAGTTCCTTTAGGATATTAGTAACCTTTGCATTAGTCCTCGAGGTTCGTGGTATATCCTTCTTCCAAATACTATGAACCGCCTATGGCAAAAGTTCTTTGACCCAAAAGATCACAATCAGAGTACTCTTGAGGAGTTCTCCATTCATAATTGTGACTCTGCCAGTCCTACCTCTCTGCATGGGTTTTCTGGAAGAAACATGTCGAACTTGGTTCGATACTAATCTATGCATCCACAACTCAGAAAGTTATATGTTCCTCGAGTTGTTCCTCTTCAACTTCGACATACTAATCTATGCATCAACAACTCAGAAAGTTATATGTTCCTCGAGTTGTTCTTCTTCAGTTGTATCCCGACCATCTTCTATCAATTGATAGTCAAGAGTATGTGTGCATTTGTGCTCATCGATGCCTATTATTCTTGTGGTCCATCAAGCCATTCTATTCCGGAATGACTAGGAGAAACAAACTCCAGTACCTCATCCATCTCTGGGATTGGGTCAAAGCAGTTGTATTCCGCAGATCAGAATGCCAATCCAGCTTCTGTTCTATTCTACCTTGGAGTGTTGCCTCCTTATATCAGGAATGTCATGGGAATTGCACCACCTTCTATAAATTCTTGACGCAATAATACTTCTTGCCATCATTGTTCGATCCTCAGCTCCGTGTTATTATAACCGGAATGCCGACAATTGAACCGTGATGTGTGAAATCAATACTCCTAGCAACCCCGTTGCTTGGTAGTTAATGGACAATACTCTCATTCTTAGTGTGCTGGTAATTAAATCACCATCCTAAGATTGATTGTGCTACCTAGTCCTTATTTCCTGGTGCACTCTTCGATCAACGAGTTTGGATTTTGCCAAACCCTTGCTCTATTGATCATATCGTCTTGCTCTGAAAAGCAAGATTGATCTTGAGCTTAGTATCATATCAGTGGTTCGTGACGTTTCGATTATCTTCTCGGAAGTATTACCTGGTTGTCACCTGACCGCTATGTTGAGTTCGTGATCATGTTGGTTTTCCTCCAAACCACCCATTCTCCAAGAATCTATGTTGGATACCCTGAGCTAGTTGGTTAAGCTTAACAACAACTTGGAGAGTTGGAAGATGAAAACTTGTCCGATTTAGCTCATCACTAAGGGATATCCTTGTGTGTGTGTGTTGAAGAAAGATGATATCTTCATCGACTGATCCCCGTGATCAGCTGTTGGATCTATTGCCTTGTCAAAACTTTGACTTGAGTATGGGCTATTGTCAAGTCAAATCAGAACCAACGATGTTCGTAATGTTGTTTTATTAGTGGTTGATCCCTCGAGCATACACCATTACATCCTTTGGTCTGACTAATGCTACCACCGTGTTCACATGATGGTGGAAGTCCAGTGATATGGAAATTTTGATGAGTTGCTGTTGAGCCCATCAGCAGCATGTTGTCTCCCCCATGATTCATGTTGAACATCTAAGTTAGTGTTGGAAACTTTTGTAATCATTATCTTCATGTCCCATTCATGAAATACATGTTTGGTGTAAGAAGTAACTTTCTCCAAGTTCATGTGCATTAGGTGCAAGTTGCCGCCGTGAATTCGAGAAAGATTGTTTTTGCTTCCTTTGGAATCGTCCCAAGTCATTCATGCATGTGCGAAGTATTCTATGGTCTGATAGACTGATCATCTACATTCTATACGTATCCCTAGCACACCAAGCCATTGATTGATTTGTTCAAGGAGAAGAAGTTTCTTCTTAAGAGTTGGACCTATGCAAGGACTTCGATATCCTTGTTGATGGTTCCCCCTGAACTCGGTAGTGTTTCATTTTAAGACTACCAGGTGACCATGCTTATCTAGGACAACGTGTTCACATGCTTGTAGCAGAACCGGCTCATGTTTTGGAGCTTACTACCGTAGTTCATTCCCCCGAGAATCTCGCAACGTCATCTCGTCGATTTGTGTTGCAAACCTTCCTTTTCCTTTCTAGACTCGGTGAGTCTGGAATATCCTGACACCAACCAGATCTGAATCTCAGGCAGATATGATGGTTGGAGCATTTTCCAAGAACTATAATATTGGTCTCTCGATAACCGGTAAAGTGGATGTCGTGGCCAACACATCCAGCCGGAAGACCTATTATTGTAGTATCTCGATTGAAGAAAGTTGGCCACCTTCCCATGAGGATTTCGTAGGATTACCTCCATAGTTAATCCTTACGGATTCTTGTGCTCCTGAAGTCCGACCTTTCACTTGATGTCCTAGATACCAAACCATATCAATAAATGAGTTATCCTAGCACATCAAGGAGAACATTAGAAGCGGAGTGCTAAATGTCTCTCGGTCGATTATCCAGATTTTGTTTCCTTGGCCTCGCTAAGGTGAAATCTGAGAAAGTGTTATCTTCCTTTGCATCGGCATCATCCATCACCATTCATCATGGTGGTATGTTGTGTTGCCAGGATCCTTGACGCGGATATTGGTAAAACCTTGACGAATATGGAGATACTCAAGTTCATGAGAGCACGCGCAAGCACCAGGTTTTACCGTTGGCGCTAACTGGGATTTGCCTCCAGTTTCCTCGGTTAGGTTATAACCTTTTCAAACAGTGGACTCACTCTCGATTGTTGAGCTCTTCCCCGGTTACCAGAATCATTCCCAACATTTGCATTTTGTTCCCAGCCTGCACCTCAGTAGTTGTTGTTTAGGATCATCTTCAAAATTGGACTTACCATGGGTCCCATCCATTTCCGATGATAAGCAAAAATCATCCATTGCGTTGTCTTCAACAAGATAGTCCACATCATCCATCCTAGTCGAAGTATGCCATTCTTTCAAACCCCTTCCAATGGTCGATTGTGATTACCTCAGGCTGGTATAAAGAGTTTCAGTGATCTTTATATCAAAAGTAATTCTTTTTGCCACCTAAGGGAATATTTCTGCGAGTCACCTTCCTTAAGATGTCTCATTGTGGTATCATGGCAACCCAACCCCTCGCTACGTTGACACCGTTCACCACCCTCCTAGGTGTGGGAATTCCGCTACTTACTTAAACCTTGTCATATGCTCATTTCCATCATTCCTGATGTGTGTATTGTGTCTCATCTCGACAGATGTCACTATGTCTCGTTCCATGAGTTGATCGTCGGTTGCTCGATCTTCAAGAAGATCGATTCTTCGAGAGTTTCTTTTCTTCTCGTCATCGCGTGGATGAAGATCTCAAAGGCAAGGATGTCAGAGTCAACGTATTCAACGAATCAACAACCCTAAGAGGTGTAACCTGGATCATGAAGATTATGTTAGTTTGTGTTCCCCCTTCATCTTAACCTACACCTGAATCTCGGGGCGAGATTCTTGTTTAGTGGGGGTGAGTTGTCACAGCCCCAGTTCAGCCCTTGCTTGCTTTTGCATTAGCCTCCATGCATCATGTCTAAATTCTATTAATTTTGAAATGGGGATGACAAGCCCTAGCACCAAATGAAATGCAATTAGGATCAAAATAAAAATATTTTCAATGAACCCAGAATTCCCTTTAGAAAAGTTCATTATTTTTGATAAAGATGAAAACCTCTGCCAAAAATGATGCACATATTTCTAGGCCATCCTGGATTTTTGAATTAAATCATATGTTATTTGCAATTGGGCATTTAAATGCTATATAATATTTTAAATGCTCAATTAATTCTGAACTTAAGTGAGGGCTGTTGGGAATATTCCAACCAGAGGCCACAATTATTTTCAGGATTTTTGGAAACGTTCTGGTATTTTTAATAAAGCCCAGAAGTTAAAGAGAAATAGAAAAACATTAACAAAGGAGAGAGAGAGGTTACTTGTGCAACTTACCTAGCAGCCCACTAGCGGCCCAGTAGACAGCCGGCCTGCTAGGCCCAGCCCAGCCCCTCGCGCGTCGTCTTCCTGGCGCCTACTGGCGTTGTGCGTGGCGCGTGCACAGCCATGCCGCGGCCACCTCCTGCTAGCCATGCAGCTGCTCCCCCTCGCCCTGGACGCTGCCACGCGACCCCTCCCCCTCGATCCCCTCTGCCTCTCCCCTCACTCTCTGCTCCCCCCTTGCCTCTGGCCCTTCCCCGAGCTCACCCGAGAGCAACCGCTGCCGCCGTTCGCTGCCACCATGCCCAGAGCCACCTCCTCGCCCTCCACCCGAGTCCAGAAGCTCTGCCTCGTCTACCTCGTCCTCTCCGTAGACTCACGCAATGCCGGATGCCTCGAAGCGCCGCCATCGATGCCTTCTTCAACCTCGGGACCGCCGGCCATCTCCGTCAAATTCGTCGGCTCCGGACCGTCCTTGACCTCGCCGAGCGTCCGCTCGTCATCGCTATGAGCCACTTACCTTCTCCCCTAATTCAGCAAGCTCGCCCCCATGCCGTAGCACCGTTCCCTACGAGCACCGGAGCCGCCGTCTGCCATTGCTACTGCACGCATAGCCTCCGTGCTCCCCTGGCCTCACTATGCTGCTCTTAGTGCTCCCCGTGTCTAGCCGGTGCTGCCCAGCCTCTCCATTTGCTCACTGATGCACCGTAGCAACGAATCCGTCGAGCCCGTGCTCTGGCCGCCGCTGACCTTGATGCCATCGTCGCCTCTGGCCATCCCACGGTCTCCTGCGTGTTCCTTTGGATGCGCGAGAGCCTGGGCTTCGCACCGGTGGTCTCGGCCGCTAATTTGGTCGCTAGAGGGCAAAATCCGAGCTCCTCCGCCGTCTCGAGCTTCGCCGGCGACGAGCCGCAGGTCAACTCCGGCGAGTTGACCCGGGGGTTTGACCCCGTCTGACCAGGGTTTCACCACCCTGGGTCACTGACGCGTGGGGCCAGCCCTGCTAATTAACCCGGGTTAGTGTTAATTTATTTAGTTAGTTTAATTAGCCTCTGACATGTGGTCCCAAGCCTCTAATTAGTTAACTCGAGATTAGTTAGAGCTAACTAATTTAGTTAACTAAACTAGACACTGACATGCGGGCCCCGCCCTGCTAACAGCCTAGCTAGGGTTAGTTTAACACTAACTAACTCAGTTAGTGGACTGAGTCACTGACCAGTGGGTCCCACTGGTCAGGTTTGACCCAGACCAGCCCCTGTTGACCTGCTGACATCATTCTGATGTCAGGCTGACACAGTAATGCTTTCTGGATTTTAAATAAATTAGAAATGATTTATTTAATTCCAGAAAATGCCCAAAACTTCTAAAAATCATAGAAATTCAACCGTAACTCCAAATGAAATAAATTATATATGAAAAATTATCAGAAAAATTCAAGGAATCTGTTTATGGCATTTTCATGCATGTTAGAGCAACTTATGGCTGCTGTTTAGGCCAATTCACATAAATGGAATTTAAACTCTCACTTATGGAGTTTGAATTTGAACCTAGGGTTCAAACCAACTTCATTTAATATGGTTGCTAGTTGCATTAGCTCAATCAACAACATATTGCCATGTCATTATCATGCATCATGTTGTGCATTGCATTGATTGTGTTCCTTCTCTATTGCCGGTGATTGTCCCCTCTCGGTAGACGCTGCTCCGACGCTGTGATCGTTGACACTGATGAAGACTCAATGTTATCTTCAGAAGTGCCAGGCAAGCACAGCCCCCTTGTTCATTCCGATACAAGCCCACTCTCTCGCTCCTGCTCTCTTTTCCTGCATTAGGACAACAACGATTCATCTGTTACTTGTTGCGGTAGTTGAACCCCTTATCCTCTGCATGACCTGTCATTGCCACAGTAAATAGATGAAACCCACTAGCATGAGTAGGAGTTGTTTGAGCCCTGATGTGCCTACTCATTCATGCTTGTTTGTCATGCCTGCTATTGCTTTGAGTTGAGTCAGGTCTGATTCATCGGGGGTGAATTGGAACAGTGATGAACATGTCCTACTATGTGTGAACACGATTTGGTAAAGGTAGCGTTGAGAGGCCATGTAGGAGTACATGGTGGGTTGTCTCATTGAAACCATCCTCAGGAACTGAGTTCTGTGTCTGTGATCCATGAACATCTACTACCACTCATTAGGATCTTTAATTGACCCTCTCGGCTTCTTGATCACCCTTGTCCTCTGTCCAAGAGTTGCAAATAGTTTCTGGTGTTTGTAGGTTATGTGTTGGCAGCAGTGCGTAGCGCTGACCCTAGGGGTGGGCTATGATGCGGTAGATACACCGTGGCCGGGCATGCCGGGCGCCCGTTTGGTGTCTCGGAACCCTGTACACATCGTTCGGGGCCGTATGTGGAAACCTCGGCCGGACTCCCTGCGGATGGAACCTGGATTGGCGATAAACCTCGACTAGACACTTGAGTGTTTAGGTAGGCCGTGGCCGACACCCTCGTTGGGCTTCCGCTTGAAGGTTGCCGAGTACATGTCGTGTAAACGACGGTAAGTGGTGAGAGCGTGTGTGAAGATGTACACCCCTGCAGGGTTAACATCATCTATTCGAATAGCCATGTCCGCGGTAATGGACTTCTGGGTTGCCTATAACAGTTCATAGACAAGTGAAAGTGGATACTCTAAAACTCGCAATATAAGTGTGAGTGCTATGGATGGCCTTCTCGTAGGGAGATGGGAGCGGATCCATAGTAGTGTATTGAATGGTGAATATGTGGACTCGTGTGCGCCACCTCAGAAGAGTTGCTTGCAGTCGTAGTTCAGGTTAGCCACTGAGTCAAAGCTGGCTTGCTGCAGTTAAACTCCACCACCCCCCATTGTTGATACCGATGCATATGTAGCTGGTTCTGATGTAAGTCTTGCTGAGTACCTTTGTACTCACGTTTGCTTAATTTATGTTTTGCAGAGAGACTTCAGTCTCGCTAGTAGTTCCGTGTGGACTTCGACGGTTAGCTTGATACCTCAGCTACGATCTTGTGCCCTTGGCAGGATCTGGTAGATAGTCAGGCTTCTGAGCCTTCTTCATTTGTAGTTGTCTGTACTCAGACATGTTAAGCTTCCGCATGTGCTTGTTGCTTGTATGCTCTGTGTGTTGGGTCATAAGACCCATGTTTGTAATATCTCGCTCCTTGGAGCCTAATGAATAAATACTTTGAGTCGTAGAGTTATGTTGTGATGCCATGTTGTATTTACACATATCGAGCATATTGTGTGTATGATTGAAATGCTTGGTATGTGTGGGATCCGACAATCTAGTTGTTTATCCTTGGTAGCCTCTCTTATGGGGAAATGTAGTCCAGTGCTTCCTGGATCCATAGTAGTCCGCTACAGCCCGGTTCACCGGAGTCCTGCTAGCCCAGCACTACTGCTCAGATCACTTGACTGGCCGGCATGTGTTTCACTTTGTTCCTGTGTCTGTCCCTTCGGGGAAATGTCACGCGGTGACATCCGGAGTCCTGCCTAGCCTGCTACAGCCCGGGTTCCCGGAATCCTGTTAGCCCAGTGCTACAGCCCGGATTCAGATGCTGCTGACCGACATGCTCGATGTGATTCATGTATGCCTGTCCCCATAGGTTAGTGCCGCTTTGGGTTCACGACTAGCCATGTCGGCCCGGGTTCTCTGTCATATGGATGCTAGCGGCATTATCATATACATGAGCCAAAAGGCGCAAACGGTCCCGGGCCATGGTAAGGCGACACCCGTGGGAATACTGTGTGTGAGGCCGCAAAGTGATATGAGGTGTTACCGGCTAGATCGATGTGACTTGGAATCGGGGTCCTGACACCGGCATAATTCTCCATCACTGATCCATTGCCTACGAGTTTTCCGTATATTGTTCTTCGCTTATTTACTTTCCCGTTGCTATTGCTATCATCACTACAAAATACCAAAAATTTTACTTTTACTAATGTTACATTTTGCTACCATTACCACTACTATCATATTACTTTGCTACTAAACACTTTGCTGCAGATATTAAGTTTCCATATGTGGTTGAATTGACAACTCAGCTGCTAATACTTGAGAATTCTTTGGCTCCCGTTGTGTCGAATCAATAAATTTGGGTTGAATACTCTACCCTCGAACACTATTGTGATCCCCTATACTTGTGGGTTCTCAAGACTGTTTTCTGGCGCCGTTGCCGAGGAGCATAGCTCTATTCTATGAGTCACTTGGCATATATATCTGCTTATCATTATGAAGAATTTGAGAGATCCAAAAACCAAGATCTATCCCTCAACTACGAGGGGAGGTAAGGAACTACCATCTAGCTCTGCACTTGATTCACCTTCTGGTTTGAGTAAGCTTGCGACACCTACACCTGCTTCTGCTATTCGATCTGATATGTCGCATGTTATTGATGATGCCACTTCTACTATCCATGATACTTATGATGAAACTACCTCTATGCCTGATACTACTGTGCCACTTAGTAATTTTCTTGATGAACAACTTGCTAGGGCTAGAGAAATTGAAAATATTGAATCTAATGATACTGATGAAAGTGATGATGAAGAATCACTTGTTATTCCTAAGGGTTATGTTTTTTATCAAGAAGCTTCTTTAGCTATTTGATGCAGGCAAGGAGCTTGGGGAGACGACGGCGCTGCTTCTTTGTGGTGGATGTCTAGCGATGAGGTCCGGGGAGGCAGCTGCTCGCCGGGATCATGGCCCCGATGAAGGAGCCCCGCCGAGGGAGGAAGACAGGAGGCGCAGATCATGACCCCGATCAAGTATCCCTACGAGGAAGGGGATGGGGATGGTGGATCCGTCGCCGGCCAGTCACGGTGCCGCGGGCTCCCTCGCTCCGGCTGCCGCCGTCGCTTGCTCGCCCGCGACCATGCCTCCGATGAAAGAAGGCAGGTTGGGTTCGGCCTGGCTTAGGGGGGATGGAAGGGGCGGTGCATCGGCGGGGCGGGAGGGGGTGACGTGCGGTGGGGGAGGGAGGGGGCGACGCGCTGGAGGAGAAGTTGGGGATCGGGAGGGAGGTGGTGGGTTCGGTCACCATCGCGCCTATATCGGGCTGGACAGTAACCGAATATTATCCTGTTACGGGTAACAGAATAGTCCAGCCCTAGGTGAGGAAAAGTTATTCTTCACCCCCCCTCTATTTTACCATCAATGCACAGTAATTTTACGTTCCATAAGTTTTTTCTTATTTCCGACGTAAAAAGAGACCGTAAGAAAATAAATAATCATCGTGAAAAATATTATATGTTATGTAAAATTACAAACGTAAAAACATAGTGTAAAATACACATAAACTGTAAATTTTCTTGTGTTATGATTTATATTTATATTTTCTTATGCCAAATTTTATGTAGTGAATCAAAAGGAATGTAAATATTTGCATTCCAAATGTAATTTAATTATGAAATGATCGTAAGATTACCTCGGGTGAAGAATAACTTATTATGCACCCTGGGTGATGAATAGTATTAGTAGAATAGTTATTCTGATAACATTTCTGCACTGCACGAGCACTGCACTTTACGTAGCAAGGGCACTTCAATACATACTAGTGAACTTCGTGTCGGAAAAAACTGCATGCAGTGTTTTTCTGGTACTGTTTTCGCTCTAGTTTTTAATCGTTTAACGGAACGAGGCGTATAATATACCATTGGAAAGCTATGGATTAGGCGCAACTTTGCCATGTTGAATACTTCTTGAGATTCCTCGCGGTTTAAGAGCGGTTTCATAAACGGTGCAGCGGATGATGAGTGGCAGCGAGCGTATTTTCACGATTTTTTCTAAACCCCTTGTTGAAATGAAGCAAATGATACACCATTGGAAAGATATCGTTGAGGCGCATCTTTTGCATATCTATTATTTTCTCTAATTCATTACGGTTTAAGAGCAGTTTTAAATTTATTAATCACAGAATTCGGTTTTTTTCTATTTTTTGCAGTTTTCATACTGTTTTTGCTCTAGTTTCGGAACCGTTTGTCGAAACGAGACGTGAGATATGCCATTGGAAAGCTATGGAAGAGGCGCAACTTTCATATGTTGAAATGATTTTGAGATTCCTTACGGTTTTTAGTTAATTTTGAAAATCGTGCGGCTGATGACGGGAGGAAGCGGCCGTTTTTTGCGAATTTTTTGCAAACCATGGGTCGAAATGATTCAAATTATACGCCATTGGAAAGATATCGACGAGGTGCAACTTTTTGATGTAAAACAATCTCTCTGATTCCTGACGGTATAAGAGCAATTTTGATTTTAACGAAATGGGGACATTGTTTTTTCGCGACCCAAAATCGCCGTATGTACTGCATCACAGAGAAAACCGCCCTGCTTTCAGACCAAAAACCGCACTTCATCTGACCGACAAGTGCATTGCATGATTTCTTTTTTGTGGGACGTAAATTTTCCCAAACGAGGTAGGAAACCATACTTCTTTAGACCAAAACACGCACTTTATCAGACGGACAAGTGCACTGCATGATTTCTCTTTTGTGAGACGTAAATTTTCCCAAACAAGGTAGAAAACCGCACATCTCTAGACTAAAAACCGCACTGCATCAGACGGTCAAGTGAACTTCATGATTCTTTTGTCGAACGTAAATTTTTCTAAGACGAGTTTTTGTTGCCTTTTTTTATTTTTTATGAACAAGTGTACTACAATGGTGAGGGCAAGTGAACCGCGAAATATATCAAAGTGAACCACATTATTATGCAGAGTGACGCACGACAGCGAGCCACACCAACTTTCACACAGTGCCAGGCCACTGGATTCAAACACAAATATTATGCAGAGTGAATTGCAACAGAAATTCACAGTGCTGTGTCGGGGCACACTAACAAAAAATTGTGCTGCATTTGCAAGAAAACTAATGTGACTGGACTGCATGCGTGCACACCCCGCACTGCATAACCACCGAAAATGCACTGCCGCACGACCAAAATCATACTTTAATATTGATGCATTTTTTTCTTTTTCTCCTTTTTCGCAAACTGAAACACAAAGGGATTTACCAAGAACTACATCTATTGTGAAAGAAATACAACCATTTTCACATCAAAATTATACTGTAGTGCATAGCAAGCACCACAAGCAGAACACTGCGTGGCACAAGTCCAAAAAAGCAGGGTAGGACCGAACTTCACGCAGCAGATGGACTCTAGGTCGAGATGCACATTGCCATGTGGCCATCCTCGCCTTGGCCAGAGACAGAAGGCTCATGCGCCTCATCATGTAGTCATCGTCCTCCTGTAATGGAATGAAAGAGGGGAGGTGGAGGGAGGAGTAGCTGCTGAGTTACACATCCAAAATCTAGAAAAAGGGATGATCAAAACTCTTCTTGACTGCACTGCACGACGAGGTGCACCGTGCCATGCGTCGCCGGTGAACTGCACTAGCTCGACACCCACATACGTGGCTGCCTCCACTAGTGAACCGAGAGGGAAGCGGGACAGCGCTGTACTGTTGACGCTGGGTGGCGGATCCAATCATCGGGCGGGTGGATCCAGCAGCGCCGGATGAAGGAGGCGCGTGGTGGATCCGTCCACTGTGTCGCAGCAGGAGGTTGCTGGGGTTAGGATAGCTGGATCCAGCTACCATGGGTAGGGGCGTGGTGGCGGCCTGGGGAGGGGCGGAGCGACGCCGGTGTAGGTAGGGGCGGCGCGGCGGCTGGATGTGGAGGGGTGGTGGCGGTGGTCTGGGGAGGGGGGGCTGGGGCCTTGTGGGGAGGGAGGTCGGGATGGGAGGCGTGGGATCCATGCCGTCGTGTGGCGTTGGGAAGGGAGGGGAGGGGATGCATGGCGCGGGGCGGGATAGCTCGCGCAGCGGTCGGCGGAGGGGGGTGCATGGTGCGCAACACGGTGGCCGGTGGTGGGGATCCTGGGCGGCGTGGTGGGAGGTTGGTGACAGGAGGAAGATTGCGGAGGGGGTCGGGAGGTAGGTGCGGTCGTGCGAGCGGTGTGTGGAGAGGGCGTGGGGGTACGTGGCCTCATTGGGTAGGAGTGGTGGGTTTTTTACTAGGCAGCTCGGTTGGCTTTTTAGCGGGGTTCGGTTGGGGTCATCGGGGTGTTAGCAGAATAAGGTGGGATGTGCAGAACAAGGTTCTTAAGGGGTGTTATCATAATAGACCCACCATATATATATACCTAAACACTATTCTGATCACGGGATCATAATATTATTCTGATCACAACCTGACCTTCTTGAGTTACACAAATCTGAACTTCCCTTTGTAGGAATCCGTACTTCGGGCTATCTTCACAACCGTGTCTCCCCACATGAATTATTCTGATCAGTCGTGTTCTATGTGATGTAAGTGTAATATGCAAACAGATTTAGCAACTAAATGCCCGTTTTAAATAGGAATCTCGCTCATTGGCGGATTTCCTATGGGGTCGTGATGAATATGCCTCTTTTTGCAATTTTACTGCGTGAGTTGTTAGACCTAAACTTCCCTGACTGCTAGGTTGAACTTCCGAAAACATTGCCAAAATGGGGCTTGTGATATACCATTGGAAAGCTATGAACACGAGTATCATGATCCAAGTTAAATTTTTGGCAAAATGTAAGTGGTTTAAGAGCAGTCTTGAAAACAGATTTTTCATACAAAAAACGTGAATCATATTTTCGATCAAGTTTCTAAACCGTTTATCAAAATGGGGCAAATAATATGGCGTTGGAAAGCTGCTGCAAAACCGCAACTTACACATATTGATAGTTTTCTCTAATTCCTTATGGTTAAAGAGTAATTTGGAAAATCGTAAAATTTTGCAAACCGAACAGTTGAGTTCGGATTTTGATGCCATTTCTGAAACACTAATCCAATTGAGGCAAATGATATGGCGTTGAAAGCTTATGAAAATGTGCTACTTTTTCATGTCGAAAGGTGTTTCTAATATTGAACGTTTTAAGAGTAATTTAAAAAACAGTACAAGTTCCACCGAGTTCATATTTTTGAGTTAATTTTTTAGCCGTACGTCCGAATGCAGCAAATGATATGGCGTTGGAAGCGTGAACAAATGCGAAACTTTTTGCTATATATTATTTCTCCCAATTCTTTATGGTATTACACTACTAGGAAAAGGCCTACTAGTGGCGCACCTGTTTTGCCTACTAATGGCGCACTACAGGTGCGCCACTAACACCACACCATTCGAATTTTTTACTAAAGGCGCATCACGTAGTGCGCCATTAGTATAGCCCAAGGTGCGCCATTAGTATGGCTCGCAGGGGGGCATATTTACCCATGTGCTTTGGCATACTAATGGCGCACTAGGGAATGATGCGCCATTAGAGTCCTTTTTGCAGTGCGCCATTGGTGTTCTGAGTGGTGCGCCACTAGTATGAATATTAGGGATTTTTTTCTTTTCTGATATTTTCACAGGTTACAAAATATATTATTGGACAGAATATAGACAGCACCACACAGCAACAGTAGATTCATCGAATAGAATAGAAGATTAGTCTCCGAATACAATTCATCATATTAGTCTCTAAATTCAAAAGACCGAACAAGGATAGAACATTACAAGTCTCGAGACCGCGAGTAGCGAGTTTGTCGGAAGTAATACTAATCCTAACAAGTCCTACTAATCATCATCATACAACTTCTACTCATTATTAATAACAAGTCATACGATCATCATCTTGATAGTCATCGAACCAACCCTATGCTACGTCTTGAGGTTGCGTTGGTTTTCCCCAAAGAGGAAGGGATGATGCAGCAGAGTAGCGTAAGTATTTCCCTCAGTTTTTGAGAACCAAGGTATCAATCCAGTTGGAGCCCACACTCAAGTCCCTCGTACCTGCACAAAGCGATAGCTACTAACAACCAACGCGATTAGGGGTTGTCAATCCCTTCACGATCACTTACGAGAGTGAGATCTGATAGATAGAATATTTTTGGTATTTTTGATATGAAGATGCAAAGTAAAAAGTAAAGGCAAAGTAAATAGCAAAACAATATAAAAGTGATGGCGATTGATATGATGAGAATAGACCCGGGGGCCATAGGTTTCACTAGTGGCTTCTCTCAAGAGCATAAGTATTCTGCGGTGGGTGAACAAATTACTGTTGAGCAATTGGTAGAATTGAGCATAATTATGAGAATATCTAGGCATGATCATGTATATAGGTATCACGTCCGTGACAAGTAGATCGAAACGATTCTGCATCTACTACTATTACTCCACTCATCGACCACTATCTAGCATGCATCTAGAGTATTAAGTTAAAAACAGACTAACGCCTTAAGAAAGATGAAATGATGTAGAGAGATAAATTCATGCAATATGAAATAAACCCCATCTTGTTATCCTCGATGGGAACGATACAATACGTGCCTTGCTGCCCCTTCTGTCACTGGGTAAGGACACCGCAAGATCGAACCCAAAGCTAAGCACTTCTCCCATGGCAAGAACTACCAATCTAGTTGGCCAAACCCAACAGATAATTGGAAGAGACTTGCAAAGATAACCAATCATGCATAAAAGAATTCAGAGAAGATTCAAATATTATTCATACATAGACTTGATCATAAACCCACAATTCATCAGTCTCAACAAATACACCGCAAAGAGAAGATTACATCGAATAGATCTCCACATGAGAGGGGGAGAACTTTGTATTGAGATTCAAAGAGAGATAAGAAGCCATCTAGCTACTAACTATGGACCTGAAGGTCTGAGGTAAACTACTCACACTTCATCGGAGGGGCTAGGATGATGTAGAAGCCCTCCGTGATGACGGCCCTCTTCTGGAGGAGCTCCGGAACAGGCCCCAAGATGGGATCTCGTGGATACAGAAAGTTGCGGCGGTGGAATTAGGTTTTTGGCTCCTCTTCTGATCATTTGGGGGTACGTGTGTATAATTAGGAGGAAGGATTACGTGGGTGGAGCACCGAGGGGCCCACGAGGCAGGGGGCGCACCCTAGGGGGGCGCCCCCACCCTCGTGACAACCTCTTTGATCCCTTGCAACAAGGTCCAAGTCTCCTGGATCACGTTCGGCGAGAAAATCACGTTTCCGAAGATTTTATTCCGTTTGGACTCCGTTAGATATTCTGTTTATCTGAAACACCGAAATAGGCAAAAAAAATAGCAATTCTGGGCTGGGCCTCCGGTTAAGAGGTTAGTCCTAAAAATAATATAAAAGTGGAAAATAAAGCCCAATATAGTCCAAAACAATAGATAATATAGCATGGAGCAATCAAAAATTATAGATACGTTGGAGACGTATCAGGCATCCCCAAGCTTAATTCTTTCTCGTCCTCAAGTAGGTAAATGAAAAAAAAGAATTTTTGATGCGGAGTGCTACTTGGCATAATTTCAATGCAAATCTTCTTAATTATGGTATGAATATACAGATTAGAAAGATTCAAGACAAAAGTTTATATTGACATAGAAAATAATAATAGTTCAAGCATACTAACAAAGCAATTATGTCTTCTCAAAATAACATGGCCAAAGAAAGTTATCCCAGCAAAATCATATAGTCTGGCTATGCTCCATCTTCCCAACACAAAGTATTTAAATCATGCACAACCCCGATGACAAGCCAAGCAATTGTTTCATACTCTAACTTTTTGAACACTTTCTCAATCTTCACGCAATACATGAGCGTGAGCCATGGATATAGCACTATAGGTGGAATAGAATGGTGGTTGTGGAGAAGACAAAAAGGAGAAGATAGTCTCACATCGACTAGGCGTATCAACGGGCTATGGAGATGACCATCAATAGATATCAATGTGAGTGAGTAGGGATTGCCATGCAACAGATGCACTAGAGCTATAAATGTATTAAAGCTCAACAAAAGGAACTAGTGGGTGTGTATCCAACTTGCTTGCTCATGAAGACCTAGGGCAATTTGAGGAAGCCCATCATTGGAATATGCAAGCCAAGTTCTATAACGTAAAATTCCCACTAGTATATGAAAGTGACAACATATGAGAGTCTCTATATGAAGAACATGGTGCTACTTTGAAGCACAATATATGAGACTTTCTATATCATGGTGCTAGTTTGAAGCACAAGTGTGGAAAAAAGGATAGTAGCATTTCCCCTTTTTATGGGCCTTCTTTTTTTTCTTTGGCCATGCTTTTTTTTGAGACAATGCTCTATTGAATGATGATCATCACACTTCTATTTATTAACAACTCAATGATTACAACTCGATACTAAAACAAAGTATGACTCTATATGAATGCCTCCGGCGGTGTACCGGGATATGCAATGAATCACGAGTGACAAGTATGAAAGAATTATGAACGGTGGCTTTGCCACAAATACTGTGTCAACTACATGATCATGCTAAGCAATATGACAATGGAGGATGTGTCATGATGAACTAGATGGTGGAAAGTTGCATGGCAATATATCTCGGAATGGCTATGGAAATGCCATAATAGGTAGGTATGGTGGCTGTTTTGAGGAAGGTATATGGTAGGTGTATGATACCGGCGAAAGTTCCGCGGTATGAGAGAGGCTAGCAAAGGTGGAAGGGTGAGAGTGCGTATAATCCATGGACTCAACATTAGTCATAAAGAACTCATATACTTATTGCAAAAATTTAGAAGTTATCAAAGCAAAGTATTACACGCATGCTCCTAGGGGGATAGATTGGTAGTAAAAGACCATCGCTCATCCCCGACTGCCACTCATAAGGAAGACAATCAATAAATAAATCATGCTCCGACTTCATCACATAACGGTTCACCATACGTGCATGCTACGGGAATCACAAACTTGAACACAAGTATTCTTTAAATTCACAACTACTCAACTAGCATGACTTTAATATTATCACCTCCATATCTCAAAACAATTATCATGCTTCAATCTTTTCTTAGTATTCAACACACTCAAAAGAAAGTTTCACAAATCTTGAATACCAAGCATAGTATTATTAAGAAAATTACCAAGCTATTAAGAGACTCTCAAATTAATTTAAGTGAAGCATGAGAGATCAATAGTTTCTTTAAAACGAATCCACCACCGTGCTCTAAAAGATCTAAGTGAAGCACATAGAGCAAAATTATCTAGCTCCAAAGATATAAATGAGGCACATAGAGAAGAATTATCTAGCTCAAAAGTTATAAGTGAAGCACACAGAGCAAAATTATCTAGCTCAAAAGATATAAGTGAAGCACATAGAGCAAAATTATCTAGCTCAAAAGTTATAAGTGAAGCACATACAGCATTCTATCAAATTTTAATTCATGTATGGCTCTCTCAAAAGGTGTGTACAGCAAGTATGATTGTGGCATACTAACAAACAAAGACCCAAATAATACAAGACGCTCCAAGCAAAACACATATCATGTTGGTGAATAAAAATATAGCTCCAAGTAAATTACCGATTGAAGTGGACGAAAGAGGGGATGCCTTCCGGGGGCATCCCCAAGCTTTGACTTTTTGGTGTCCTTGGATTATCTTCGGGGTGCCATGGGCATCCCCAAGTTTAGGCTCTTTCCACTCCTTGTTCCATGATCCATCAAAAGAATTCACCCAAAACTTGAAAACTTCACAACACAAAACTCAAAATAGAAAACTCGTGAGCTCCGTTAGCGAAAGAAAACAAAAGACCACTTCAAGGTACTGTAATGAACTCATTATTTATTTATATTGGTTTTAAAACTACTGTATTCCAACTTCTCTATGGATTATAAACTATTTTACTAGCCATAGATTCATCAAAATAAGCAAACAACACACGAAAAACAGAATCTGTCAAAAACAGAACAGTCTGTAGTAATCTGTAGCTAGCGCAAGATATGGAACGCCAAAAATTATAAAATAAACTGCTGGACGTGAGTAATTTATCTATTAATCATCTTCAAAAAGAATTAACTAAATATCACTCTTCAAATAAAAATTACAGAAGTTCTCGTGAGCGCTAAAGTTTCTGTTTTTACAGCAAGTTCAACAAGACTTTCCCCAAGTCTTCCCAACGGTTCTACTTGGCACAAACACTAATTAAACACAAAACCACAACCAAAAAAGAGGCTAAATAATTTATTTATTACTAAACAAGAGCAAAAAGCAAGGAATAAAAATAAAATTGGGTTGCCTCCCAACAAGCGCTATTGTTTAACGCCCCTAGCTAGGCATAACAAGCAAGGATAGATCTAGGTATTGCCATAGTAATAAGATAGATTGGTGAAACTCATTTCATATTCCCTACGTTCGGCAGCAAGTTTTCTTTGAGGCAAGAAAAAGTAATCAAAAGGACTAAATTTAATGGGGCAAAAGTCCCCAAGATCAACCTTGGGAGGTATAGGTTCCTCCTTCGGTCCTTCATAATGCACAACCAATTCATCATTATAAGCATTCTTTTGACAAAACTTCGTGAGCCTATGTTCAAGAGAATATCCTAGTTCATTATTTTGAATAGCCAAATCATAATTAAGTTCAGAAATTCTATCAACTAAAACATTGGTAGGAACCTTTCTTCTAAAATTTTCATTGAAAGCAACATAGTCTAGAGACTGAAAACACATTATTTCTTCTTGATCAAAGAGGATAGCCTCTATGGGAGGACGGCAAGCGTCCACCCTATAATGCTCAAAGATTTATTTGGCTTCTCTTATTATGAATCTAAACTCACGAGCCAAAAAGATAGTAGCGGCACACTTAACAGAAGAATGCTCAATATTAGAAAATTCTAGAAAAATCCTTTGTATAGAAGGATGCATGTGCATGAATTGTCTTTCAAGTTCAACTAAAAGCATGGCAATAGCGTCCGCAAGGCTACTAGTTCTGTGAAGGATAGAACTACCCATAGACACAAGTAAAGAAATCTTGAATAACTCCTTTTCCAATAATATTACCACTACCAACACGGAATTTTTTTGTATGAAAGATGGTAGGTTCTTTAGCAGGAGTATCAGAATTTTCCATGATATTGTTATCGCCAAAATTGGCGATAACTTCCCTAGTTTCAGACATAACGACAAGCAAGCGAACAAACTAACACACAAGCAAAAAAGGCAAATATAAAGGGAGGATAGAGAGAGAGGGCGAATAAAACGACAAGGGTGAACTGGGGGGAGAGGAAAACGAGAGGCAAATGGCAAATAATGTAATGCGAGAGATAGGGATTGTGATGGGTACTTGGTATATGACTTTTTGCGTAGACTCCCCGGCAACGGCGCCAGAAATCCTTCTTGCTACGTCTTGAGCTTGCGTTGGTTTTCCCCGAAGAGGAAGGGATGATGCAGCAGAGTAGCGTAAGTATTTCCCTCAGTTTTTGAGAACCAAGGTATCAATCCAGTAGGAGCCCATGCTCAAGTCCCTCATACCTGCACAAAGCGATAGCTACTCGCAACCAACGCGATTAGGGGTTGTCAATCCCTTCACGGTTACTTACGAGAGTGAGATCTGATAGATAGAATATTTTTGGTATTTTTGATATAAAGATGCAAAGTAAAAAGTAAAGGCAAAGTAAATCGCAAAACAATATAAAAGTGATGGAGATTGATATGATGAGAATAGACCCAGGGGCCATAGGTTTCACTAGCTGCTTCTCTCAAGAGCATAAGTATTCTGTGGTGGGTGAACAAATTACTGTTGAGCAATTGATAGAATTGAGCATAATTATGAGAATATGTAGGCATGATCATGTATATAGGCATCACGTCCGTGACAAGTAGATCGAAACGATTCTGCATCTACTACTATTACTCCACTCATCGACCGCTATCCAGCATGCATCTAGAGTATTAAGTTAAAAACAGAGTAACGCCTTAAGCAAGATGACATGATGTAGAGAGATAAATTCATGCAATATAAAATAAACCCCATCTTGTTATCCTTGATGGCAACGATACAATACGTGCCTTGCTTCCCCTTCTGTCACTGGGTAAGGACACCGCAAGATCGAACCCAAAGCTAAGCACTTCTCCCATGGCAAGAACTACCAATCTAGTTGGCCAAACCAAACGAATAATTCGAAGAGACTTGCAAAGATAGCCAATCAAGCATAAAATAATTCATAGAAGATTCAAATATTATTCATAGATAGACTTGATCATAAACCCACAATTCATCGGTCTCAACAAACACACCACAAAAAGAAGATTACATCGAATAGATCTCCACAATAGAGGGGGAGAACTTTGTATTGAGATTCAAAGAGAGAGAACAAGCCATCTAGCTACTAACTATGGACCCGAAGATTTGAGGTAAACTACTCACACTTCATCGGACGGGCTAGGATGATGTAGAAGCCCTCCGTGATGACGGCCCTCTTCTGGCAGAGCTCCGGAACAAGCCCCAAGATGGGATCTCGTGGATACATAAAGTTGCGGAAGTGGAATTAGGTTTTTGGCTCCTCTTCTGATCGTTTGGGGATACGTGTGTATATATAGGAGGAAGGAGTATGTCGGTGGAGCACCGAGGGGCCCACGAGGCAGGGGGCGCGCCCCCCACCCTCGTGACCACCTCTTTGATCCCTTGCAGTAGGGTCCAAGTCTCCTGGATCACGTTCGGCGAGAAAATCACGTTTCCGAAGATTTTTTTCTATTAGGACTCTATTTGATATTCTGTTTATCCGAAACACTGAAATAGGCAAAAAAAACATCAATTCTGGGCTGGGCCTCCGGTTAATAGGTTAGTCCCAAAAATAATATAAAATTGGAAAATAAAGCCCAATATAGTCCAAAACAATAGATAATATAGCATGGAGCAATCAAAAATTATAGATACGTTGGAGACGTATCACCCTACTTAATTGTTCTTAGCACATGATCATTAGTATTAGGCAGGACCTAAATACCCTATTTAAGGTAAAATAGCATAAAACAATATAGACCCTGACTCTCCATTATGGAGAATGTAGATCATCCTCTCTCCAATTCTTGCGCATCGCTTCCTTTTGCTTCCAAGAACCTCCTTACGACTGTCCATACATTTTTCCATCCTTTGATTTGCATGTCTCCACTTGTTTTAGAAATCTTGTATCAACAGTTGAGATTCGTTGGATGACCTGGCTGTATGTTCAAAACATTAAGGCTACCTTTCTGATACATCAAATGAGGCACACAATTCTCTGGGATTATCTGTTGAAAAACATAGTAATAACTTCACAGTTAGCAATGATGTAGTAGTTTTAGAAGTATGGAAAAGATGAACAGATGTCTTAATAGTAAAAGATCTTACCAGGGTATCTCCAAGGTAGTTACGTAGTTGAACACATGCACTAGTGGCACGTATTGACCATAATGTTGAGGAGTTTGATTGTAGATATTGTAATTCTCAATGTTAGTACAAAATCCGACCAGATGATTTTTCTCCTTGTAAATTGTTAATTCGGAGCCATCGGTGTAGTGGGTTTTGTCTACCATCTCCCGCACATTCTTTGAACAATGAAAATAAGCTGTCAACTATTTTGAAATAAACAATATAAATTAGCTAATAACTATGTTTGAGAAACTCACATAGCGGTAGAATTGGAGGCGTATCAACAACGACCCAAATGTCCATATTGTCTTGCTCGATTTTAGGATCACCATGATCCATGGTGACAAGCATACCCTCATCAAAACCATACATCTTGCAAAATGCTTCCCAATTTTTGCAACCAAAATGGGTTACGCTCCCAGAATTATACAGATTTACTTCAAAATCCACATCGTGATGAGTCCTTAGGTAAATTTTCTTTGTTTCAGAAATTTCATGGTCTTCAAAATCCATCCTCTCCAAGACATAGCGTCCTGCATGGCATGGGATAAGCTATACTCGAATTGTAAAATATGAAAAATACACATTGAAATAGTTGAAGTCATGCTTAATTACGAAAATAACACTTGTTGTCGTTGTGTACCGTCTCAACTTCGAAGGTCTCCTCGAGCTTAATGCTGAAGCGCCGATCATCGTCCAGGTGAGGCATGTCGCACAGACCTCGATCGTCGTGGCACCAGCCGCACTCCCCTGGGAGACTTTCGTCGTCCGATGATGACATATCCTACGTTCATAATTCAAAACTACATCATCTCTTGCGTTGGGTCCAATGAGATGATCCATAGTGTGGTGAAAACATGGCCTTCGAACTAGTTTGAGCTATTGGTGAATGCAGATGGTCTAAGATTTTCAGTAGTAAGAAGTGAAGTGGTAATTTTGAGAGCAAATGGTTAGGATGAGTGGTTCCTCTTTCTGTTTAGTTTTACAATAGAATATTGTTAGTCATGCATACTTGTGCATTTTCAGCCAGGCCCATTGGAGTTGGCCTAAAAACATTTCTTTCTTTAAGCCTGCTACATCCATCTCAAGTACTTATGGTCAAGGGTTAGCAGGGCCATCC
The DNA here is from genome assembly GCF_018294505.1 of Triticum aestivum. NCBI lineage: Eukaryota > Viridiplantae > Streptophyta > Magnoliopsida > Poales > Poaceae > Triticum > Triticum aestivum. The sequence goes on along the minus strand of NC_057806.1, from coordinate 499,506,883 downwards.
AAATAGAATATGTGGTATGGGCTTTTTTAGTAGGTCATCCTACCAGATAAGGGTTTATCGATGACGAGCAACTGATATTAGTAATAACTATGAGTTGATATCACACTTCTATATTTATAACACAAGAGGCAGTTGATCCTACTTAATTAAGTACTAAGATACCCCGACCCATGCATTAGTCGCAAGTACCCCATATGTCCTATTTTTAGCAAAGTCATGCTAAAATTCACGAAAAATTTCAGCATGACCTTTGCTGAAAATAGGACATATGGAGTACCCGAATTTGCCAGAACGGAAGTTACACTAGTAGAAAACGGAGCTTTAGCGCTGGTTCGTAAGGGCCTTTAGTGCTGGTTCCATAACCGGCACTAGGGAGTGGGCACTAAAGGCCCCCCCTTTAGTACCGGTTCGGCGCGAACCGGTGCTAAAGTGCCACCATGTGGCGTGAGCTCGCGCCCTGGTATGGGGGACCTTTAGTACCAGTTGTTGTTACCAACCGGTACTAAAGGTTTTTTTATGTTTTATTTTGAAAATTTTGGAAAAAAATTTTGATTTTTTTTATTTTTAATTTTTCTAAATTATTTTATGATTTAGTCTCTAATCACCTCTCTTAACTGCTCAACTGTGGATCACTCAGTCCAAATCGCCTGACTTCCCGGCCGGTCACCCATCCTCTCACTCCCCCAGCCTGAGCACACTTAACTTCGAAGTTCTATTCCCCCTACATTCCAAGTCTGCACTTGTTGTTTTCCTGAAAAATGTAAGCTGTTAATCATATTAACCCTCAGCAGTTTTGCTCGAGCATTAGGTCACACGTTTCACCGTTTGAGTATGAAACTATTATTCTAAAAAACAGTAATTATTTAGTAACACTAATATTTCTTGAATAAGTTTGACCATAGTTTGACCATAGTTTCACCAGATTTGACAAAAATTTAAAAAATTGAAATAATTATTTAGTAACACTAATATTCTTGAATAATTATGTAGTAACATTAATACTTCTTGAATAAGTAGTTTGACTAGATTTAACCAAATTTTTTAAAAAACTGAAATTTGACCATATCTTTTTTTCGTTTTGGAATTTGAGGATTCTAAAAAATTGCAAACAGGCCGTAGGTGGTCTCCATCAGATGCGGATTTTTGTGCTGAATTTTTTGATATATTATACGTTTTTTTCCGACATCGTATGCAAAAGTTATAGCCATTTTACATTTTCCCTACACTTTTTGCAAAACATGTCGAAATTTAAGTTTTCAAATTTTCCTAACTAGTAGATGTAGTAATATAACTACCTCTCGAAGGATTTTATTTTTTGAAGTTTTTATCATCTTCTTTTGATTTTTTTAGAACTAAAATGGCGACACACTGGGGGTAGAGTTTGAAAATTGCCTTATAGTGCCGGTTTGTGTCACAAACCGGTACTATAGGTTAGCCCTTTAGTACCGGTTTGTGACACGAACCGGTACTAAAGGTGATCGTGGGGCCCCGGCCTGACGCTAGCCTGCCATCACCCCTTTAGTACTGGTTCGTGGCACGAACCGGTACTAAAGGTTCAACACGAACCGGCATTAATGCATAGTCGTTCGAACCGGCACTAATGGTACCATTAGTGCCGGCTCAAATTCAAACCGGCACTAATGTGCTTCACGTTTGACCCTTTTTCTACCAGTGTTAATTGACATTCCAGCAAACTCAAGGGCCTCTCGGGGTACATGCAAAATCATCATGACAATATGGTCGGAGACAAAACCCAGCAAACTAGCACCACAATGTGCCTCTACTTTCATATGGATGAAAAGGCCACAGACCATAGGGTCCTCTGCTTTCATATGGACAAAAATCAGCTCAACTTATGTGAGCTTCTATTCCAGATCTAATAGGTCACCCAACAAAAAATCATCAATAGTTTAGCAAGTCTGTACCCTCAAGAATGAACATATAGCAATATCTATTGTCCCCCCATAACATACGGAAATCAAAATCAGCTCAACTTAGATGAAAATTGCCTTTGCTGCATGGAATAGAACATAATGTAAGGACCCTAATTCGTATGCAGTATTAGTGTGATGTATTCCAATGCAGGACAACAAATTATGCTATTATATGTTGACTATGAGCAAACTACCTATTGAAGCAAAGGCAAATATCTCTGAAGTCTGAACTAAAGCACGGTTTCCTTGCTAATGATCCACAGTCCCACACACTACTGCATGCTGCATACATTCAGTCATTCTAAAATTTATTTTAGTCTACTCCTAAAATTCAGCACTAGCAGATCTTCAACACTCCTAAAATACATACATTAGGGCAGATGTGAATAAGAACTCTGTCTAGTATGGCCACTGACCTATGGATGGCATCTAGACAACACACACACACATACATTACATCACACACACATACAATTTACTTATCATATTTTTTTAAACTTAACAAGGTTCATGATTCAGAAATTCCAATGGTTCAGAACTTAAATGATTCAGAACATGATTTAGTTACAAGGTTCAGAACTTAAATGTTGTCTCCAACTTAAATCCAGTAACAAGGGAGAGCAAAAACCTTTTGCAGCTGCTGGAGGAGAACAGAGAAGGCCGGTTGTTTGGTTCCAGAACGTGACCAAATCTCCAGGCCCGTGCTGCTGCAACTGCAACCGCAACTTCAATTTTCCAGTTTTACTCAAATTTTGAGTGAAACATTATAGTTTGGATCCTCACCTTTGCTGGGTGGCGAAGGCGGGGATGGTTGCTCCTGCCGACGGGGAAAGTAGAGAGCTTCTGCTGGCTCGAGGGAGGTGCGCCGGAGAGCGAGGTGGACCAGGTTGGCGGCGACGCAGGGCCGGCGGCGGCGCTGGAACCCTAGCTCGGGGAGGAAACGCACGATTCGGGGCAACGACGGCAGTGGCTTGCGGTCCAGTGGAGGGTGGTGGCTGGTGGGGAGGAGGGGGAGGGGGGGCGCTGGTGGATAGTTAGTTGGGGCCGGCGGCGGTGGTGGTGGATGCTTGGGAGCAGCGGCGGCGGTGGATGCTCGGGGGTGGCGGCGGGCTAGGTATTTGATCTGGCACGGGGGCGATTGGGAAAGGGATAGAGGGGGGAAAGGCATAGCAATGGCGCACCACCGAGGGGTGCGCCATAAGTAACTTTTTTTTATTGATAACAATGGCACAACCTCTCCTGGTGTGCCATTAGTAACTTCTTTAATTATTTTTTTATTGATAACAATGGTGCACCTCATTTGTGAATTGGTAAAACATTTATGAATGTGAAAAAATATTAACAAATTCAAAACTTTTTGTGAGTTAGAAATTCAATACCAGAATAAACACATAAATAAATATTCACGAGTTCAAAAATATAATTGTTACTAGTGGCGCACCTAGGTTGTTGTTGGTGGCGGTGGAGCGGGGGAGGGTGTGGGGGGTGCTCGGCGGCGAGGGGGATCTGGCGAGGGGGATAGCGGTCGAGATGGAGGGGGATCGAGATTAGTAATGGCGCACCAGCTTGAGGTGCGCCATTAGTAGTTTTGCACAAAAATATATATAGTAGTGGTGCACTGTGTGGTAGGTGCGCCATTACTAGTTAAACTAGTAATGGTGCACTGTGCCCTAGTGCGCCATTAGTATTTTTGGAAAAAAAATAAAAATTGTTACTAGTGGTGCACCATGTGTCTGGTGCGCCATTAGTGTCTATCACACTAATGGCGCACCAACTCATGGTGCGCCACTGCTATATAGTAGTGGCGCACCACATGTCTGGTGCGCCATTAGTGGCCATATCATCTATAGCACTTTTCCTAGTAGTGTTAAGTCAATTTTTTGAAATGGATAAGAACATATTTTTGTTGTAATTTCTACAGACTTTATCGGAATGGGGCAAATAACGTACTTTTAAAAAGCTACGGAAAATGCGGAACTTTTACATGTTGATGATTTTATCTGATTCCTAGCTGTTTTTAAGTAATTTTGAAAATGACAAGATCATTCGTTCTGCCTTTGTCGCAAAAACAGAATCTTTGAAAATGCATCCCGTGAAGAACTTGAACTTCTCGGCATGTCTATTTGAACTTCACTCGTTTTTGACGTGCTTTGGTTGCTCATCGGAATTGAGCAAGTGATATACCGATGGAAAGTTGCTGTAAGCACGCAACTTTCCCGTGTTGATCATTTTTTCATATTCGCGACGTTTTTAGAAGTTTTTCATCTGAAATTCATCCAGTGTAGTAGTTGAACTTCCTGTTGTTTTCACATTGAACTTCTGTGATGTATTTTCATTTGCAATTTTCTCATCCATTCGTGAGTGTTACACAAATGATATTCCTTTTGTACAAACCAATCTCACAATAAATTTTTTAACTTTCTCTGATTGAGAACTTGAACTTGTAACAACAACAAAATTGGACCTTGCCTTTTAATTCATTTTTCTCATATTAAGAACACATCATGTAGTACATGAATTTTTTCCATCTTTATAATTTCAAATTTTCATTATATTTTTTGAAATCAAATTGCTCCCACATAATAACTGAACTTCTTCGTGGATTGAGAGAATTATTTTAAAACGCAAAAATACAATTTCTTTTTTGTGTTTTTGATTAGGGAAATACGCGGTGAACCTGTCTCTATAGAATTTTTGCACTTCTCCAGACAAAGAACTTGAACTTCGAGCAACAACTTTTGTCACGACTGGTTTTCCAATAAAAATATTTATTGAGAAACCAATCTTTTGAGTCCAGTATGAGAAAAATTCTCCTTACCGGTAGACAAATTCTTGATACAATAAGCCAGTAGCATAAAATATATTACAGGGTCGAGCTACGGTTGCTCAACCAAATTATTACAAGCACGCCAATAATTATACATAATGGCGGACATGACACAGTGGTGTGGAGGCATACTACTGACTCGAGGATAGGGTGGTGGTGGAAAAACACAGCGGGGAGTGAGATACATGACTCTAAAACTGGCATCTCATCGAGCGTCGAGGTGAGGCTCGATGAATTTATTTGGTAGCGGAAGCGGACATAATACAGTGACCAAATCCAGGGTCGCACGAGACTGACTGGGATTCCTCTAGGCGTCGGACTCGCTATCGAACTCTTCATCCATGAGATCGCCTTCATCAGCATCTGGCCAAATCAACAAGCCAGTGAGTACTTTGAAAGTACTCGCAAGACAGTTTGGACGTAAGATATAACAAATGCATGCATGAATGCGTCACGATTAATTCACCAATGTATATTCAAAAAAATTAGCATAACGAAGTAAGTAAAAGGGAAACGGCGGTAGTCCGCCTGAAATCCCAACAAAACATAAATGAAAGCCGATCGGGTGTCTGAAGCGACGCCTCGAAAGGTGAACAAATAAATATAAGGAAATGATGCCACAGTCGGGCGTCTTAGCGACACCACATAAAGGGCTTTAAAAGAAATGCCACAGTCGGACGTCTGAGCGACATCACAAAAAGGCCTTTAAACGAAATGCCACAGTCGGACGTCTGAGCGACATCACAGAAAGGGCTTTAAAAGAAATGCCACAGTCGGACGTCTGAGCGACATCACAGAAAGGGCTTTAAAAGAAATGCCACAGTCGGACGTCTGAGCGACATCACAGAAAGGGCTTTTATTAAAAGTAAAATATGACAATGCCACAGTCGGACGTCTGAGCGACATCGCAGAAAGGGCTTTTATTCACAAGTAAATAATACTCATAATCAACATTCAATTCATGAAAATAAACGGGTTAGTCCATCCACAGGAATAATCATTTAACCGGAATTAGCACTCATACGATTCACCGGAGTCTCTGTCATCAAAACTAGCACTTGTCAGGATAAGATGATACTGAACTTGGACATAGAATAGATGATTCAAGGAAATATATGACTCTGCAGAGTTTGTACAAAAATTTCCCACAGCTAACGGATTTCCGTAGTCACGAAGGACTAGTTCTGTTTACGGTATTTTGGAAGAAACACAGCTAACCAGTACACACCCATCCTACCTCTCGACGCTAGGAATCACCCTAGACATCGTCCAAGAAAAACTTTTGAGACGGGGAGATCACAATCTCGAATAGCATGGGATCAAATTTATATACGCGCGCTCTAAGGGGTGCCCCCCTCTCGGTCCCAACCGGAAACACCCATGCCCCCTGACTGGATGACTGGCTTTAATCCAGGGCCATGGAACCATCATCCCGGCCTCTCCTTTTTGGTGTGTACCAGGAAAGCGGTTTGCAACTTACTAAGCCATATTCCTTGCGGAAAACATGTGGTAGTACAGGGAAGGAAATGGGAGGAACTGGACCGATACGGTTTGACACTGCAGTCACATAGCCTGGCATAGGACTGGCATGCTACAACACTGCCATCTTACCCATCCTCATGCCAACACATGGCCATTCATATACACATCCATCCACTTATGGATCATCGAACTCACTTACCTCAACAATGCATGGAAATAACGTTCATCGGTATGCTCATCAACATGCCATGAGACTAACTAAATGCAAAACATGCCAAGACACTCATCATATCAAAAGTTCAAACATGCTTGCCTGGTTTGGAGTAGTTGGAGCCTAGCTCGGTGAAGTTTGTGGTTCCGTCACCTCCTTCGGTATCTACGGTATAAAGAAAATATATGCGATATCATAAATACCGTGAGGTGCACAAAAAGTATTCCAAAATTTTTTCAAATAAATATGGTAAAAAACTAGACAAAAATCTGAGGAGGACAGAAAAAGAATCAATCAAAAATACTATTTTGTTTAAAAGTTATAAAGGTTTTTGTCCAGGGACTCATCTGTAATGAAACAGAAAGTTTCCAGGGGCTAGCTCATAAAAACAGAAAACGTCCCAGTATTGAATACGCCAGCCCAGAGGGGAAAGCGTATTTTTCCCGAAGGCGCTTCCAGAAAACGATTCACTTAGAAATGACAGAGAGGCTGACGGTGGGTCCCGCCTGTCAGGTTTGAATATACAAACGGGGCGGCAGATTTCGCCGGTGCCCGAGAGCCGCGGTGGTCGCCGGCGGCTATCCACGGTGAGGCAGGGGGATCGGAGGGTACCTCCGTGATCAGGGCACCTTCCCGCGTCGGTTGGTGGTGGTGGTGGTCGCCGGCGAGTACCACGTCGACGACGAGCTTTGCTCCGGCGGACGGTGGTTCGGGTGATCGAGGGACTCGTCGGAGAGAGCTGCAGAGATCAAATTGAGGAGGGGGTTAGGCTCTTGGTAGCTAGAGGGAGTAACTGATGGGGTTGGGGCGCCGGAGACGGCCTCACCGGAGCGAATCGAGCTGGTGGCTGAGGCGGATCGGGGCGGCCGGAGTTGGGGGAGGAGACCTCCTCGAGGTCCTCCTAGTGGCCTGGCGGTGCTTTGGTGAGGTGTAGAGGTGGTGCATGCTCGAGGGTGAGCTCGGGGTCCTTTATATAGGCGATCCGAGGCGGTGGCCGTGAACGGGGATCTCCGGTGAAGGTTACGGCGGCGCGTCGTTGAGGTCCACCGGTTCCATTTAGGTGCTAATCGGGCTGGGATTTGGTGCTTTGGGGCGAGTTCGACAGAACGGGGCGGCGCGGGCCTGTCGGCGGCAGGGAGCACGTTCCTCACTTGCCGGGCCACGGCGACGGTGCCACGGGCGTGCGCTGGCATGCATGAGGCCACGCGGAGAGCAGAGGGGCGTTGGGCGGCGCCGAACGGCGTTGAGCCGCCGTTCTGTTCCCTGTCGGCTGTAACGGGGTTTCGGCCGCCGCAAGACACGCCCGCGCGGGCGGCCAAGGGCGCCACCGACGCTGGGAAGACGCCAAGCGCGCGTGCGGGGGTGCTAGCCAGGGAGAAGGGGTCGCGCGCAACGCGCCAAGCGCACTGTGGACGGTGACCGATCACTAACGAAGAAACGATGCTGCGTCTCTGAATTTTTCTGAATTTTTCTGAAAATGCAAAGGAACAGTGCAGCTCAGGTGTTCGCAGAATGTTTTTGGCCTCCGGGGATTTCTCCTTGAGCTGATTTTTGGTGGAGTGGCTACTCATTGCTCCAGTAGGCTGCCTGAATTTTGGTGGAATTTTTGGAGAAGTGTAGATATGAATTTCACCAAATTTGGCAAATCTGGTCCAAACTTGCAGGGACTGAATTTTGAAAAATTTGAAAAGAGGAGGAGTGGATCAAGATGGTTCTGGGTTGTGGATGCTAAGGACAATCCAGAAGAGTTGGTTTTAGGTCAAAACTCAAATGCAATAGGGTACTTGCTTTGAAAACCTCTCAGGCTCCAAATAATTTGCAGAAATGGTTTTGAGGGGAAAAATAATTAGAATGAAATCCAAAACTTGCTTGGATGAGTTGGGACAGAGAACTTAGGTTGATTACAAGGAGGAGGGGAGGTTTTGGAGGGGTTTTACCATATGGGCAAAATACAAAATCATGGGTGGTTTCCAAGGTATGAAAATCCCAAATTTTCATAGAGTTTCTTTTTAAAAGAAAGAGATTAAACTCCCAAAATAATTTGAGAGGGAACCAACAGAAGAAGTTTCAAAAGATCAAACACCATAGTTTTGAAAAAATAAAATCCTTGCCAAAGAAAAGGAAGTTTTAAGAGGAAGGATTTTTTGGAAAAGAAATTTTAAATGCCCTCAAAAAAAATCAACAAAGTTTTTGATGAAAATCAATTAAAAATTTTGGGAGTGTCACAGCACATACCCCCTTAGGAAAAATCTCGTCCCCGAGATTTCAGCTAATCCTTAAATAAGTGTGGATGCTCTGTCCGAAGAAAATTCTCTCTTTCCCACGTTGCTTCACTTTCGGTGTGATTGCTCCACTGAACTCTGAAAAACTTGATGGTTTTCTGTCGGGTCCTCCTTTCAGACTCCTCTAATATTTTTACGGGGCGTTCCCGATAAGTGAGGTCTGGTTGCACGTCAATGTTCTCATGGGATACTTGCTTCTCTGGTTTGCTTACGCACTTCCTTAATTGAGAGACGTGGAACACGTCGTGAATGTCGGACAAGTCTTCGGGTAAGTCTAGCTGGTAGGCTACAGTGCCTCTTCGTGCCACTATGCAGAATGGTCCAATGAATCTTGGTGCTAACTTCCCTTTAATCTTAAACCGTTGCAGTCCCCTCATAGGTGATACTCGTAGGTACACAAATTCACCGGGTTTGAAATTGACCCCACGATGTTTCTGATCGTAATAACTCTTCTGTCGGCTTTGAGCGGTCTTGAGTCGGTCCCTGATTAGCTTGACTTTTTCCTCGGCTTCTTTGAGCATGTCCGGGCCGAAGATACGGCTGTCTCCGGTCTCTGACCAATTTAGCGGGGTACGACACCTCCGTCCGTATAGGGCTTCAAAAGGTGCCATTCGCAGGCTGGCCTGGTAGCTGTTGTTGTATGCGAACTTGGCATATGGCAGACTTTCTTCCCAACTGGTTCCATAGGTGAGGACACATGCTCTCAGCATGTCTTCTAAAATTTGGTTTACGCGTTCAGTCTGTCCATCAGTCTGGGGATGGTAGGCTGTACTGAAGGCCAATTGAGTTCCCAGAGCCTGTTGTAAATGATCCCAGAATCTCGAGACAAATTGAGTGCCTCTGTCGGATATTATAGTCTTCGGGACTCCATGCAGACAAACTATATGGGAGAGATAAATCCTGGCAAGCTTCTGAGTGTTGTAGGTTGTCTTCACTGGAATAAAATGTGCCACCTTGGTTAATCTATCGGTGATGACCCATATGGCATCATTCCCATGTTGTGACCGAGGTAGTCCGACAATGAAATCCATCCCTATTTCATCCCATTTCCACTCAGGTATTTTGCTCGGTTGCATTAGTCCGGCTGGTCTCTGATGCTCAGCTTTTATGCGTTGACATGAGTCGCAACATGCAATGAATGTGGCTATGTCCCTCTTCATACCGTGCCACCAAAATATTTCCTGAATATCCTTATACATTTTGGTTCCTCCAGGGTGGATCGAATATGGAGTGGTGTGTGCTTCAGCTAGGATTTGCTGTTTGAGGTCCTCTATGTTTGGCACACAGAGTCTGTCTCCGTACCGTAATGTTCCATCATCGCCTATGACAAACTCCGAGGCCTTGCCTATACTCACCTTTCTTTTAATTCCTTCAATGCTGGGTGACCGGGCTGAGCTTCTTTAATTCTCTCCATAAGGTCGGGCTTTATTTCCAAGTTTGATATGGTGCCTTCCGCGATCATTAACAAATTGAGTTTGGCAAATTCTTGTTGGAATTCAGGCCTTAAGCTTTGCAGACTGTTTTCGTCGGAGCTGGGGTTCCGACTAAGAGCATCGGCCACCACATTTGCTTTCCCTGGATGGTAGTGGATACCAACATCATAATCCTTTACCAATTCCAACCAACGTCGTTGCCGTTAGTTTAGTTCTGGCTGTGTGAAAATATATTTGAGACTTTTATGGTCCGTGTATATTTCACATCGATTCCCAAGTAAGAAATGCCTCCATTCCTTAAGTGCATGAATAACTGCTGCCATTTCTAAGTCATGAGTGGGATAATTTTCCTCATGCTTGCGGAGTTGTCGTGAAGCGTATGCAACAACCTTGCCTTCTTGCATCAACACGCATCCGAGACCCTTTCTGGACGCATCATAATACACTTCAAAATTCTTGTGTATGTCGGGTACAATTAATACCGGTGCTGTAGTTAGTTTCCGTTTTAACTCCTGGAAACTTTTTTCGTAGGCTTCTGTCCATTCAAATTTCTTGTCTTTCTTGAGTAACTGCGTCATTGGCTTGGCTAGGGTGGAGAATCCTTCAATAAATCTGCGGTAATATCCTGCCATTCCCAAGAAACTTCGTACGTCAGTTACGCTGGCTGGTGCCTTCCAGTCAAGTATGGCCCTGACTTTCTCCGGGTCCACTGCGATACCGTCTTGGGTCAGCACGTGGCCTAGAAAGCCTACTTGTCTTAGCCAAAATTCGCACTTGCTGAACTTGGCATACAATTGGTGTTTTCTGAGTTCTCCTAGCACAATCCTGAGATGTTCCGCGTGCTCTTCTGGTGTCTTGGAGTATACTAGAATATCGTCGATGAATACCACAACGAACTTGTCCATAAACTTCATAAATACTTTGTTCATGAGGTGAACAAAATATGCAGGGGCATTAGTTAGTCCAAAAGGCATAACTGTGAACTCATATAGTCCATATCTGGAGGTGAAGGCTGTTTTGGGGATATCTTCTGTTCGTACTTTTAATTGATGATATCCTGACCTTAAGTCAATCTTTGAGAATACCTTGGCCTGAGCGAGCTGATCAAATAAATCATTTATTCGTGGCATCGGGTATTTGTTCTTGACTGTGACCATGTTAAGTGCTCGGTAGTCTATGCACAATCTTAGTGTTCCATCTTTCTTTTTGGAAAATAAAATTGGTGATCCCCAAGGTGAGGAGCTGGCTCGAATGTACCCCTTGTCTAGTAATTCCTTTATTTGTTTCTTCAACTCAATCAATTCGTATGGTGCCATTCTGTATGGTTTCTTGTATATGGGGGTGGTTCCTGGTGCTAGCTCAATGCTGAATTCTATTTCCTGGTCTGGTGGCATGCCTGGTAGTTCTTCCGGAAATACATCTAGAAATTCACATACCACTGGAACCTTGCTTAACTCAGAAACGTCCACCTTATTCAATCTCGGCTGCCGGGGTATTTTTCTTTCCTTGGCTGATACTTTTATTGTCTTCCCGTGGTGATGCGTGAGAATTACGGTCCGGTTGAAACAGTCAATAAAACCTTTGTTGGTGGTTAACCAGTCCATCCCTAGGATGACATCCAGTCCTTTATTTTCCAACACAATAAGATTGGCGTAAAATTTCAATCCTTCGAACTCAATAACCACATTCTGACAGTAACTCTTAGTAACTTGCTGAATTCCAGGGGACTTGATGATCATGGATTTTTCCACGGGAAACATCGAAAAATTATTTTGCAAAGCAAAACTTTTCGAAATGAATGAGTGAGAAGCTCCAGAATCAAACAAAACCGTTGCAGGTATTGTGTTGACAGGAAACGTACCGAGTACGATATCCGGAGCGTTTTGTGCTTCCTCTTTGGTTACGTGGTTTAGATGACCCTTCCTGTGGTTGTTGTTGGGGTTGAAATTGTTGCGCTTGGGCGCTGAATTATTTCCACCATTGTTTGGCTTCGGGGTCGAGTTCCTTGGCTTGGGGCACTGTTTGGCGTAGTGTCCTTCTTCTCCACAAGCATAGCAAGTAACGCCTGGGCGATATGTGAACTCTTTGTCCCTTGCATGGAAATTCTTGGTTGAGCGTGAGATGTTTGTCGTAGGCTTGTGTGTCCCACCTTTCTGAAAATCTGTCCTGCTTCGGTGGTTGCGCGCAAGAGTAGTCTGGTCTCTTTTTCGCTTGCGTAAATCCTCCAAGCTACGTGTCTCATTTTCCAGAGTAATAGCTTTGTCCACTAGTGTCTTAAAATCTGGAAAAGTGTGAACGACCAGTTGGCATTTAAGCGCGGGCGTCAGACCGTCAAGGAATTTCTCCATCTTCTTGCTTTCAGTCATACGTTCTTCATTGGCGTAGCGGGATAATAGATTAAATTGACCGTGGTATTCTGACACTGTCATGTTCCTTTGTTTGAGGTCATCGAACTCTATCTTCTTGATTTTCATAATACTCTTGGGAATGTCTGCACCACGGAAACCTTCCTTGAAATCATCCCAGGTTATATCATTTTCGTTGGGGTGCATGTGCAGAAAGTTCTCCCACCATGATGCAGCTGCTCCTGTGAGATAGTGCGGAGCATATAGTACTTTCTCGAGATCTGAACATTTTGCAATAATTAATTTTCTCTCCATATCTCGAAGCCAATCCTCGGCCTCAAGAGGTTTGTCAGTATGAGAAAATGTTTGGGGACGTGTCTTCTGTAGCTCAGATAACTTGGAATGCTGCTGATACTGTCCATGGTGATTTCCCATGTTGATGACTTGGTTCATCATTTCCCGATGTTGTTGCTGACTCTACTCATAAAGGCGGCACATTTGTGAAAGTGCCGATTCATTTCCCTGTTGGCTTGACTGTCCTTGCGTGAAATTGTTGCTGGGTTGTGTATCATAATTTTCCTCTGGTGGAGTTGGCATGGAACGAGTCCAAGGACGAGACATTTTTCACTCTGGGGACATATTTTGTAAAAATCCATAAGAAATGCGAAAAGAGTCGCAAAAACAATTCCAGAAATGCATAAAGTTGGCAGATAAAATTAAATAACCAGGCTTACTTAAGAAAAACAAATCGAGTTGCGCACGGAGAAGGACTGCTCATTACATATCTTACACGCGAGCGGTAATTATACAATACGTCACTCAGGATATGCGTACATAATCCTGACATGTTATTTAGGCTAGTGCACTTCTCCAGATCCTACATGATGCGCAAACAAGCTACTTCTCACAACCTATGTACATATAAACATATCATACAAAGCAGTACATTGCATGGCGGCTAAGCGTACTCAGGCGGAGATGTTGACGACCTCCTTTGCCCTGCCGAGGGTGAGGCGTAGCGAGGCTGAAGACTCGACTTCCTCCTCGCTAATAGGCTCCATACGTGTAGTGTTGCGCTGAGTAGATGGAGCGGGTGCCAGGGGCGGAACAACACGAATAGGAGTGGGCGCGCAGGGTGGTGCAGTGCGCGCTAGAGTGGGCGCAATAACTTGGTTGAACTCTTCGGTGGTTGGCAGGCGACGAGTAGGTGCATAAGATGATGAGGACGAGACCCAAGTCAGTGGCGGTGCGGTGGGTAGGAGCTCCCTCCTGTTGGCAGCACAGCCATGAACTGAGTCCATGCGGGCAGCCACGAAGCCGTCCACCAGGTTGTCGAAGGCTGCCTCCAGGGCCCGGAGATACTCAATAAGCATCTCAAAAGCCTCATCTCGTTCTCCTCTGGGGCAGGAGAATGCGTAGTGACAGGTGTAAGGCACATGGCATGTAAGATAACGGTAACGACGAGTCTTCATCACGGGGAGGACATCCCTGAGACGAGCTATCGCCTCGCGGGCTGCCATCTGCATAGCATGCTTCTCCGTAGGCATGGCTCTTCCCAAGAACCGGAAGCGACGTAACTCACCACGCCCTCCCTTGAACTGCACCGCGACCTGGTGCATGGTCAGACTGTCGTTGACTCGGTGCTGGCAGAGTGTGAAGACAGGGCGCACAGATGGCCCCATCGCGACCTGAAGGATGAAGGAAAGAAGCTTGACGAACCCATCGGGCACGTTGGCGAAGGTCTGAGACTCGCAGCTGTTGTCGGCCATCTACAAAAGTAGGCAAAAATTCTACATGGTCAGAACATAAATTTATGCTGACTGACAGAAAATGACTACAATCAAGAAAACATGCTAATAACCAATTAGCGATCGCTCCTAGTGGCTTCCTACAGTCAGCCTGGCTCTGGTACCAAGCTTGTCACGACCGGTTTTCCAATAAAATTATTTATTGAGAAACCAATCTTTTGAGTCCAGTATGAGAAAAATTCTCCTTACTGGTAGACAAATTCTTGATATAATAAGCCAGTAGCATAAAATATATTACAGGGTCGAGCTACGGTTGCTCAACCAAATTATTACAAGCACGCCAATAATTATACATAATGGCAGACATGACACAGTGGTGTGGAGGCATACTACTGACTCGAGGATAGGGTGGTGGTGGAAAAACACAGCGGGGAGTGAGATACATGACTCTAAAACTGGCATCTCATTGAGTGTCGAGGTGAGGCTCGATGAATTTATTTGGTAGTGGAAGCGGATATAATACAGTGACCAAATCCAGGGTCGCACGAGACTGACTGGGATTCCTCTAGGCGTCGGACTCGCTATCGAACTCTTCATCCATGAGATCGCCTTCGTCAGCATCTGGCCAAATCAACAAGCCAGTGAGTACTTTGAAAGTACTCGCAAGACAGTTTGGACGTAAGATATAACAAATGCATGCATGAATGCATCACGATTAATTCACCAATGTATATTCAAAAAAATTAGCATAACGAAGTAAGTAAAAGGGAAACGGCGGTAGTCCGCCCGAAATCCCAACAAAACATAAATGAAAGCCGATCGGGTGTCTGAAGCGACGCCTCGAAAGGTGAACAAATAAATATAAGGAAATGATGCCGCAGTCGGGCGTCTTAGCAACACCACATAAAGGGCTTTAAAAGAAATGCCACAGTCGGACGTCTGAGCGACATCACAGAAAGGGCTTTAAAAGAAATGCCACAGTCAGACGTCTGAGCGACATCACAGAAAGGGCTTTAAAAGAAATGCCACAGTCGGACGTCTGAGCGACATCACAGAAAGGGCTTTAAAAGAAATGCCACAGTCGGACGTCTGAGCGACATCACAGAATGGGCTTTTATTAAAAGTAAAATATGACAATGCCACAGTCGGACGTCTGAGCGACATCGCAGAAAGGGCTTTTATTCACAAGTAAATAATACTCATAATCAACATTCAATTCATGAAAATAAATGGGTTAGTCCATCCACAGGAATAATCATTTAACCGGAATTAGCACTCATATGATTCACCGGAGTCTCTGTCATCAAAACTGGCACTTGTCAGGATAAGATGATACTGAACTTGGACATAGAATAGATGATTCAAGGAAATATATGACTCTGCAGAGTTTGTACAAAAATTTCCCACAGCCAACGGATTTCCGTAGTCACGAAGGACTAGTTCCGTTTACGGTATTTCGGAAGAAACACAGCTAACCAGTACACACCCATCCTACCTCTCGATGCTAGGAATCACCCTAGACATCGTCCAAGAAAAACTTTTGAGACGGGGAGATCACAATCTCGAATAGCATGGGATCAAATTTATATACGCGCGTTCTAAGGGGTGCCCCCCTCTCGGTCCCAACCGGAAACACCCATGCCACCTGACCGGATGACTGGCTTTAATCCAGGGCCATGGAACCATCATCCCGGCCTCTCCTTTTTGGTGTGTACCAGGAAAGCGGTTTGCAACTTACTAAGCCATATTCCTTGCGGAAAACATGTGGTAGTACAGGGAAGGAAATGGGAGGAACTGGACCGATACGGTTTGACACTGCAGTCATATAGCCTGGCATAAGACTGGCATGCTACAACACTGCCATCTTACCCATCCTCATGCCAACACATGGCCATTCATATACACATCCATCCACTTATGGATCATCGAACTCACTTACCTCAACAATGCATGGAAATAACGTTCATCGGTATGCTCATCAACATGCCATGAGACTAACTAAATGCAAAACATGCCAAGACACTCATCAGATCAAAAGTTCAAACATGCTTTCCTGGTTCCGAGTAGTCGGAGCCTAGCTCGGTGAAGTTTGCGGTTCCGTCACCTCCTTCGGTATCTACGGTATAAAGAAAATATATGCGCTATCGTAAATACCGTGAGGTGCACAAAAATTATTCCAAAATTTTTTCAAATAAATATGATAAAAAACTAGACAAAAATCTGAGGAGGATAAAAAAAGAATCAATCAAAAATACTATTTTGTTTAAAAGTTATAAAGGTTTTTGTCCAGGGACTCATCTATAATGAAACAGAAAGTTTCCAGGGGCTAGCTCATAAAAACAGAAAATGTCCCAGTATTGAATATGCCAGCCCAGATGGGAAAGCGTATTTTGCCCGAAGGCGCTTCCAGAAAACAATTCACTTAGAAATGACAGAGAGGCTGACGGTGGGTCCCGCCTGTCAGGTTTGAATATACAAACGGGGCGGCAGATTTCGCCGGTGCCCGAGAGCCGCGGTGGTCGCTGGCGGCGATCCACGGCGAGGCAGGGGGATCGGAGGGTACCTCCGTGATCAGGGCACCTTCCCACGTTGGTTGGTGGTGGTGGTGGTCGCCGGCTAGTACCACGTCGACGGCGAGCTTTGCTCCGGCAGACGGTGGTTCGGGTGATCGAGGGACTCGTCGGAGAGAGCTGCAGAGATCAAATTGAGGAGGGGGTTAGGCTCCTGGTAGCTAGAGGGAGTAACTGACGGGGTTGGGGCGCCGGAGACGGCCTCACCGGAGCGAATCGAGCTGGTGGCCGAGGCGGATCGGGGCGGCCGGAGTTGGGGGAGGAGACCTCCTCGAGGTCCTCCTAGTGGCCTGGCGGGGCTTTGGTGAGGTGTAGAGGTGGTGCGTGCTCGAGGGTGAGCTCGGGGTCCTTTATATAGGCGATCCGAGGCGGTGGCCGTGAACGGGGATCTCCGATGAAGGTTACGGCGGCGCAGAGCTTGGTCTGGGGTGATTAGGGAGTTGGTCGTCGTCGTTGAGGTCCACTGGTTCCATTTAGGTGCTAATCGGGCTGGGATTTGGTGCTTTGGGGCGAGTTCGACAGAACGGGGCGGCGCGGGCCTGTCAGCGGCAGGGAGCACGTTCCGTGCTTGCCGGGCCACGGCGACGGTGCCACGGGCGTGCACTGGCATGCATGAGGCCACGCGGAGAGGAGAGGGGCGTTGGCCGGCGCCGAACGGCGTTGAGCCGCTGTTCTGTTCCCTGTCGGCTGTAACGGGGTTTCGGCCGCCGCAAGACACGCCGGCGCGGGCGGCCAAGGGTGCCACCAACGCCGGGAAGACGCCAAGCGCGTGTGCGGGGGTGCTGGCCAGGGAGAAGGGGCCGCGCGCAACGCGCCAAGCGCACTGCGGACGGTGACCGATCACTGACGAAGAAACGACGCTGCGTCTCTGAATTTTTCTGAATTTTTCTGAATATGCAAAGGAACACTGCAGCTCAGGTGTTCGACAGAATGTTTTTGGCCTCTGGGGATTTCTCCTTGAGCTGATTTTTGGTAGAGTGGCTACTCATTGTTCCAGTAGGCTGCCTGAATTTTGGTGGAATTTTTGGAGAAGTGTAGATATGAATTTCACCAAATTTGGCAAATCTGGTCCAAACTTGCAGGGACTGAATTTTGAAAAATTTGAAAAGAGGAGGAGTGGATCAAGATGGTTCTGGGTTGTGGATGCTAAGGACAATCCAGAGGAGTTGGTTTTAGGTCAAAACTCAAATGTAATGGGGTACTTGCTTTGAAAACCTCTCAGGCTCCAAATAATTTGCAGAAATGGTTTTGAGGGGAAAAATAATTAGAATGAAATCCAAAACTTGCTTGGATGAGTTGGGACAGAGAACTTAGGTTGATTACAAGGAGGAGGGCAGGTTTTGGAGGGGTTTTACCATATGGGCAAAATACAAAATCATGGGTGGTTTCCAAGGTATGAAAATCCTAAATTTTCATAGAGTTTCTTTTTAAAAGAAAGAGATTAAACTCCCAAAATAATTTGAGAGGGAACCAACAGAAGAAGTTTCAAAAGATCAAACACCATAGTTTTGAAAAAATAAAATCCTTGCCAAAGAAAAGGAAGTTTTAAGAGGAAGGATTTTCTGGAAAAGAAATTTTAAATGCCCTAAAAAAAATTCAACAAAGTTTTTGATGAAAATCAATTAAAAATTTTGGGAGTGTCACAACTTTTTTAGACTTTATCTCATTATTCTTTTTTCATACGAAATGCACATCGGCAGTACGTGAACTTCCGGCAGTTATGAATTTGAACTTCTCTCTGGTTCGCTTTAGTTATGAAAAACTCTTTTTTTTACATATATCGAACAATTCTAACTTTTTTTGTGAATTTCTTTTATGTATTTTTAGAAATATGAAAATTGTAGTTTTGTTAAAAACATTAAAATTTTTCGTTATTACGAATTGAACTTATTTGTTTTATTCTTTAGTAACCAATTTTTTCGAGTTTTTAATTAAATATCAAACTTCTCCACGATTTTAAATTGAACTTCTTGGTTTTATTCTTTAGTAACAAGATAAACTGAGTTGTTAATGTACATTGAATTACTCTATTTAAAAAATTGAACTTCTTGGTTTCTTTAGTACTGGTGAAAATCTGAAATTTTTAAAAAACGGGGAAAACCTTTTTTATAACTTTTTTTGTTGTTCTGTTATTTTAATTTGAACTTATTAGTTATTCTTTAGAAAGAGAATCTGAGGTTTTTATAAACTTTGAAATTTTAAGTTTTATTCTTTAGTAACGAGGAAAATCAAGGTTTTTAAACTTCTTTGTTTTAAAATTTTGATCTTCTTTGTTTTTATATTTTAATAATGTGTTAAATCCGATTTTTTTATAGACATCAAAATTCACCATTTTTTAAATTTGAACTTCTTAGTTTTATTGGTTAGTAACGGGGAACATGATTTTTTATATAAACAATGATACCGCATCGTTATTTTAATTTGATTTTATAGTTTTTGTAGAATGGGGATATTGGTTTTTATACAATTTTTTGAAATGCTCCTCTTTTTAATTTGAACTTCTCAATTTTTTTGCAAATAGGGAAAATCCATTATAAAGATTTTTGAACTACTTTTTTTAACTTCCTGCTCAAATTTTTTCAACTTCCAAATTTGTCTTTTAGATATTAGAAACTTCATTTCTTAACATTGACCTGCTTCAGATTTTAAATTTGAACTTCTTATGGGATTTTTCCCTTTTTTCATTTGATGATTTTTCTTATGTACGTGGTACACGTGAACTTCGGAATTTCTAAAACATGAACTTCACATGCTATTAATTTTTGTTTCACGAAAATCCATAGTTTTTATTCTTTGAATTCCATGATTTTTTGTTTACATTTATCTGGTTTGAACTTCGATGTTCATTACACCTGAACTTTCGAAATCACACCTTTTTTATACACATTTTCCCTTTAATCCAACATGTGCAAAAACAATAGGAAAATTTGGGTCAATTCTCATAAGCAATAGGAAAAACATTTAGAGGGCACCCATAATAATGTTTTGTTTCTATTCATTGTACTACACACAAGCACATGCACAACACATCCACACAAAAAAATTTCTCACCTAAAATGAAAAAGATTTCCGTGTCACAGGACGGCCATATAAGCATTTGGAATTTAGAAAACATGTACTTTTTAGTACATTGTTTCAAAAAATGCACCTTTTTTCTCTATGCGAACTTCCACCTTTTTATATATGAACTTCATTGTGAATTTAGATTTTATTTCTGCACACGATATTCGCAGATGAAACTTTTTATCATGGTACATGTTTTGAACTTTTTCATTTCTTATATTTGAACATCTCTCTTTCTCTTATATACACAAAAATTTACAAAACAATTGGTGGGTAATTACCAAACTATTTACCCCTATAGTACCCAGCTAGCCATGTTTGTAGCGAACACTGCATCAAAGAGAACATTATTTTTCTTGTTGGTGTTTTGAAGTGATTTTTCTAGCGTCAAATTTTGTTTTGTGCTCTTTTTATATTTGTTTGTCACTTCAAGTTCTAAAAAAACACAAATCTCGCATGTTTTATCTTGCATGTCTAAATTTATTTGAACTTGCTGAGATAACACAATCGACCTTCTCGAACACAACATTTTGACCTTCGGAATAAGTAAATTAAAGCCAAAAAATTTACCCACAAAACATGTACAATTTACTCCATGTTTTCAATAATAGCCAAAGCTACATCAATAACAAGGGAGATCTAGCTGAAGGCAGCAGTGTTGAGGTGGAGCGGGGGGGGGGGGGGCTAGATGCAACCAAGAAACAAGTGAATTATGAGGGCAATGAAGATCATCTCAAGAAAAAATTCAGTCGTGGCAGCAGCAACCACTGAATGATCCATCAACTCCATGTAAAGTTGTTGCTGGTTCTGTACATGTATATATCTAATTTTCTTATTTTCTTTTCCACGTGACGGTAGTATTGGGATTATCCTTTTCTTAGGCAATATAGTTTTGAGGATATATAAGGGTGGCCATCTCAAGAATAAAACGGATGTGAGGTCGCATTCCCATGTTGATTTTCACCCCAAAAATAGCATAAAGATCACACCCCGTTCCTGAACTCGGACAGTTTTCCTGCACCTTATGTGACCTTCTCTCTGCCTCTGTGACGACCTTCTCGCCGCCTCCATGGTGACCTTCCTCCATCTGTTCACGAGGGTAAAGTCACCAGGCATGGTTTGTCGTCCTCCCTGGTCTGCATACATAGACCGTCGGTCTAGCTACTCTCCATGGCGTGGGACAGCGACGCATCACCGATGGTAGGTGGCAGGCCGAGGGCAATTTGTTGGCATGATGTAGGCCAAACTAAAGCGGCTGCATAGATCGAACTTCTCTCTCAACCTTGGCATCATAGATACCGGGGGGAGAAAGGAAATAGAGGTTCTACGGAAGCGCCGCCATGCCGTGTCTAGTTGCAACAGGATCCGGCTATGGCGTCTAGGGCCGGAGCATTGTGGCGGCTCTTGCAATCAAGCAAGATGTTGACTGGTGGAGGGGTACAAAGGACGGACAGACACGCGGACAGCGGAGGAATCCCGTTGTAGAGTGGCGCGGGGATGGCCGGGTGGGGCGGTGGGGTCACGGGTCGTCATTTATGCACCGCCGTGGGGGAGATGTATGGGGGCGACATCCATGGACCCCAGGAAGGTGGGTGCGGGTGGCTCGCTGGTGAGTGGAGGTTGGGGTCGGCGGGAGAGGGACCTTGGGTATGGAGGCTGGTGGTGGGATGCGCGCTCGGTATGGAGGGCGACGGAATGCACGCTGGGGAAGGCGCGTCGCATGGAGCAGGAAGGTTTGTCCATGGTGTGTGCGGCTTGGGGAGAAAGGCGGGGTGGTGGATCCGTGGTGGCCGAATCTGGGGCGGGGACGGCGGCGGCCGTGCGCCCGGCTACGCTAAGGGGGTAGTTGGGGGCGGTGGATCACCGGGGCAGATGGTAGCGGTGAAGCGATGAGGTAGTTGGTGATGGCGGATCACCGGGGCAAATGGCGCCGGCGACACACCAGGGGCTGTTGCGGCGGCGATGCGCTGGTAGTGGCTGGCTGTGTCAGGTGGGGGATCAGGGGAGGACGGCACCCGGGTGTTTTTTCTTTCTTTCTTATCTGCAGTCGGGATCTCGGGAGCACCTCCTCGTCCCTATATAAGGCACGGTGTGATCAGAATACCTATTCTAATCCCATGATCATAATAGTGCTACCCTATATATATATATATATATATCACAACACATTAGTACACTAAGCATATCACATTACTACAAGCATGTCACAACTGAGCATATATATCACATTACTGCTAGCATGTCACAACTAAGCATATATATCATCAAATTTCAACACTAAGCATATCAAATTTCTACACTAACAAGTAACATACCATGACATGGCGGTCAACATTTGTGCTTGTCAGGCGGGTCATGAATGGCATCCCGACGTAGTCATCACGTGGACGAAGTATGTACCAGAGGTTGCCCAATTCGTCCTCGCTAAGCCTGATTCCTTTGGCACAGAGGCCTTCATCAAGTGGGTCATCATCTTTGTCCTCCCAATTGATATAGATAACAGCCAGCCTTGGAGTTTGTCTTCTGAAGGCAAAGCTGATAAGTTCACCCCCAGTGAGATGCATGTGGGTGATGAAACAAATCCATTCATCTCCTCCAACCTAGGATATTTTTCATCCCTCATGGACCTCCATAGTGTAGGGCCCCCTATGGAGCATCGAAGATCACAATGTCTTTGGTAATGAGCTCATTGAACTCCAATCTCACATTGTAAGGGACGATATGTGTAAAAAATCGAAAAAACGAACACATTGCATTACGGGAAATAGCAACAAAAACAAAAAGAACAAACCATTATAGCAGGTTCATGTAATGCATTACCGCTGCAGGAACAAAGCATGTTTGGAAGTAGATGCCAAACAGTGTGCCAGTTGCAAGGTCGGTTGTGCACCTTGACTTGCACACTAGACATGGTGGCAGCTGCTCCTTTCTACATAAAATATAATTGAAACTAAGGCTGTGATTGATAGCGAAGTATTGAAAAATTAAAGTATTGGAAAGACCACAGTAATTTAACAAGTAGGTACAAAATACCAGAGTTTTGACATTACAATGAATTTTGAAGTATTGAGAATACTGTGGACCTGTTTGGCAAAAGCTTGTATGTGCTACAGTTACAAACACACTCGTTGGTAGCTAGCTAGAAGTTGCAAGCTGATGAATAGCCATGCACAAACTAGTATGACCATGCACGAGCTGAATAGATAATATGAACACACCATACACAAGCTAGCTGATACATTGATAAAAAGGAGTTGGTTGTCGACTACCACACATGCCATCACGTGCATCAAGGACATGATCAATCCATCTCAACCTGGCAAGTCCATCATACATAGCGAAAACAAAACCAAATCCCCACACACCTTTGCTGCATGAGGATCTGGTAATAACTGTAGTATTCTTACGACACTAGTAGATCAATTTAGACCAAACATAATTAATTGGAGTTTATTTTACACAAAACATATTGAAAACTAAGTATATAATTCTACACTAGTAATTGCACACACACATAAACAAAATCCATGGAGGGAGACACACAAGTAATCGGATTATAATCAAAATGCATTATAAATATTGGATTCTACATAGCACCAATCGGACTATCACTATCTACAATTTCTAAACAAATAAATCCATGCAACTAACTTTGAATTCTACGTGACACAAAGCAATCCATGCAACTAACTTTGGATTCTACATGACACAAAGCAATCTATGCGACTAACTTTGGATTGTACATGACACAAAACAATCTATGCAACTAACTTTGGATTCTACATGACACAAAGCAATACATGATATATATATATATATATACTAAAATTTCTGCATAAATTAAAGCAATCCCCTAATCAACTACATGAATCCTAATGGATCCCTGCGGCGTGTCCGTGAACGGAGGACGTGGGAGAGGGGAGAGGAAGAAGGAGATGTGATGGGAGGAGTAGTGGATCTAACCTTGGTGCCGGTGACAGGACGGGAACGGGGGCGACAATGGGGCGTCGACGGGGCTTAGGTCCAGGGGGAGGGGTGTGAAATGAGAGAGAGAGAGCGGTGACTTAGGTCTATTACTAAGTTGACCCAGATAGGTTATCGCTGGCATTGGGAGAAAGGTCAATGCCATGGCTAATAACAGGCCAAATAAATAAGACTAAGATTAATGAAAGACTTGACAAAATAAAAGACTTAAAATTTGAACTGGTAGTAAAGAAATAAAATTCCTAAATTGAAAAAATAGTAAAATTAATTATGACAAAAGCATAATATAAATTTTTTATTATTTTTTGACTAGTATAATAATTAAATACTTAAAACACTTGATTAAATGCAAAAACTATTTCTGGCATGCAAAGTAGATGGACGCCTGCCCTAACAAATTAACTATGACGTGCAAATAAAAGCAACGCCACTTGTGCGTTCGAAATGGTGAGTGCATATGGGCCAAAAGATTTGTGGCATTTCAAAAAAAGCAACTCCAGCACTAAGCATGTAAAGCTGACATGCTATTCGGCCTACACTAGTGTTATTTGGAAAAAATAGTGCTGGTGTTGATGGGAAATGGCGCGCCACCCATGATAGTTGTGGCTAGCCGTTTTTCCATTAGTGAGGATGGCAACGAGGAGGAGGATGAAGAAGGGAGATCTATCAGGGGGGCTAGAGATCATCGCACATGATGAGGATGCACAAGAGGAGGGCTATTGGGGGGGTGGAGATCATTGCTCATCCTGCTTAGGCAGTCATGAATCTAGCGATTCATGTGGACGACGAGGATGAGCAGATGGTTGATCAGGAGCTCTTGGAGGCTGATACCACCAATGGTTTGGTGCTGGTCACCTTGGAGGCTGATACATCTCCGTCATATCTACTTTTCCTAATGCTTTTGTTCTTGTTTTGGACACTAATTTGCATGATTTGGATGAAACTAACCCGGACTGACGCTATTTTTAGCAAAACTACCTTGGTGTTGTTTTTGTGTAGAAATAAAAGTTCTTAGAATTGGACGAAACTTTTTGGAGAATTATTTTAGAATATATAAAAATTATTGGAACCAAGAACCACCGGCGTGGGGTGCCCAGCTGGGCACAAGACACAAGGGCGCCCCCGTCTGGCGCGCCCTAGTGGGTTGTGACCACATCATGGCCCTGCAGACCATAATTCCAACTCCATAAATACCTATTTTCAGAGGAAAAAATAGGGGAGGAAGTTTCATCATGTTACACGATACGGAGCGCCGCCACGTCCTATACTTCATCGGGAGACCAGATCTGGAGCCCGTTCGGTGCTCCGAAGAGGGGAATCTTCAGTCTTCGTCATCACCAATCCTCCTTCATCACAAATTCCATGATGCTCCCCACCGGGATTGAGTAATTCCTTCGTAGGCTAAGTAGTCGGTGAGGAGTTGGATGAGATTCATCATGTAATCGGTTTAATTTTGTTAGAGATTGATCCCTAGTATCCACTATGTTCTGATATTGATGTTTTTATGACTTTGCTATGCTTAATGCCTGTCACTAGGGCCCGAGTGCCATGATTTGAGATCTGAACCGTTTATGTTTTCACCATTATATATATGTTCTAGATCCGATCTTGCAAGTCATATTCACCTATTATGTGTTATGATCCGTAAACCCCAGTGTGATAGTAATTGGGATAGTTTATAGTAATGACCGTAGTTTGATGAGTTCATGTATTCACTATGTGTTATTGCTTTGTTCAGTTCACTATTAAAAGCATGGCTTAATATCCCTTTGTTTCCTTATGGACGCCGCTACCACACGAGCGTAGGACAAAAGATGTCATGCAAGTTCTTTTTCATAAGCACGTATGACTATTTACGGAATACATGCCTACATTATACTTATGAACTAGAGCTAGTTTTGTATCACCCTAGGTTATCATTGGTATATGATGAATATCATCCAACGAATTCACCGATCCAATGCATATGAATTTCCCCATATTATTCTTGCTAAGTTACTACTACTGCTGTTACTGTTATAGTTGCTACAAAACCATTTCTACCACATTTACTGTTACTACTACTATTACCACTGCTATCAAAACCATCATATTACTATGATACGGATCACTGTGCTGCAGGTATTTAATCTCCAAGTGTGGTTGAATTGGCAACTCATCTGCTAACACTTGCAAATATTCTTTAGATCCCCTTATGTCAAATCTATAAATTTGGGTTGAATACTCTACCCTAGAAAATTGTTGTGATCCCCTATACTTGTGGGTTATCAGAGGCCAAGTCGGGCTGCAAAACTGCCCCAATCACTACCGGAATAGGGCTCTAAGCCGACAGCCAAATATATGCCGACGGCAACCGTTGGCCTAGTCCGAGCTATGCCGACAGCTAGCTCCTGGCCGTCGGCGTACAATGGCCGTCGGGCTATCCACGTCTACGCCGACAGCAGCCGTCGGCTTATCCAAGACTACGCCTACAGCTGCCGTCAGTATATATAGGCCATCGGCATAGATGCGGGCCCGCCGACAATGGGCATCACGGTCGGCTAACGACGTCAAATCTATGCCGACGGCCGTGACGGGCGGCCGTCGGCATAGATACGGGTGACACGTCACCGATCCGGAGCGCATCGACCAGGACCTATGCCGACGGCAGCCGTCGGCATATCCGACACGTCATCGATCCGCGGCGCTGTCCATCTGCCCTAGCCGCAGCTATGCCGACGGCTTTGCCGTCGGCATAGTTTTTTTTTCTTTTTTTTTCTTTTTTTCCATATATTATTATTATTATTAAGCATACAGTATGTGTTAATAAGCATACATATAGTATGTGTTAATAAGCATATAGTATGTTAATAAGCATATAGTATGTGTTAATAAGCATACATATAGTTTTTTTTCTTTTTCTTCACTGTTTTCTTTATTATTATTATTTAACTAACTTACATACCGTATGTGTTAATAAGCATACCTACATTATTTTTTGGTTCTGTACAGAGCGGTGTGACCCCCCTCACGAACGGTGCAGCCGCCAGCCGGCAACTGGAATGGGGAATAGCTGCATCGGGTCTATACGAAGGGGACTTTGCTCCAAGTATTAATATATATCGGATGACCTACCACAACCGGGTGGTGTTGTGGCGTGTCCGAAGAGGCGGCACACATCTCCAGGGCGTGGTCCCCCTAACGTACGGCGCCACCGCCGGCACCTGGAGGGGGGAAACAGACGCATCGGGTCTACACGCAGGGGATGTAGCTGTCGGTTTGGCCCCGAATGTTGCTCCCGGGTGTCCCTCTGTGCTGACCTGACACAACCGGGTGGAGAGGCCCACTAGTCAAAGCACGTCTGTGGAAAGTCAAAGGGCTAGATCTCGTGGTCAACCGCTCCAGGGTTAGGCGGGACGGGGCCCTGGGGGTAGCAATGCCACTGGAGCATCGCACCGGCCCCTCATACATGCGGGGTGGTGTGGTGGCATGTCCGAAGAGGCGGCACACGTCTCCGGGGTGTGCCCCCCCCCCTCACGGACGCGTTGGATCTACACGGAGGGGATCTTGTTGTGGGTCTGGCCCGGATGTTGCTCTAAAGTGTTCCTATGGGCTGACCTAACACAACCGGGTGGGGAGGTCCACTGGTCAAAGCCCGTCCATGCAAAGTCAAAGGGCTATATCCCGTCGTCAAACGCTACAGGGTTAGGCGGGACGGGGGACCTGGGGGTAGCAATGCCATCGGAGCGTCGCACCGGGCCCTCATACATGTGGGATGGTGTGGTGGCATGTCCGAACAGGCGGCACACGTCTCCGGGGTGTGCCCCCCTCACGGACGGCGCCACCGCCGGCACCTGGAGGGGGGAAACGGACGCGTCGGGTCTACACAGAGGGGATCTTGTTCTGGGTCTGGCCCGGATGTTGCTCCAAAGTGTACCTATGGGCTGACCGAACACAACCGGGTGGGGAGGTCCGCTGGTCAAAGCCCGTCCGTGCAAAGTCAAAGGGCTAGATCCCGTGGTCAAACGCTACAGGGTTAGGCGGGACGGGGGCACTGGGGGGTAGCAATGCCACCGGAGCGTCGCACCGGGCCCTCATACATGTGGGGTGGTGTGGTGGCATGTCCGAAGAGGCGGCACACGTCTCCGGGATGTGCCCCCCTTCACGGACGGCGCCGCCGCCGGCACCTGGAGGGGGGAAACGGACGCGTCGGGTCTACATGGAGGGGATCTTGTTGTGGGTCTGGCCCGGATGTTGCTCCAAAGTGTTCCTATGGGCTGACCTAACACAACCGGGTGGGGAGGTCTGCTGGTCAAAGCCCGTCCGTGCAAAGTCAAAGGGCTAGATCCCGTGGTCAAACGCTGCAGGGTTAGGCGGGACGGGGGACCTGGGGGGTAGCAATGCCACCGGAGCCTTGCACCGGGCCCTCATACATGCGGGGTGGTGTGGTGGCATGTCCGAAGAGAAGGCACACGTCTCCGGGGTGTGCCCCCCCTCATGGACGGCGCCGCCGCCGGCACCTGGAGGGGGGAAACGGACGTGTCGGGTCTACACAGAGGGGATCTTGTTGTGGGTCTGGCCCGGGTGTTGCTCCAAAGTGTACCTATGGGCTGACCGAACACAACCGGGTGGGGAGGTCCGCTGGTCAAAGCCCGTCCGTGCAAAGTCAAAGGGCTAGATCCCGTGGTCAAACGCTACAGGGTTAGGCGGGTTGGGGGCCCTGGGGGGGGGGGTAGCAATGCCACCGGAGCATCGCACCAGGCCCTCATACATGCGGGGTGGTTTGGTGGCATGTCCGAAGAGGCGGCACACGTCTCCGGGGTGTGCCCCCCCACACGAACGGCGCCGCCACCGGCACCTGGAGGGGGGAAACGGACGCGGCGGGTCTACACGGAGGGGATCTTGTTGTGGGTCTGGCCCGGATGTTGCTCCAAAGTGTACCTATGGGCTGACCGAACACAACCGGGTGGGGAGGTCTGCTGGTCAAAGCCCGTCCGTGCAAAGTCAAAGGGCTAGATCCCGTGGTCAAACGCTACAGGGTTAGGCGGGACGGGGGCCCTGGGGGGTAGCAATGCCACCGGAGCGTCGTACCGCGCCTCATACATGTGGGGTGGTGTTGTAGCGTGTCCGAAGAGGCCGCACGCGTCTCCGGTGCGTGGCCCCCCTCACGGACGGCGCCGCCGCCGGCACCTGGAGTGGGGAAACTACCGCATCGGGTCTACACGGAGTGGATTTAGCTGTGGGTTTGGCCCAGATGTTGCTCCCCGGTGTCCCTCTAGGCCGACCTGACACAACCAGGTGGAGAGGTCCACTAGTCAAAGCCCGTCCGTAGGAAGTCAAAGGGCTAGATCTCGTGGTTACCCGCTCCAGGGTTAGGCGGGACGGGGTCCCTAGGGGGTAGCAATGCCACCGAAGTGTCGTACCGGGCCCTCATACAAGCAGGGTGGTGTTGTGGCATGTCCGAAGAGGCGGCACGCATCTTCGGGATGTGCCCCCCTAACAGACGGCGCCGCCGGCGGCACCGGGAGGGGGGAAACGGACGTGTCGGGTCTACACGGTGTGGATATGTAGCAGTGGGTTTGGCCCGGATGTTGCTCCCAGGTGTTCCTTTGTCGATGACCCCCCCTTCAGTCACCTGACGAACTAAACTACCCCGCCCCCACCCCCACCCTCACCGTCGACGACCCCCTCCCCCTTCACTCACTTGACGAACCAAGCTCCAGATCGAGCACGCGATCGAGGGCGGCCATGGCGCTCCCATACCCGCGACCAGGCCACGGCCTTGGCGGACGAAGCTGCTCGAATTCGGCGCCTCCCCTCCCCTCCCCTTTGTGTGGTTCCGGGAGAGGAGTGGGCTGAGCGGTTTAAAAAAATAAAAAATCTATATGAAATAATAATACATAAAAAAGGAAAATTATAACTATAAAAAAATTTAAAAATCTATATAAAATAAAAAAGAATAAATATACAACTACAAGAAAACATTAAAAAAATTATATAAAATAAAAAAGGAAAATAAAACTATGCCGACGGCAAAGCCGTCGGCATATCTGCGGCCATACGGTAGGCGTTACGCGGATCAGTGACGTGGGTAATAAAAAAATAAAAAAAATAAAAAAGTATGCCTACGGCTAAGCCGTCGGCATAGGTGCCACGTGGCCTCCTCACATATGCCGACGGATTAGCCATCGGCATAGGCTGCCTTATCCACCCGCCGGGCGAACCCCCTCCACTCATTCCCCATCGCGCCCCCGACCCGCCACGCTACGCCGCCGCTCAGCCCTCTCCGCCGCCGCCACCGCCACGCTCTCCGCCCACCTCCTTGCACCGCCGCCGTCAGCCTCGCCACCCGGACCCGCATCGCCACCGCGACCGTCTCCGCCCCTCCTCGCGTCGCGCCCCTCTCCTCCCTACTCACGCCGTGCCGCCACCCCGACCCAGCTTCGCCGGCCGCCGCCTCCAGCCCCTCTCCGCACCCTCCTTGCGCCGCGCCGCCCCAGCCAGGCCGCCCCGAGTCCGCCTCCCTCCTGCTTGGGCTTCGGCCCTCGCCGTGCCGGCCGGGGCTCGGAGCCCTCCTCCGGTGACCCTTGCAGCGGTGGCCCCGCCGCCCGTCCCGGCGACCCCTACAGCGGTGAGATGGATGCCTGCCGAATTTTTTTTGCATTATGTTACTAGTTGTTATGTGCATGGATGCATGGATGAAATTTGTGATAGTTGTTATGTTACTAGTTGTTAAATGAATTAATGAATATTGGTAGATGGATGGATTGATGAATGTTGTTATGTTTTGTTAGATGAATTTGTGATAGATGGATGGATTAATGAATTTGTTAGATGGATTTGTGATAGATGGATGGATGAAATTTTGTTAGATGGATTTGTGATAGATGGATGAATGAAATTTTGTTAGATGGATGGATTGATGAATATTTGTAAGTTTTGTGTTTGGTCATGTTTAGTGTTAGGTCATGTTGTTCCATAGGAGACTTAAATAAAGCTTTTTTTGTAATTTGAGATGTTGTTTCCTATTGGTTCATAATATAGTGTCAATGCTTTATGTGATATGTGATGACCTAATTTTTTTCACTCGGTGTAATTAACAGGATTTGTGGGGTTCCATCTTCGTGGAGTGATCGTCGATGTTGGAGGTGTTGGTCCCCGATCATCCCTCTCCTTTGATCGACTACATCGGAGGGTGAGCAGCAATTCCATGACTCCGTCCACTTTTTTCCATGTCACTAGATTAAATTTTCACATCAAGTCGCGTAACCTAGGTCTTCCGTCAGAAAGGGTTGCATCGATAAATATGCATTCAATTGCATATTTATCACCGCAGCTCTTTCGGATTGTCCAGCGCTTTCCACGGACAGCCCGAGGATGTTTATATTGGGTACGTTGTTCATGCTCTACCCCGCTCCGAGACAGGATTTCGGCGGCGCCTCCCTGTTGTTCTCTGGATGCACATTCTCTCGGCATTTTGCCGAGACGTGTATCTGGAGAACAGCGGGGAGGTGCTGCCGAAATTTTGTCTCGGAACGGGGTAGAGCGTGGACAACGTACTCAATCTACACATTCTCGGGTGGGATTAGGACCCATCTTTACCTATTAGAGATGTAGGTGGATTAAACGCGGTAGAAACTGAAAATTTGATGTGATTAATTTAAGTGAATCATTAATTATGTTGTGTGGGTTGCAAAAAAGCAGAGGATGGCAGATAATCAGTGGATGTACAGTGGTTTTATCCGTCGGAATCGAGTAACATCAGAGTGGATCGCGAAAACCAATGTGTATTTGAAGGAGATATTCCGTCGTCCAATGAGAATTATCCCACCATGCCCCTGTGCGAGATGTGCCAGACGTCACCGTAGAAATCAGGCGGACATGAGTGAGCATCTTCGCACGCACGGATATATGCCAAACATTGACATGCCGCCGATAAACATAGCCGAGCAGGACCGTGGTAGAGAGGAGGTGATGCGACAACGCATCGATGGATATGAGGACGACGGGGTCAGGGACATGCTAGATGATGTCACTGTTGCAGAAACGGCAAATGCACACCTTCAGAGAATGAACCGGAGGAGCCGGAGGCAACCGCAAAGGCCTTCTTGGAGGTCTTGGCCTCGTCGAAGAAACCTCTTTATGCGGGTGCGAAAATATCTCAGCTGGATGCCATCTCGCAACTGATTGCAGTCAAGGCTGAGTACGGCTGTAGCCAGAAATGCTTCGAAGCATTCCTGGGAGTATGGGCTAACAGCCTCCCTGAGGGTCATGAACTGCCGAAAAGCATGTACGATACAAAGAAAATCATGAAGGCACTCTCTATGGATTATGAGAAAATAGATGTTTGCCCGAAGAATTGCCTTTTGTTTAGGCACGAGTATGCGGATGACAAGTACTGTAGGAAGTGCGGTTCGTCTCGGTACATTGAGTTGGTCGGTGAGGATGGTGAGAAAAAGTAGCTAACCATCCCCGTTAAGGTTCTTCGATATCTTGATTTTATAAAAAGACTGCAGCGCCTTTTCATCACGAAGGAGTCTGCCAAAATGATGAAGTGGCACAAGGAAGGTATAAGGTACAATCCAAAAAAATCATACATCCATCAGGAGGGGAAGCATGGAAGTCATTCGATGAAGAATACCCCGAGGAAGCAGCCGAGGCTGGGAATGTTAGAATAGCCATATCAGGCGATGGGTTGAATCCATATGGTATGTCGTCCAATCCATACGGCTGCTGGCCTGTGTTTGTAATTCCGCTCAATCTTCCTCCCGGTGCCCTAATGCAACGGAAGACCATGTTCTTGTCGCTCATCATTCCGGGGCCTGACTACCCGGGGAAGCAATTGGGTGTGTTTATGTAGCTGCTTGTGGATGCTTTGCACCATTCTTGGTACTTTCCGAGGTTGACATACGACCGGGATTTGCAGAGAAATTTCTTGATGAAAGTTTGGTTGCACTATTGCATGCATGACTTTCCCGGCTATGCTCTATTCTGCGGATGGTGTACAAGTGGTAAGATGCCATGCCCAGTGTGCATGCAGGCTCTGCGAATGATTTGGCTGAGTAAGGGTGGCAAGTATGTAGCCTTTGACCTGCATCGACAGTTCCTCCCTCCAGACCATCCAGACAGGGAAGACAAGAAGAACTTCACGAAAGGCCGGGTTGTTCATGAAGTAACCGAGATTCCAACATTTTCGGGGGCAGATGTTCTTGCTCAGCTAAAAGCTCTCAAGCC
Organism: Triticum aestivum; assembly: GCF_018294505.1. Taxonomy (NCBI): domain Eukaryota; kingdom Viridiplantae; phylum Streptophyta; class Magnoliopsida; order Poales; family Poaceae; genus Triticum; species Triticum aestivum. The sequence continues at coordinate 499,473,791 of NC_057806.1, read as the reverse complement.
TAAAGTCGAAGGCAAAGGCAAAGCCAAAGCCAAAGGCTTCGAGGGATATGGTGAGACGCACAACTGGACGCACATTACCCCCTTCTCGCAGCTTCCCTATTTCAAGGACCTCAAACTTCCTTACAATATTGATGTGATGCACACCGAAAAGAATGTGGCAGAGTCACTTTTCCACACGATCCTCAACATTCCTGATAAGACGAAGGATAACGTAAAAGCTAGAGCCGATCAACAGAGAATTTGTGATAGACCACGCCTGAACATGAAGCCTCCCACAGGCGGTCGTAAAAACTGGTTCAAGCCAGATGCTGACTTTGTCCTTAAACCGCCAGAAAAAAAAGAAGTACTTATCTGGCTGAAACAAATTTTGAAGTTCACCGATGGTTATGCATCGAATATAAGTAAGGGAGTCAATCTTTCAACGGGCAAAGTGACCGGCCTGAAAAGTCATGACTACCATGTATGGATTGAGCGGATAATGCCGGTGATGGTTCGAGGCTATGTCCCCGAGCATGTCTGGCGAGTGCTTGCCGAGCTTAGCCATTTCTTCCGCACGCTCTGTGCTAAAGAAGTAAGTAAAGAGGTGATTGAAAAATTGCATAAGAAGGCACCGGAGTTGATAGTCAAGCTAGAGAAGATCTTTCCGCCAGGCTTCTTTACTCCAATGACACATCTCATTCTACACCTCGCGAACGAGGTATTGTTGGGGGGCCCTGTGCAAAATCGCTGGCAGTACGGCCCTGAGAGGCAGAACAAGCATCTCCGACGGAAATGTGGAAACAAAGCTAAGATTGAAGCTTCCATAGCTGAGGCAGTTATCCTAGAGGAGGTGTCAGACCTCAGGACATCATACTATCCAGACCATGTTCCCCATCTGCATAACAAGGTGCCTCGATACAATATAGAAGAGCCCAAGTATCAACCCAGGCTCGATCTATTCAACGTGCAAGGTGGGAGCGCTGGGGCCTCGAAATCTTATAACATGCCACGACAAGAGTGGGAGGACCTCATGTTCTATATCTTGCACAACATCAAGGAAGTTGAGGAAGTGTGGATGAGGTAATACCACTACACCATTCCTTTATGTCTTCCACATCATCATGTTTCATGTTCACTTAGTCCCGGTCTAACACCGCTTATCTTTTTTTAGTGATTTCGTTCAAGAGGAATGGACGGGAGTGAATCCTCCTACTGAGGCGGAGGCACTTACTCTTCTCCGTCATGGAAACCCTGGACGTAAAAATTTTGTTGCTTGGTTCATGGAGAAAGTAATTTTCCACAATCCCCTGTTAAATACCCACTTCAACATTTATTTGTTAACCGAACTAATGCACGCAACAATTTCCATTATACTTGTAGGGAAAAGATCCGAACATATCTATGGATGATGAATTGAGATGGGTTTCCATGGGTTTTGACCCTGCCGTCGTGACATGTAAAAAGTATGATGTGAATGGGTATCGCTTCCATACAGAGGAGCACCAAAACAGCGCCCCGATCCCAAAACTATAAATACTGGAGTGTACACCCCCGGTCAAAATTCAGTAGGCTACTACGGAAGGGTACGAAATATATACGAGGTTAAATTCCGCCAGGGGCGTGAGACCCTAAGTCTGCCTGTGTTCAAATGCCGATGGTTCGATCCGCAGGAGGGGGTAAAACATACGCCTTCCATTGGTTTGGTCGAAGTTAAACCATCAACCGTCTATGCCGGAGCCGATCTCTTCATTGCGGCTACCCAAGCTACACAAGTATATTATCTGCCTTACCCATGCCAGAAAGTGTATCTAAAGGGTTGGGAAGTTGTGTTCAAGGTGTCGCCACATGGTAAGCTACCAGACCCGAATGAAGACGATTACTACAACATTAACCCCATGACATACGAGGGAGTGTTCTATCAAGAGCAACCTGATGATGATGATGATGATGATGTGGTTAGAAACGATGACGCTAGACCATTGGGTGATGATGATGTGGACCCAAACGTCGACGATGCATGGAATGATGGTGAGACCATTGTCAATGAAAATGACATACTTATGCTAGAAAAATTAAACGAAAACGCTGACGACGAGGAAGAGCCTCCACCTCCGTCGGACAACGAAGATGATATGATTGATAGTGATGATGAGACGGACCGAGAAAGAGGTTACAACAGTGATGATTCATATGGGTTCTAGCAGATGTACGTTTCAAGTATTTTTTTCTATAGTTTAGGAATATGCCTTTTATGCATTTTTATTAATGTGTTTATTATCATGCCTTTCCTTCATTTCATTAATTTACTAATTGCTTTTTCTCTTTTCAATGCAGGTTCGTGGAACATGGGCAAGGGGAAGGCCGACGGCGTGGGTTTCCTACGCAAGGTCGTCGGCCTGCCTAGTCGGAGTGGTCGAGCACGTAATCCTCCCCCTCGGCTACTTGACGATGACTCCTCACAGGGAGGTCGAGGGAGAGGTGCCCCTAGAGGAGGAGGGGGCGAGGGGGGGAGCCTCTAGAGGACGAGGTGCTGGGGGGAGAGCCACTACAGGGGGTCGCGGCCAGAAAGAGCGCACCCTCACCGACTTAGGGGTGTTGTCTTCGAGGCCCTCCTCTAGTGAGGTACCCTCCTCTAGTGAGGCAGGCGAGGAGGAGGAGGAGGAGGAGGAGGCAGGCGAGGAGGAGGAGGAGGAGGAGGTTGGTGAGTGGGAGGCAGGCGAGGAGGAGGGTGGTGGCGGGGATGATGGTGGTGACGGGAAGGGGGTTGACACGAAGGGGTGGCTGCGTGGCAACACAAAGCTACCAAAGCAGGTTCCTGCTACTGAGGAGCAGAAGTGGCTCATTGAGCCCACAGGAAAAGAGTAAGTGGTTCATTATGTTGCTTGTCACATGCTTATTCCGGTTGTTATTTATTTTTCTTGTCACATGCTAATAGTTCATTCTTTTGCAGCAACTGGATATATTCTAAAGGGGTCCGTATTCCCAACGGCCTCATCACCGTCTTGCTGAAGTTATATTGGCCGGGTTGTACTGTCCTGATCCAGTCAGGCAGCCGGACCGTCGGGTTTTGGCCACGAGCTGGGACCACTGGGAACCGGCCCGCCACGCGGACCATGAGACCCATGCCAAGGCCGTGATCACTACTTTCTGGGTGAGTTCTCTTTAGAAGCACAAGTCCATTCTAGTTTCATGAATGATTTAACTCATGGCTTCTCCCATTCTTGTTTCATGCATGATTGTAGAAATTCTATCGAGTTCTTCCGGAGCACAGGGCTAGAGCGGACCAGATCGTGCTGCGCCAATGCAAGAAGAAGGCCCGCCAGATGCAGTACGAGGTGCGCTATGTGGCCATCTCCACATACTACCACGACTATCTTGGTGTGAAGATGACCAAGGAAGAAGCGCGGAGGATGGGCATTACCTTGGAGAGGCCCGAGTTCTTGGCGGTAAGTATAAAAGATTTTTTCATTATGCTTTCATTACCTTGTGGTACATTATGCTTTATGCTTTATGCTTCCATAACACCAATTTGGACACACCTACATGCCATTATGCTTTTATTATGTAGGTGTGTCCAAATTGGTGTTATGGAAAAGACGAGTCCTGGGCGGCATTGGTGGATCTTTGGTGTGATGAGGCTGGAGCCTGGGCGGCTATGAGAACCCAAAATAAGGCTAACCGAGGGACGGAGGGAGTACATGCTCAGGGAAACCGAAACCACTATCTCCACAAGGCAGTTAATGTATTACTAACCCCATTAAACATTCTTCTTCTTCTATTTACCATCACTTTCTTATGTATGACTAACCTCTGTTTGGTGGTGCGGGAGGAGAAACTGAAGCGGCCGCTCTCACACATCCAGGCGTGGGAGATCGCCCATACGCGGAAGGACCCCAAGCCTGGCGAGCCCAAGTACTACGGCAAGAAGACCGCAGGGAGGAAGAAGGCCTACTCCGAAGCGTATCTCGAGTTACATCCTGACACACCTGACCCCATTGTGGCGCCTCTGGACGACATGGCGGTGGTGAGGATGGGGCCCAAGGAGCACGGTCGGGATGCGGTTCTCGATGCTGTGATCACTCCTAGTATCTCCTACACACAGCTTCGTCGGATCGACCCGAGCGTGAGCTAGCGCATGAGCTAGCCAATGACTAGTACACAGTCCCTCTTTTAGGAGCAACAATCTGTAAGTATTTTCCCTCTTATCTTCATTTCTCACTTCATTTTCCGCATTTAGTAGTTTTATGAGTTCCATCATGTCATACCGTAGGCCTACATGGAGTACACATGCCAGGAGACCATGGCTTGGCATCAGAGGCTTTATGAACACCAAGTGCAGAGGGATAGCCAGATGTAGCAGGCTTTTCAGGATATGGCGGCCGGCAGGTGTCCTCAGTTCCCTACAGCACAATGCCCTCCAGCACAACCAGTGCTGATGAGCTTTGAGGAGTTTGTGGCACAGAACACTGGCCCCTCGCCGGTTAGTTCATCCCCAATCTATTCACCCAAAGCATGTCATGCCTTTCAACACAGTCATAGATCCCATGCATATGTCTTTTCAACATGGTTCTACCGTTGGCGGTGGTCTTTGCAGCACTCCGGAGACATGGAGCCCGACCACTCCGATCCACGGAGGCGGAGGCAGTAGCGCTGCCGCTAGCACTGATGACCTGGACTTTGGCCATCTTGGCGGTGACGACCTCCGCGGTGCTCGATGATGCTTGAGATGTGATGATGATGCTTGAGATGACTTGTGTGTGCTGATGATCATTTAGCTGACTTGTGTGATGATGCTTCTGCTTAGATTCGTTGATATGCTTATGCTTGTGTGATGATGATCTATTGTTGTCATGATGCTTATGCTTACGTTCGTTGATATGTGCTGATATGTGCTGCTGATATGTGCTGTTATATATGTGATGTTATCTGAATTGAACTGATTTGAAAACAAACAGAAAAAAGAAAAAAAACTTAAAAGAAAACTATGCCGACGGCTAGGCCGTCGTCATAGGGCCAGCGTGAGCTCCCAGTTGCTGACACGTGGGAACCTATGCCGACGGCCTTGCCGTCGGCATAGTTTGAAATTAAGCTGACGACCTGGCCGTCGGCATAGGTGCCCACGTGTCAGCAACTGGGATCTCTGTTTGAAGGACTATGCTGACGACCTGGCCGTTGGCTTAATTTCAAACTATGCCGACGGCTAGGCCGTTGGCATAGCCCTGGCCCACGAGCAGCGGCCGTTCGGCACGTGGCACATCTATGCCAACGGTCTAGCCGTCGGCACAGTTTTCGACTAAGCCGACGGCTAGGCCGTCGACATAGGGGTGCCACGTGGAGACAAGTCGTTGGGCAGACTTGACGGCGGCCGCCTTTAGGCGATAACGTTGCCGACGGCCTTGGCCGTCGGCATAGATGTACGGACACCGTCGGGATAGGTCTTATGCCGACGGCCTTTCTAAGCCGATGACCTTTCTGGCTACGCCGACGGATATTTTGCCGACGGCCCTATGCCGACGGGGGCCGTCGGCATAGGCCTGTCCCGACGGCCATTCAGGGCTATGCCGACGGCCCTGGCCGTCGGCATAGGGTGCGATTCCGGTAGTGAATACTGGTGGAGCAGTATAAGCTCTCGGTGCAGCTGGAGTAGAATGCTCAACACTCCCACCTCCGCCTGCCTCGCCATCTTAAGCGTCTCCAATAGTTTATTTTGTTGCTTCTAGCTAGTGCGAATGATCCGACATGTGGATGCCCTACGTTAAATGAAAATAGTATGTTATCTGAATGTGTATAATCAGTAGGTGTATGCTATGTTTTGGACTTCCTATGTTGAGTAGGTTTTTCATGTTCAAACAGAGCGCATCTGCAAAATTTACCAAAAATAGCAACATGCAAAATTTACCAAAAACAACAACATGCAAAACTTACTTAAAACAGGGTCAAACTTGCATTGTTGACCATGTAAAACTTGTGGTATTGCAAGGATTAATTTCCCACTTACTAGTGCACACAAGAGGGCTTCATGCACAAGGATTAATTTTTTTGATTTTCTTTAGTTTCTTTGATTTTTTCCAAAATGGGCCAAACTTGCAATGTTGACCATTCATACCAAATGGTTTGGAATTTTAACTTTGGTTGTCCCAATTGCATGCACCACCAAGATTAGAGCATAAAATAAATTTTGTCAATTTTCAGGACCAAACTACATCACACTTGTAGTTCAAATTTGAGCAAGTTCTGACAATTTATTGGATATCTGGTAAATAAATGAAATATAGCAATAATACTCTAAAATTCATAAAACTTGGTCAGTGGGCTTCCAATGTGGTCTACTTTGGATGAAAGATGAAAATACCCAATTTAAAACTTGTTTTTGGAACTTCCTTCACAAAAAGTCATTTCTGGCACTTGAAAAACAGGAATAATAGTTTTTGTTGCAAAAAAATATAATTCTATGGCAAAATTGTTCGCAATTGCAACACCCATAGTTGTGCCAAATTTAAAATTTTGTTTGAGTTTTTTGGAAAATGGAGATAATCTAGCACTTGAAAAATGAAAAATAATAGTAGCATGCTCTAGTTTGTTCATATATATTGTGAAAGTTATGCGACCTGTAGAAAAATACTTTTATTATAGTAAGACCATCTATTCTTACTTTATGAAAAAGATGATCAAGTATTAGATCATGTCCTGCACTACCCAAGCATTGATGTTCATATTACAATAGAAGTAGTTTACTACATCAGAACGACGCTCCTATGTTCAGGTCAGGTACGGTAGGGGTGGCCGGTCTTATTGCCCTAGCGGTTATGTTGCGCTGACGGACCCATCCACGAGCTCGCTAATGTTTTCTACAGCCTTACTATGAGCTCCAGAGGTTTTTCCTCTCTCCTTTGTCAACGTTTTCGTGTCGTACTGCCATTAATCGCGAGTTCCTTAGTTGATCCCGCATGAGCTCAGGAAAACACTCTGGTAACCATTTGGTCATGTTCCCGTGTCAAACTACACCACATGCATCCATAGAACAACACTAGCATAGCAACTCGTTTGAATCTGTGATATAGCTTTGTTGCCTACAAACACCAAACTCGGGCCACGATGGCACTCGCTCACTAGTGTGGTTTCCGTCCATCCCGGGCCATCTTGAAGCCAACCCTCAATGCCCACAAGCACAAGCAACGGGAAGGGGCCAAGATATCGTCCAACCAGCATTGGAGTTGGTCAGACGAGCAACTCTGCTTTGCCCTACTATGTGTCGACGACTAACCTACGATTGGCTGATGTGCCTGGAGTTTATAGTGGCCCCACATGCCTTTTTCTCACAGTCCCACTAATCCATTTAACGGTCAAAGGGGTCGAGCCTTGCTTTTGGCCATATGTGCGGTTCATCTAGAGAGAGAAGGGAAAAAGTGAGGAGAACTTAGACGGTTGGGTAAAACTGAGTAGAACTAAGGAACCGATGCACGAGCACGTGCCCTAGTAAAAAAATGATGAGGCGGCGGGGGGAGGAGGCGTGGTCTAGCTTCGGCTCAACCCCTAAACACTTCCTGCATGTGGCCAAGAAGAAATACAAGAGCAGCCGGACCACCCAAGACACAACTAAGGACGCCGCCGACGGAGGAACATGGACCACGTGAAGAAAGCACCGGATACCATTGCACTATGACCACCAAACTGCTATCGGAGAGGACCCTTTGCCTTCTTCATCCGGACTAGGGAGTGCCAACCCTTCCGCCAATCACGTGTAAAGCATAGGTGCAAAAATAGCAAAGCCACTAGCAGCCGGAACCAAGGTGCTTGCAATTGGAGCTCCAAACCATATCAAACACACTGTTTCGATAGAAAAACACCCGCACTCATGAGTGACAGTGAGAGCATCACCAACGCTAACTCGTAAATTTGCTCTGACATCCATTCACGAACAGGGAGTCTAGTCCACGGACATGGATGTCGAAGTCGGACATCCAACGCTGCATGCATACATTTAATACACCGTTTCAACTAAGCGGACAAAATTCATGTAAACACGGCAGATTTTCATGTAAACCGGACGAGGTTCATGCAAACATGGGGGGTTTTCATTATATTTACAATATTTAAAACTAAAAAAGCAGTCCAACCCTAAACCTATCCAACGGCGACAACTGTCGTCCACTTCCTTTGCATTCCACATTGGCGACCACGTCTTCCATCCGCTGTCTCCATGAACAGTGGCAGGGTTCAAGACCCGTGAAGTGGGGGCGCGATTTCTAGTGAGGAAGAGTAGCACATGGAAGATGGTCCGACCCACTTAGGACGCAATGCCCTGCCACCTCCCATGTCGTACTCATCCTCCAAGGAGTTCGGGATCTGTCTACCGCTGGAGCCGTTGGATGTGGGGTCGATGATGGACGGAGACAGTCAGTGACTATCCACCTGCCACATGCGCCACCGAATGTTTGACGAAGGCACAATCGTGGGAGTAAGTCTGACAATAGAATAGGGGGTATGTATGAGGAGGCAAGATCCTAGCTATGGCGAGATTGTGCACGCAAGGTTTACGAGTTCAGGCCCTTCTTGGAGGAAGTAACAGCCCTACGTCTCAGTGCCCGGAGGCTTGGTCGACTGGATTATGCATGAGAGTTACAGGGATGTGAACCCTTGTGCCAGAGGAGGGGTTGGCTTATATGGAGTGCGCCAGGACCCCAGCCATCCCACATTACACAGGGTTCAATGTACATTAAGATAGGGCGTTACTGGTAACGCCAGCTATAAAGTGTTATAAATAATCTTTAAGACTACAGAGAGAATGCCCGGCCATTGCCATGCTGACTGACGTTAGGTCTTCTGTATTCCAAGTGGTTTCTTGCATCGTCGAGTGAATTCATCTTGGTCGAATGGAATTGGTGTATCCGAGTGAGGTTGAAGGTCGAGGGGATTGCACTCCTTGGTCAACTCAGTCGGTTTCTTCTATTAAGCCTAGAATGTCTTTGACTCTAGGGCAGTGTATTTGGGTAGGGCGTCTCGGTCAGGCCTATGACCCTACCCTAGGTAAATATCATGGTCATTAGCCCCCGAATGGATTGAGGTTCGAGTGAAGAAAAGAGTTGAAGTTGACTCCGACTTAATTCCATACTTCGGGGGTATTTCATCTGAGCTTGTGAGTCATGTTGAAGCTTCGATCTTGTTTCAGTTGCCTCGATCGATTTAGAGGTTGTCGAGTGGACAAAACTGATAAACTTCGAGTGTTGACATGGTACGAAATCTTCGGTGCCATTGGTTACTCTGCGGTTCCCGGATCTCACAGGATTCGAAATTTTAGCGAAGCGCGCGTGACGGAGCATGCTGTAGTAAACGGAGTGGACAGACAAGGACGTCTCGATTTTTGTTCCGCCTTTTCCGCCATGTATCAGGCACGCGTCTGCTGCAAGATATGATTAGATCGCTCGGGCCCACTCATCAGCCACTCGGAAGTGGCCTCATAAATACCGTCTAGGCTGAGGCAAAGCACACAGTGCGCCTCAATCGTCCCCTTCTTCTCTTCCTTCTCCACCGCGCTCTCTGCCATCCTCGTCGTCCCCATTCACCCGCGAGCACTCCGTCGCCATGGGCAAGGACAAGACGGTGGCTCTCGAGTGCAAGCAGGCGCCAGTGGTGAAGGGCAAGAAGGTGAGTCAGGGGTCATCATGGAGGGCTGGTCTCCATGATCTAGAATGAAGATTTGGAGGACCTGGCCAGCGGAGGCTTGATCGTCCATGGGTCTTGGAGGTTACCGGGAGACGAGACCGAGCCCCAGCCGTAGGAGGGTGAGTGCGTGCTCCATGCCACGCACGTCGACCGCGGTTTCAGTCTGCCTCCACATCCTTTTTTTGGGGTTTCTTGAACTTTTTTGGTGCTCAATTTCATCACTTCTCCCCCAACGCAATCACATATCTCGCCGCCTACATCTCTCTGTGCGAAATCTTCTTGGGTTGTCGACCGCATTGGGGTTTGTTCAAGCACATCTTTACTTGCCGCTCTTAGACTATGGAGAAGGAAAATTCGAGTGATAAAAAGACGCACGTGATCCAAATGTGCAGGGGTTTAGGGATTCAGATGAGGGGTAGGAGCGCTTTCCCAACCATGATCCTTCCCTACTCAGTTAGATGGTGGCAGTCGACCTGGTTCTACCGCCGAGATGTCCCAACTCCTAGTCAGTCGACTGGCCTTCCTACCTTCTCCATGGACCGAGTCCACCAACCTTCTTCGCTTATCGTGACTCTAGTAGAGAAGTGAGAGGTGTCCATGCTAGTTGATCGAGTGGTCCAACTGGTTCGTGATGGTGTGACCGGCATGGATTTGCTGGAAGTGTTGCTAAGTAGGCGCATCCAGCCTCTTCAAATTCGCGATCACCCGATGTGAATGTATTCAGGCCCCAACGACACCGCCCGGGTCGACCCAGAGGAAGTTTCTGAGGAGACGGTTGCTACCTCTTGAGCATGCATTGGTTTTCCCTTGAAGAGGTAAGGGTGATGTAGCAAAGTAGCGTAAGTATTTCCCTTAGTTTTTGAGAACCAAGGTATCAATCCAGTAGGAGATAACATGCAAGTCACCTAGTACATGCACGAACAATCAAGAACCTTGCAACCAACACGATAAAGGGGTTGTCAATCCCATCACGACCACTCACAAAAGTGAGATCTAATAAAGATAGTAAGATAAATATTTTCGGTATTTTTGTTGTATAGACTGGAAAGTAAAGATTACAAAATAGTAAACAAGATGTGATGTAAATAAAAGAGATGCAATATAATAATAAAGAGACCCGGGGGCCAGAGGTTTCACTAGTGGCTTCTCTCAACATAGCATATATTATGGTGGGTGAACAAATTACTACCGAGCAATTGATAGAAAAGCACATAGTTATGAGAATATATAGGCAATGATCATGAATATAGGCATCACGTCCGTGTCAAGTAGACCAAAACGATTCTGCATCTACCACTATCACTCCATACATCGACCGCTATCTAGCATGCATCTAGAGTGTTATGTTCATAAGAACAGAGTAACGCATTAGGCAAGATGACATGATGTAGAGGGATAAACTCAAGCAATATGATATAAACCCCATCTTTTTATCCTCGATGGCAACAATACAATAAGTGCCTCGCTACCCCTCGCTACCTCTTGAGCATTGCATTGGTTTTCCCTTGAAGAGGAAAGGGTGATGCATCAAATTAGCTTAAGTATTTCCCTCAGTTTTTGAGAACCAATGTATCAATTCAATAGGAGGCCACATGCAAGTCCCTCGTACCTACACAAACAAATAAGAACCTCGCAACCAACATGATAAAGGGGTTGTCAATCCCTTCACGCTCACTTATGAGAGTGGGATCTGATAGAGATGATAATATAATATTTTTGGTATTTTTATGATAAAGATAAAAAGTAAAGATTGCAACATAAAAGGTAATAGGAATAGCTTGTTGACGGAAGATTAATATAATGGAGAATAGACCCGGGGGTCATATCTTCACTAGTGGCTTCTCTCAAGATAGCATAAGTATTACGGTGGGTGAATGAATTACTGTCGAGAAATTGATAGAAAAGCGAATAATTATGACAATATCTAGGCATGATCATGTATATAGGCATCACGTCCGTGACAAGTAGACCGACTCCTTCCTGCATCTACTACTATTACTCCACACATCGACCGCTATCCAGCATGCATCTAGAGTATTAAGTTCATAAGAACAGAGTAACGCATTAGGTAAGATGACATGATGTACATGGATAAACTCAAGCAATATGATATAAAACCCATCTTTTCATCCTCTATGGCAACAATACAATACGTGTCATTTCCCTTTCTGTCACTGGGATCGAGCACTGCAAGATTGAACCCAAAGCTAAGAACTTCTCCCATTGCAAGAAAGATCAGTCTCGCAGGCCAAACTAAACCGATAATTTGAAGAGACTTGCAAATATATCAAGTCATGCATATAAGAATTCAGAGAAGAACCAAATATTATTCATAGATAATCTTGATCATAAATCCACAATTCATCAGATCTCGGCAAACGCACCGCAAAAGAATATTACATCGAATATAGATCTCTAAGAACATCGAGGAGAACTTTGTATTGAGAACCAAAGAGAGAGAAGAAGCCATCTAGCTAATAACTATGGACCCAAAGGTCTGTGGTAAACTACTCACACATCATCAGAGAGGCTATGGTGTTGATGTAGAAGCCCTCCGTGATCGATTCCCCCTCCGGCAGATCGCCGGAAAAGGCCCCAAGATAGGATCTCACAGGTACAGAAGGTTGCGCCGGTAGATAAGTCGTTTCGTGTCTCCCCCGGATGTTTTTAGGGTATAAGAGTATATATAGGCGAAAGAAGTACGTAGGTGGAGCTCTATGGGGCCCATGGGGGTGGGGGGCATGCCTAGCCCCCTAGGCACGCCCTCCTGCGTCGTGGCTGCCTCATGGAGTTCCAGACTTCCACGCCAAGTCTCCTGGATTGCGTTTGTTCCAAGAAAGATCCTCGTGAAGGTTTCATTCCATTTGGATTCTGTTTACAGATTATATAATAGCATGGAACAATAAAAAATTATAGATACGTTGGAATGAATGTTCAGATCCATAAGTTCAAAACAAAAGTTTAATATTGACATAAACACAATAATACTTCAAGCATACTAATAAAGCAATCATCTCTTCTCAAAATAACATGGCCAAAGAAAGTTATCCCTAAAAAATCATATGGTCTGGCTATGCTCTATCTTCATCACACAAAATATTTAAATCATGCACAACCCCAATGAAAAGCCAAGAAATTGTTTCAAACTTTCAATCTTCTCAAGCTTTTTCAATTTTCACGCAATACATGACTGTGAGCCATGCACATAACACTATAGGTGGAATAGAATGGCGGTTGCGGAGATGACAAAAAAAGGAGAAGATAGTCTCACATCAACTAGGCATATCAACGGGCTATGGAGATGCCCATCAATAGATATCAATGTGAGTGAGTAGGGATTGCCATGCAACGGATGCGCTAGAGCATTAAGTGTATGAAAGCTCAACAAAAGAAACTAAGTGGGTGTTCATCCAACTTGCTTGCTCATGAAAACCTAGGGCAATTTGAGGGAGCCCATCATTGGAATACGCAAGCCAAGTTCTATAATGAAAAATTCCCACTAATATAAAAGTGACAACATAGGAGACTCTCTATCATGAAGATCGTGGTGCTACTTTGAAGCACAAGTGTGGTTAAAGGATAGTAGCATTGTCCCTTCTCTCTTTTTCTCTCATTTTTTTATTTGGGCCTTTCTCTTTTTTATGGCCTCTATTTTTTTGTCCAGAGTGTCATCCCGACTTGTGGGGGAATCATGGTATCCATCATCCTTTCCTCACTGGGACAATGCTCTAATAATGATAATCATCACACTTTTATTTACTTACAACTCAAGAATTACAACTCGATACTTAGAACAAAATACACTACTAGGAAAAGGCCTACTAATGTCGCACCAGTTTTGCCTACTAATGGCGCACTACCGGTGCGCCATTAGCATCACGCCACTAGAATTTTTTTCTAATGGCGCACCTGTGGTGCGCCATTAGAATCTGGTATTCTAATGGCGCACCGCTGGTGCGCCATTAGTATGGCCCACGGTGCGCCATTAGTATAGGCCACTGGTGCGCCATTAGTATTTTTGAATTTTGAAGGCGGGAAAATAGTAGTGGCGCACCGTCTAACCGCCACCGTGCGCCATTGCTATTTTTTTGAATTTTGAATTTGGATCTGGATCGTGATTTTTTTGCCCATTTTTTGCTTGTTTTTTTCCTCGTTTTTTGGCACGATATTATTTCAAATTTTGTTCCTGTTTTTGGATCTTTTACGTTATTTTGCTGTGTTCTTTTGCCGAAGAGGAGTTCGCCGGAGAGGAGGAGGAGGAATTCACCGGAGAGGCGCTCGCCTACATCGCCGGAGAGGAGGAGGAGGTCGCCGGATAGGAGTTCACCGAAGCATCGGAGAGGAGAGGAGGAAGGAGAAACCATGAGGGGATGGGAGGAGAGGAGGGACGAGGAGCTCACCGGAGAGGAGGGAGGAGGAGGTCGCCGAAGAGGAGGAGGGGGTCGCCGGAGAGGAGGAGGGTAGTATGGTGGAGGAGAGAAGGGAGGATGGAGTGGAGGAGAGGAGGAGATGGAGTGGAGGAGAGGTGGAGTGGAGGAGAAAGAATGAAGAGGTAAGGAGGAGAGGACCACGCCCAGCCATATATATGGCATAGTAATGGTGCACCGCGGGCAGGTGCGCCATTACTAACTTTTTTATTTTTTTTTGATTTATTTTGAATTTTGAAGGCGGGAAGATACTAATGGCGCATCATGGGCAGGTGCGCCATTACTAACTTTTTTTTTATTTTTTTGATTGATTTTGAATTTTGAAGGCGGGAAGATACTAATGGCGCACCATGGGCAGGTGCGCCATTAGTAAGTTTGAATTTTTTTGATTTTTTTTGCCTCCCCAGATCTTAAAAGCCCTGTAACTTTTTTCTGTTAGGTTTTTGAGGATTTTGAAAATGTTTAACGGGGTTTTTTCATATAAAAAACTTTTTCATCCGACTTCGTATGCAAAAGTTATGCCCATTTTTACAAATTCTCGAGAGATTTTGCAAAAAAGTCGAAAACTCATGTTTGTAAATTTTGCTAACAACTAGACCACATATCACATGGGAAACTTATTTTCTTTTATTTTTTTGACATTTCCATCATTTTCTTAAAAAACTGAAAAGGCGGTCCACGGGGGGGGGGGGTGCATTCGGTGGAAGTGGTGGCCAAGTTACTAATGGCGCACCGTGGCATGGTGCGCCATTAGTAGTTCAACTAGTAATGACGCACCACTCCCACGGTGCGCCATTAGTAATTTTGAAAAAAAAATTAATTTTTTTTACTAATGGCACACCGTGGATGTGGTGCTCCATTAGTATTTGCACACTAATGGCGTACCAACACATGGTGCGCCATTAGTATTTAGTAATGGCGCACCACATGTACAGTGCGCCATTAGTGTCAATCTCATCTTTAGCCCTTTTCCTAATAGTGATATGACTCTTTGTGAATGCCTCTGGCGGTCTACGGGGATGTGCAATTAATCAAGAGTGACATGTATGAAAGAATTATGAAGGTGGCTTTGCCACAAATATGATGTCAACTACATGATCATGCAAGGTAATATGACAATAATGGAGCGTGTCATAATGAATGGAACGGTGGAAAGTTGCATGGCAATATATCTCGGAATGGCTATGGAAATCCCATAATAGGTTGGTATGGTGGCTGTTTTGAGGAATGTATATGGTGGGTGTATGGTACCGGCGAAAGTTGCGCGGTACTAGAGAGGCTAGCAATGGTGGAAGGGTGAGAGTGCGTATAATCCATGGACTCAACATTAGTCATAAAGAACTCACATACTTATTGCAAAAATCTATTAGTTATCGAAACGAAGTACTATGCGCATGCTCCTAGGGGGGTAGATTGGTAGGAAAAGACCATCGCTCGTCCCCGACCGCCACTCATAAGGAAGACAATCAATAAATAAATCATTCTCCAACTTCATCACATAACGGTTCACCATACGTGCATGCTATGGGAATCACAAACTTTAACACAAGTATCTCTCAAATTCACAACTACTCAACTAGCATGACTCTAATATCACCATCTTCATATCTCAAAAAAATCATAAGGAATCAAACTTCTCGTAGTATTCAATGCACTTTATATGATAGTTTTAATTATACCCATCTTGGATGCTCATCATATGAAGACTAATATAACAGCCAAAGCAAATTACCATGCTGTTCTAAAAGACTCTCAAAATAATATAAGTGAAGCATGAGAGATCAATAATTTCTATAAAATAAAACCACCACCATGCTCTAAAAAGATATAATTTCTATAAAATAAAACCACCACCATGCTCTAAAAAGATATAAGTGAAGCACTAGAGCAAAATTATCTACCTCAAAAGATATAAGTGAAGCACATAGAGTATTCTAATAAATTCTGATTCATGTGTGTCTCTCCCAAAAGGTGTGTACAACAAGGATGATTGTGGTAAAATAAAAATCAAATACTCAAATCATACAAGACGCTCCAAGAAAAACACATATCATGTGGTGAATAAAAATATAGCTCCAAGTAAAGTTACCGATGGACGAAGACGAAAGAGGGGATGCCTTCCGTGGCATCCCCAAGCTTAGGATTTTGGTTGTCCTTGAATTTTACCATGGGGTTCCTTGGGCATCCCCAAGATTAGGCTCTTGCCACTCCTTATTCCAAAATCCATCAAATCTTTACCCAAAAACTTGAAAACTTCATAACACAAAACTCAACAGAAAATATCACGAGCTCCATTAGTATAAGAAAATAAACCACCACTTAATGTATTGTAATGAAGTCATTCTTTATTTGTATTTGTGTTAAACCTACTGTATTCCAACTTATCTATGGTTCATACCCCCCGATACTACTCATTGATTCATCAAAATAAGCAAACAACACACGAAAAACAGAATCTGTCAAAACAGAACAGTCTGTAGCAATATGCATCTTTCGAATACTTCGGTAACTTCAAAAATTCTGAAAAAATAGGAATACCAGGATAATAAGTATATTTATCTACTAAAACTATAATTGGTATTTTATCGCTCTCTGTAAAAGATGATAATTATTTTCGTGAGCGCATACTTTCTGTTTTTATCGTCAAGATCAAACAACAATCACCCAAGAAGATCCTAAAGGCTTTACTTGGCACAAACACTAATTGAAACATAAAACACAATCATAACAGAAGCTAGATGGATTATTCATTACTAAACAGGAATAAAAAGCAAAGAGAAAACTAAAATTTGGTTGTGATAACCCACAAGTATTGGGGATCCCAACAGTTTTCGAGGGTAGAGTATTCAACCCAAATTTATTGATTCGACACAAGGGGAGCCAAAGAATATTCTCAAGTATTAGTAGTTGAGTTGTCAATTCAACCACACCTGGAAACTTAATATCTGCAGCAAAGTATTTAGTAGCACGGAATATGATAGTAGCGGTAACAATAGCGAAAGTAACGATATTGGTTTTGTAGTGATTGTAAAAGTAGCAACGGAAAAGTAAATAAGCAAAGATCAATATATGAAAATATCGTAGGCAACGAATCAGTGATGGATAATTATGTTGGGATGTGATTCCTCATGCAATAGTTATAAAATAGGGTGACACAAAACTAGCTCCAGTTCATCAATGTAATGTAGGCATGTATTCCGAATATAGTCAAACGTGCTTATGGAAAAGAACTTGCATGCCATCTTTTGTCCTACCCTCCTATGGCAGCGGTGTCCTATTGGAAACTAAGGGATATTAAGGCCTCCTTTTAAGAGAGTACCGGACCAAAGAATTAGCACTTAGTGAATACATGAACTCCTCATACTACGGTCATCACCGGTAAGTATCCCGATTATTGTCACTTCGAGGTTAACGGATCATAACACATAATAGGTGACTATAGACTTGCAAGATAGGATCAAGAACTCACATATATTCATGAAAACATAATAGGTTCAGATCTGAAATCATGGCACTCGGGCCCTAGTGACAAGAATTAAGCATAGAAAAGTCATAGCAACATCAATATCAGAACATAATGGATACCAAGGATCAAACCCTAACAAAACTAACTCGATTACATGATAAATCTCATCCAACCCATCACCGTCTAGCAAGCCTACGATGGAATTACTCACACACGGTGGTGAGCATCATGAAATTGGTGATGGAGGAAGGTTGATGATGATGATGATGGCGACGGATTTCCCACTCTGAAGCCCCGAACGGACTCCAAATCAGCCCTCCCGAGAGAGATTAGGGCTTGACAACGGCTCCGTATCGTAAAACGCGATGCATCCTTCTCTTTGAATTTTTTTCTCCCCGAATTTGAATATGTAGAGTTGGAGTTGTGGTCGGTGGAGCACCATGGGGGCCATGAGGCAGGGGGCGCGCCCCCACCCTCGGGGACAGGGTGTGGGCCCCTGGCCTTAATTCTTTTGCCAGTATTTTTTTATATATTCCAAAAATATTCTCCGTTGATTTTCAGGTCATCAAGAACTTTTATTTCTGCACAAAAATAACACCATGGAAATTCTACTAAAAACAGTGTCAGTCCGGGATAGTTGCATTCAAATCATGCAAGTTAGAGTCCAAAACAAGGGCAAAAGTGTGTGGAAAAGTAGATACGATGGAGACGTATCAACTCCCTCAAGCTTAAACCTTTGCTTGTCTTCAAGCAATTCAGTTGCTAAACTGAAAGTGATAAAGAAAAACTTGTACGAACTCTGTTTGCTCTTGTTGTTCTAAATATGTAAAGCCAGCATTCTAGTTTTCAGCACAGATTATGAACTAACCATATTCACAATAACATTTAGGTCTTATGTTTACTCATATCAATGGCATAATCAACTAGCGAGCAATAATAGTAAATCTCGGATGACAACACTTTCTCAAAACAATCATAATATGATATAACAAGATGGTATCTCGCTAGCCCTTTCTGAGACCGCAAAACATAAATACAGAGCACCTCTGAAGATCAAGGACTGACTGGAAATTGTAATTCATGGTAAGAGAGAAACAGTCACAATCATACTCAATGTAAACTAATAGTAATGCATGCAAATGACAGCGGTGCTCTCCAACTGGTGCTTTTTAATAAGAGGATGATGAATCAACATAAAAGTAAATATATATTCCCTTCGCAAAGGGAAGCAGGGATTTGTAGAGGTGCCATAGCTCGATTTTGAAATAAAGATTGTCGGTGTACTAGAGTAGGGGTACCCTAGTACCCCGAACTCGTGCACGGGCAGTCGCAGCATCCCCGCGGCAAGGCTTGCCGGGTGACCGCCAAGACCGTCCACAGCTACTTTGAAGACCATTCAAGAACAAAAGTACTCAAACCAAGGCCCCGGCAAGAGGAGCTTGCCGGGAAGGAAACGAGACCCCGGCAAGAGGAGCTTGCCGGGAAGGCTACTCAAGGCATTCTCAAGGGACTTGCCGCGACGCACCACGCGTCCCGGCAAGGCCCCGCTGAAGGCATTCCCAGAAGACCTGCCGCGGCGCGCCACGCGTCCCGGCAAGACCCGGTGACGACGAGCTCCCAGGCGCGACAAGACGACGACCACGGCGAGGAGTTTGCCGCGGGAACCGCCTCTCCGAGCCCGCGCCCCAGCACAACCACCACGTGTCGCTCTGGGCCCCCCCCCAAGCACACGTTGCAGGAGGTCACGCAGCTAGGGGTGCGAGGTGGCGAGCAGGCGCTGACGAGATAACCACCGTGGCAACGGTGGCTTCTCTAGCAAGCCCCTTTCGATACTGTTCAGGCGACACACACGGGCATTTAATGCCCTTGTCCCCTGCCGTCAGGGTTAGGTATGATAGCACTATAGCAGGTAGCTGTGCCTGCTACAGCACCTAGTTGCCCCTACTGCAGCTCTTTTTCCATTTTTACCCTTAGCCCCCGTTGCTCTATGTCGGTAACCCCTTGAGCATATAAAAGGAGGCCCGAATGCAACGGAGGTGGAAAGGTCGGCCATTCTGAGAGCCACGCTTGGTCTTGCTAGCTGCTTGAGTATACTGTAGCACTCCGCGCTCCCGAGCTAGAAATCAGTACACACCACAAAGCAGGAGTAGGGTTTTACGCATCCATGCGGCCCGAACCTGGGTAAATCGCCCGTGTGCTTCGTCTCGATCAGTTCTCCGCTCGTGTGCTTCGCCTCGATCTGCTCTTTGCGCGACCTCCGCCCCCCGCTGAACCAAAAGGGACCCGGTCCGCTGGTCCCATAGGTGTCCGTGGATCAGAAACCCCGGCATCTCTGGCGCGCCAGGTAGGGGGCGTCGAAGTTGTGTGAATCAGATACGGCGTTCTTGCGAGCTAGATCTTTTTCATCTTCATCGACATCAGATCCGGCGTTCTCGCGAGCCAGATCTTCGTCTTCTTCATCAACATGCCGCCGAAGAAGAAAGTTTCGGAGGCAGCTGCTCCGTCCGCGCCGAGCCAGCCACCGCCGGAGCAAACGATCGGTGGGGCAGGCGCCGGCGGAGGAACATGCGTCGACGAGGGAACTCGCGGTGCCGCCAGGTCCCAGGGCAAGGCTGCACTGCCTATCGACGGCGCAGCCGGCTCCCGCAACGACCGGGCGCACTCCAAGACCTCGGCGTCCGTGCATGCACCGCGCCCATCTCAGGAGGCGCGGGACCGACAGCGTCATGGTACTCACGGTACCATGCGCTCGCTGGATCCGGACCGGGCTGGTGGATCTCGGGGCGCTCCAGACCACCATGGACATCAACCCGCTGGCGCGAGCGACATACGGTCGCCTGGACAGGACGCTGCTCCTTCTAACGTGGTTAGAAGTCCGAGCATGTCCCACTCCTCGCACCGTTCGCTACCGCCGCCCGCCACCGCAGCCGAAGCTTTGGCGCGAGCTCAGCTGCTCCTCGACTACCCCCCAGCGCCGGACAAGATCGACGACTGGAGGGCCACTATCCA
The DNA here is from genome assembly GCF_018294505.1 of Triticum aestivum. Lineage (NCBI taxonomy): Eukaryota > Viridiplantae > Streptophyta > Magnoliopsida > Poales > Poaceae > Triticum > Triticum aestivum. The sequence continues at coordinate 499,453,247 of NC_057806.1, read as the reverse complement.
GGGTCTCATCGGCTTCGCCAACGGCGACACTCCTCGGCAGCGGAGCGCGTCGCAGCCGCAGCGAGTCAGCCAGGTACGAGCCGGTGGTGACAAGACTGGTGGGGGTGCAACTACTGTGCACTCCCCACCCCGAAGGCCGAGGTCGCCGAGTCGCCGGATCCACCTCGACAGCGACTCTACCGCGTCGTCAGATCCCCGAGCTCGCCGCGATCAGCGCCAAGTCCTTCAATAACGGCAGCGGGAAGACGCTCGTACCCGCATCGAGCGCCGGAGAGAAGCGCGACGTCAATCAGACCAGCGCGCTGGGCCCTCTGTTGACATGCATGCGCCAGGGGAACCAGGCGACTTGTCGTACCCGGTAGGTTGCCCTCCGTTCACTCGTGAGCTGCGGCAAGTCCAGTGGCCCAGTACGAAGAACTTCAAGCCAGATGTACCAGAGAAGTACGACGGCAAGTTGCATCCGTCGGAGTTCCTCAGCATCAACACCATCGTGGTGCAGGCTGCTGGGGGATGGGACAACAAGATCCTTGCCAACTACTTCCCGTTGGTGCTCAAGCCCAACGTCAGGTCCTGGCTCATGCACTTGCCGGACAACTCCATATCCTCCTGGGCTGACCTGTGCCATCAGTTTGTTGGCGCCTTCACAGGCGGCCACAAACCTCATGGCCAAGAGAGCGATCTTCATCTGCTCGTCCAGAAGGAAGGAGAGCCCCTGCGCCAGTACATCCAGAGGTTCAGCCGTGTACACCACAACATCCCAAATATCCACCTCGCCGCGGTAATCAGCGCGTTCCATCAGAACGTGCGTAACCGCAGGATGCGGGAGGAGATGGCGATGTGCAAGATTCGGGACGTCAGCGAGCTATATGCCCTGGCCGACAGGTGTGCACGCGCTGAGGAGGGGAGGAAGTTCCCAGGAGAAAGCACTAGAGCAGAAGGATCTGATAGTGAGGATGCTGCCCCGACAAAGAAAAGCCGGCGGCGCAACAGGAAGAAGAGGGGCAACGAGGTGCTGGTCGTTGAGCAGTCCGGCGATGAAGGTGGCACCAAGAAGGCTGCAGTTGGTAGCCCCGGCAAGGACGTTGCCGCGTGCACCAACTGTCAGGCCGTGGCGGTCGCCGACAAGCAGGACGGCTCCGACAAGCAATATTGCAAGATTCACCGCACCAAGGGCCACGCCCTCCAAAACTGCAAGAAGGTCGAGCAGCTCGTCTAGCAACAGAGGGCTGAGTACGAGAGGCGCCACAAGGAGAGAGCCCAAGGGGGTGCCGAGAAACCTGGCTAGAAGCGCACCGGCCAGGAAGGACGCCGCGGCAAGGCCAAGCAGCGGCAAGAAGACGATGAGGATGAAGACATGGATGACGTTGAGACCAGTGAGCAGGAGTTTCAGAAAGCCACAGAGGTCTTGTGCGTTGACGGGGGTGCTTCCCTACATACCCCGCACCGCCAACTCAAACAGTGGGTGCGGGAGGTCAATGCGGCAGAACCACCCATCGAATCGCGCAAGCTTCTGAAGTGGTCCAGCACGTCTATCATCTTCGACATTGAGGACCACCCTGACTGCACCACCGCGGTCGGGTGTCTGCCGATGTTGGTTTCGCCAACTATCCGCAACCTCAAAGTCACCAAGATGTTAGTTGACGGCGGGGCCGGCTTAAACCTGATCTCCTCCACTGTACTCCGAAAACTCCAGATCCCTGACAGCGAGCTCGAAGGGACCGGCACATTCCAAGGAATCAATCCGGGAAGGAGCAAGCCAAAGGGGAAGGTCACGCTACCGGTAACATTCGGCAGCGAGTTAAACTTCAGGACTGAGAGAGTCACATTCGACGTTGCCGATATCCCGTTGCCTTACAATGGGATACTTGGCCACCCAGCACTCGCCAAGTTCATGGCGGCCTCTCACTACGCGTATAACATGCTGAAGATGCCAGGCCTGATAAGCGTCATTTCTGTCCCTGGCGACAGGAAGGATGCTCTTATCTGTGCCGACAAGATCTACCGGGAAGCAGCAGCCGCGGCGGACCGCGATCAGCTTGCCGCTGAAGCTCCCGGGGCCAAGAAGACCAAGTCCGCCAAGAGCTCTGATGCCCACTCCGGCAAGCGCACCTCTTCGGAGTGCTGCGCCGCCGTTGAGGACGCACCATCGAGCTCCAGGAGGACCAAGCCCGCCAAGAGCTCTGATGCCCACTCCGGCAAGCGCACCTCTTCGGAGTGCTGCACTGCCGTCGAGGACGCACCGTCGAGCTCCGGGAGGACTAAGCCCGGCGAGAGCTCTGATGCCCACTCCGGCAAGCGCGCCTCTTCGGAGTGCTGCGCCCCCGTCGAGGACGCTCCAGGAGGACCAAGCCCGCCAAGAGCTCTGATGCCCACTCCGGCAAGCGCACCTCTTCGGAGTGCTGCGCTGCCGTCGAGGACGCACCATCGAGCTCCGGGAGGACCAAGCCCGGCGAGAGCTCTGATGCCCACTCCGGCAAACGCGCCTCTTCGGAGTGCTGCGCCCCCGTCGAGGACGCACCATCGAGCTCCACCGGCAAGTACAAGAAGACGATGGCAGCCCCTCTAGAGACGAAGAGGGTACCCGCCAAGGTGGACGGCGCTGGTGGTACCTTCACCATCAGTGCCACGCTTGACCCTAAATAGGAAAGCGCGCTCGTTACTTTCCTGCGGGCGAATGTCGACGTGTTTGCATGGCAGCCGTCTGACATCCCTGGTGTTCCCAGGAAAGTGATTGAGCACCACCTTGCCGTTTGTCCCCACGCGCGGCCCGTCAAGCAGAAAGTCAGGAAGCAGGCAATGGAGCGCCAAGAATTCATTGTAGAAGAAATCAAGAAGCTGGAAGCAGCAGGCCTCGTCAGAGGAGTGCTCCATCCCACGTGGTTGGCCAATCCTGTAGTCGTGCGCAAGGCAAACGGGAAATGGAGGCTTTGCATCGATTTCACCGAAGTTAACAAAGCTTGTCCCAAAGACCCGTGCCCTTTGCCGCGCATCGACCAGATTGTTGACTCCACAGCCGGATGTGATTTGCTTTCATTTCTTGACGCATACTCAGGGTATCATCAAATCTTCATGGCAGAAGAGGATGAGGAGAAGACCGCATTTATTACTCCATGTGGCACGTACTGCTTTGTACGGATGCCTTTCGGATTAAAAAATGCTGGTTCAACATTTGCAAGAGTAGTCCATATTGCTCTTGAGCCACAAATACACAGAAATGTGGAAGCCTACATGGATGATATAGTGGTCAAGAGCAAGGACAGAGCCACCCTGGTTCAAGATTTGGACGAGACCTTCACAAATCTGCGCAAGATCAGCCTCAAGCTCAACCCAGAGAAGTGCGTGTTCGGAGTTCCCTCCGGCAAGCTTCTCGGGTTCTTCGTGTCTCAGCGGGGAATTGAAGCCAACCCCGACAAGATCAAGGCCATTGAGAAAATCGAAGCACCAAAGCGCGTCAAGGATGTACAGAAACTTGCCGGTTGTGTGGCTGCTCTCAGCAGGTTTATTTCTCGGTCTGCTGAGCGCGCCCTGCCGTTCTTCAAATTATTGAAAAAGGCAGGTCCAATGAGATGGACTCCGGAAGCGGAGGCTGCGCTGCAAGACCTGAAGAAATACCTGTCCTCCCCCCCAATACTTGTCGCGCCTAAACCACAAGAGAAGTTGCTGCTGTACATAGCGGCAACCAATCAAGTGGTTAGTGCTGCGTTGGTGGCAGAGAGGGAGGCAAATGATGAGCCAGCAACCGCGGCAAGCGCATCCAGCGACAAGCAGGGGGCTTCCCTGACAAGCTCTGGTCCCGACGAAGATGGATCTACGCAGATGCGTGAGGAGACGCGGAAGAAAATGGTGCAGCGCCCAGTTTACTTTGTCAGTTCCCTCCTGCAGGAGGCTAGGTCAAGGTACTCTGGTGTGCAGAAATTGCTTTTCGGCCTTCTCATGGCCTCGAGAAAGCTGCGCCATTACTTCCAAGCACATGAGATCACAGTGGTCACTCGCTTTCCGCTCAAGAGGATACTGCAGAATCCAGAAGCGACAGGCAGGATTGTTGAGTGGGCACTGGAACTGTCAAGCTTTGGCCTCAAGTTTGAAAGCACTTCAACTATCCAGAGCAGAGCATTGGCAGAATTTATAGCAGAATGGACGTCAACACCAGATGAAGAAATTCCAGAAACGAGCATCCCCGACAAGGAGGCAAGCAAAGAGTGGCTCATGTACTTTGATGGTGCCTTTTCGCTGCAAGGCGCCGGCACTGGTGTGCTGCTTATCGCACCCACCGGAGAGCACCTCAAGTACATAGTCCAGATGCACTTTCCCAAGGAGCAAGCAACAAACAATACTGCAGAGTACGAAGGCTTGCTTGCCGGTCTCCGGATCGCGGCAGACCTTCGGATCAGGAAGCTCCTTGTCAGGGGTGACTCACAGCTTGTCGTCCTCCAAGTAAACAAGAATTATCAGAGTCCGTTGATGGAAGCTTACGTCGATGAAGTAAGGAAGCTAGAAGAGCGCTTTGACGGCCTACAAATGGAGCATGTTCCGAGATCTCAGAACGCACTTGCTGATGGCCTGTCAAAGTGCGCCGCACTTAAGCTCCCTGTGGAACCAGGGACCTTTGTGCTCAAGCTGACTCAACCGTCCGTAACACCATCAACTGGACAGAGCAAGAAGAGGAAGTTGATTCCTGGTGATTACCTGCCGGCAGAGCTTCCCGAAGCCGCCGCCAAGAAGATCCCCAAGATCAACACCGAAGGCGCTGAGGAGCCGTCTGCTCTGGCAAGCCCTAGGGCTTGTTTCGTTGAAGCAGAAGCTCCCGGCGAGCTTGTCGCGGAATGTCGCGCTCCGGCAAAGACAAAGCTTCTCGCCGTAGAAGCAGATATTCCCGCAGCAATCCCCAAGATCAACGCCAAGAGCGCCGGGGAGCAAGATGCTCCGGAAAGCCCCAGGGTTTGTTCCGTTGAAGCAGAAGCTCCCGGCAAGCTTGTCGGGGAACGTCAAGCTCCGGCAAAGACACAGCTTCTCGCCGTAGAAGCAGATGTTCCCGCGGCAGCAGAGTTGCCTTTAGTCCTTGTTGTCGAGCCATAGGCTCCAACGTGGGCGCAGCAAATTGTCCGTTTCCTTCAGACAGGAGAACTTCCCGAAGAGCAAGAAGAAGCCGAAAGAGTAGCCCGGCAGTCAAGTATGTACCAGTTCGTCGACAAGACACTGTACAGAAGAAGACTCAACGGTGTGAAATTGAGGTGTATTCCCCGGGAAGACGGACAAGAGCTGTTGGCAGAGATACATGGAGGCATATGTGGACACCACATTGGCGCAAGAGCACTTGTCGGCAAAGCATTCCGGCAAGGTTTCTTCTGGCCAACAGCCCTCCAGGATGCAACTGCACAAGTAACCAAGTGTGAAGCATGCCACTTCCATTCCAAGCAGATACACCAGCCATCTCAAGCTCTCCAGACGATCCCTTTATCCTGGCCATTTTCGGTCTGGGGGCTCGATATTCTCGGCCCCTTCCCCCGAGCTGTCGGGGGCTTTGAGTACTTGTACGTCGCAATCGACAAGTTCACAAAGTGGCCGGAAGTGGAACCAGTGAGGAAGGTGACCGCACAGTCAGCCGTCAAGTTCTTCAGGTCGATTGTCTGCCGCTTCGGTATCCCTAACCGGATAATCACCGACAACGGCACACAATTTACGAGCCACACCTTCATGCAGTACGCCCAAGATCTCGGCACCAAGGTCTGCTTCGCTTCTGTTGCTCACCCAAAAAGCAACGGTCAAGCAGAGAGGGCAAACGCCGAGGTACTGCGCAGGCTCAAGACCAGAACTTTCGACAGGCTGCACAAGTGCGGAAGAAACTGGATCGAGGAGCTACCAGTGGTTCTTTGGTCGATCAGAACGACGCCAAATCGAGCCACTGGACAGACACCCTTTGCTCTAGTCTATGGAGCAGAGGTAGTTACCCCCACGGAACTCGTATACGGGTCACCTCGAGTGCTCGCTTACGATGAGCTTGAGCAAGAGCGGCTGCGGCAAGATGACGCGCTGCTCCTCGAGGAAGATCGTCTCCAGGCTGCTGTGCGAGCTGCTCGCTACCAGCAAGCTCTGCGCCGCTATCATAGCCGCAGAGCTAATGCCAGGAGTCTCGAGGAAGGCGACCTTGTTCTTCGGCGCGTTCAGTCGGCCAAGAATTCCAACAAGTTGACGCCGAAGTGGGAAGGCCCTTACCGGGTGAAACGAGTCACAAGGCCTGGCGCTGTCCGGCTTGAGACCGAAGATGGCATTCCAGTGAGTAACTCCTAGAACATCGAGCATCTTCGTAAGTTTTACCCGTAAGGCGCGGTTGTCGGGCCCCGCCCGGCAACCACCTTTCTGTACAAGTCTTGCCGCTGTTGCATATAATCCTTTGTACAGAGCCAGGCGCAGACCCTGAGCACCAGAAAATGAAGCGCTGCATACCCCGGGGTTAAAGCATGCATGCGAGGTTGAGTCTCGTCCTTGGTTAGGGTCGATAGTGCCTAACAGCGCCTAACCCCTAACTTAGAGGTCGAGTGTCCGTCCCTTTGCTTTTCCTTCGTTCGCAGGACTCGCACGTCCTGGCCAGGCCACCTGGAGACAAAAAGGAGAAGAAGGGTGCGCCGGCACCCGAGCCCCGGCAAGCCAGCGTCGCTGGGGGCTGCGAGTGCCAAGATTCGTCCCCGGCAAGCCAGAGTGGCCGAGGGCTGCAATATCAGATAAGTCTTTCGTCCCTCTTCATGCACCCTCTTATGGACTGGGGAATGCGAAACCGCGTTTCTTCCTGGAAACTGCCGTGCTCCCCCGACTCCAGGCCCTGGAGCGCGTTCCTGGGGCCAAGTTTGGGTGTAGCCGCGACAGCAAAGGGACGAAATGAGGAGGCCGCACCCACCTCGTTCCCGCCTCCGTCAAAAGCGTGAGGAAGGTCGAGCGACGCGGGAAGGCGGCAGGGCCTGTTACCGGAAGAGGAAATGTCTGTCCGAGGGACACCAAGGATTTACTCCTTGGCGTGGGTTCAACCCGCGAGGCAAATAACCCGGCAAACATCCCCTTTTCATTAAAAAACATCCCACACAGGTACAGTCCATAGAGGATGAAAAACATGAAAGAGAGGACTACAAGTTTTAGATACAGCTAAGGCCCGAGGGCTTACAAATTTAAAAGATAAGGTGCCCGTAATCCCTTTCCTATCCCTCTCTTCAGGAGGTAGGTCAAGGAGACGAAAAGGGGAAAAGGAGCGCCTAGGCGAACTACAGGTGCCAGAAGACACCAAGAGAACATCCCGGAGGGGGCCGACCGAGGGCTTGACGGTGATGGCGGCGCCGGAAGCGGGGCTCGAAGACGGGGCGGCAGGACGTCAGCACGCTGTCGAGGGCACCACGCCCTCGTACTCCGACCTGACGGCCTTGCCGCCAGCCCTCTTCCCCTTCCGCGGCCTCCCTACGCCAGCCGCCCAAGGAGACGCCCCCAAGGAGTTCAGGAAGCCGGTGGCGCGGACGGTGGATTCGCCGGGGCCGCACGAGACGGCGCCCGACACGTAGTCGGAGCCGCCATCCTGCCGCCCGCCACCCTCACCATCACTGCCGCTCTCCTCGTCGTCACTCTCGCTCGAGGAGGAGCCTTCGCTGTCGGAGGAGCTATCCACGCAGCACTTCGCCCGGGTGCCGAAGCACCCGAAGACATTGACGGAGAGGAGATCGCCCTCCACCAGCTTGAAATGGAGGGTGAACCCCTCCATCAGGCTGTGGATGCGGGCGAACGTCTTCCACCCTCAATCGAGATACATCACACTAGGGGCTGGGAACACCACGCGGACTCGCGTGCCGCTGATCCCACAGCCCCTCATGTGTAATCTCAGAGTTTCGGGCGGGTCCGACTCCATCGCGCTCGCGAATGGAGCTGGAAGCCGGAGGCGACGATGAGGCGCCCGGTGCAGCTTGACGAAGAACTCGCAAGGGTTGTCCCCTATATGGACCGGCGCGGGGGGAGAAGCCGCCGGCGGGGGCGAAGCTGGCGCATCGCCCCGTCCGCCTCTTCCCCGAGCGCCTCGACCTCGTCCTCGACCTCGTCCACGACCTCGCCCCCTCCCTCTTGCCCTTATGGCTGGCCCTGCCACCACGAGCGAGGAAGAGGGGAGGGTGCGCTGTCTGGCGGCGACCCTCACCGCCACCGATGAAGGCCCAGGATTCCCTTTCTCCATGGCGAATGAGAGAAAGGGGAGCAAAAGCTGAAGGAAGGAGGGGATGGGAGAGTGCGGGCTCCAGTGCCCCTCTCCCGCTCCTTATAAAGAAGCAAGGTGGGGGCTCGGCCGCCCCGCTCGGCAAATCAAGGCGCAAGAAGAGCAGGGGGTCGGGGCCAACCCGCTGCCTCTGCTCGCGGCGGCCCAGCTTCCCACTTCCACCGTCCGCGACTCCAAGCGCATGGGAGCCGCGTGGCGAGGATGCGGAACCGAGGCGACAAATGAGGCGGCCTCACCCCCACCCCGTGATCGTGGGGAGTGGGCGCCTCGGAAACCGCGCACCAGCCCCGACCAGTAAATGCGCAACGCCACCACGCCTACCTCCGTTTAAGGGGGAGGGCGTGAACCGTCCCCTTCATCATGGCCTGACGCATGCTCGCGGGACTTAGCCCCGCGCACGCCGCCCACGTCACCCATGACGCCGCGTTTGACGCGTGCCGTTTTGGGCGTGCACGGCGGGAACGGAGAGATATTCGGCGTGACCTAGGCCGCGCGTGCCCGTGCACTGTTTTGGGCCTGGCCCAACAGCGCTCGGCACCGTGTCTGGCCCAGGCCCGGGGGCTCCTGTCGGTGTACTAGAGTAGGGGTACCCTAGTACCCCGAACTCGTGCATGGGCAGTCGCAGCATCCCCGCGGCAAGGCTTGCCGGGTGACCGCCAAGACCCTCCACAGCTACTTTGAAGACCATTCAAGAACAAAAGTACTCAAACCAAGGCCCCGGCAAGAGGAGCTTGCCGGGAAGGCTACTCAAGGCATTCTCAAGGGAGTTGCCGTGACGCACCACGCGTCCCGGCAAGGCCCCGCTCAAGACATTCCCAGAAGACCTGCCGCGGCGCGCCACGCGTCCCGGCAAGACCTGGTGAGCGATGAGCTCCCGGGCGCGACAAGACGACAACCGCGGCGAGGAGTTTGCCGCGGGAACCGCCTCTCCGAGCCCGCGCCCCAGCACAACCACCACGTGTCGCTCTGGGGGGCCCCCCCAAGCACACGTGGCAGGAGGTCACGCAGCTAGGGGTGCGAGGTGGCGAGCAGGCGCTGACGAGATAACCACCGTGGCAACGGTGGCTTCTCTAGCAAGCCCCTTTCGGTACTGTTCAGGCGACACAGATGGGCATTTAATGCCCTTGTCCCCTGCCGTCAGGGTTAGGTATGATAGCACTGTAGCAGGTAGCTGTGCCTGCTACAGCACCTAGCTGCCCCTACTGCAGCTCTTTTTCCATTTTTACCCTTAGCCCCCGTTGCTCTATGTCGGTAACCCCTTGAGCATATAAAAGGAGGCCCGAATGCAACGGAGGGGGAAAGGTCGGCCATTCTGAGAGCCACGCTCGGTCTTGCTAGCTGCTGGAGTATACTGTAGCACTCCGCGCTCCTGAGCTAGAAATCAATACACACCACAAAGCAGGAGTAGGGTTTTACGCATCCGTGCGGCCCGAACCTGGGTAAATCGCCCGTGTGCTTCGTCTCGATCAGTTCTCTGCTCGCGTGCTTCGCCTCGATCTGCTCTTTGCGCGACCTCCGCCCCCCGCCAAACCAAAAGGGACCCGGTCCGCCGGTCCCATAGGTGTCCGTGGATCAGAAACCCCGGCAAAGATGAATAATATTTTGAGCGTTATACTTTCTTTGTCAACATAACAACCGATAGATCTCGATACCTTCCATTAAACACATTATAGGCGGTTCCCAAGTAGAATGGTAAAGTTTATACTCCCCCACCACCAACAAGCATCAATCCATGGCTTGCCCGAAACAACGGGGGCCTCCAACTAACAACAATCCTGGGGGAGTTTTGTTTGCAATTATTTTGATTTCGTTTGAGCATGGGACTGGGCATCCCGGTGACCAGCCATTTTCTCGTGGGTGAGGAGCGGAGTCCACACCTCTTGAGAGTAACCCGCATAGCATGGAAGATACAGACAACCCTAGATGATACATGAGCTATTTGTGCATACAAAACAGAATTTCATTTGAAGGTTTAGAGTTTGGCACATACAAATTAAATTGGAACGACAGGTAGATACGGCATATTGGAAGGTATGGTGGACTCATATGGAATAACTTTTGGGGTTTATGGAATTGGATGCACAAGAAGTATTGCCGCTTATTACGAGTGAAGGCTAGAAATAGACTAGGAAGCGACCAGCTAGAGAGCGACAACAGTCATGTACATGCATTAAATCAACACTGAATGCAAGCATGAGTAGGATATAATTCACCATGAACATAAATCTCTAATTCTCATTGCACCAGTAGAAAAAGGGTCAAATGTGAAGCACATTAGTGCCGGTTTGAATTTGAGCTGGCACTAATGTGTCCATTAGTGTCGGTTCCAATGGCTAGGCGTGCAGACATCATTAGTACCGGTTCGTGGCGAACCTTTAGCACCGGTTCGTGCCACGAACCGGTACTAAAATGAGTGGTGGTAGGATGTCGTCAGTCCGGGGCCCCTCCAGCACCTTTAGTACCGGGTCGTATCACGAACCGGTACTAAAGGTCCTCCTACATACACCCTTAGTCCACCCGAGCTCGCTTTGTTCTTCCCCTTTCCCCTCACCTCTCTGTTCTTTCCCTCTTCCTCTCAATCTCATCACACATTTTGCCCAAAATTTGTCAAGATTTGAAGGCCCCCATCCATTCAAATGATCACAAAGGTTAGCAACTTTGTCCTTTCATTCCTCATTGCTAGATTAGCTCGTGCAATGCTTTATATAGTGATTGATTTTTGAGTTTAGTAATTTGGGAGGAATTATATATATGTGCTAGTATTTGATTTATATGCAATTTGAGGTCAAAAATAACACTTAGTTTGCATATGTAGGTGTGTTTTACTTAGTGCCTTCTAAATCTCCGTCGTAACCACCGTCGATCGCCCGCAACGTCCCATCGCCGGCACCTCCTTGTGGTGAGCCTCTTGTTCATGAATGTTTTATATAAAAAAATTGATGTTTGTGTGATTTGGATATATAGTTACTCGTATAATTATCTTAGCCATACGTTTTTGTTCTACATAGTGCCATGGTTTTGATATCCGTCCCCGTCGGCCCTCGTCCGGGTTATGATTCGGATGTGGTATATTCTCTTTTAAAACTATTTGTTGCATTTCGTGTTTATGAAAAATTATGCCCATCAAGTTGACATAGATATTTGTATGTAGGAGGTAGTTGAACCAGAAATTCCAACCGACCCTATTGTCGAGAGGTTAAATTTAGTTGAAAGAGAAAATGAGGATTTGAAGGAAAATTTGAAAAGAATTGAGGGGGAGAAGATGGAGTTGGAGTTGCATGTTGCTGATGTCGTCGATGATCGCAAGATTAAGATGGAGAAAATGCGCTTGAAGATTAGAAAGATTAGAAAATATGCCATTCATAGTGAGGCTTGGTATCATTATGTTGTTGGATCAATTGTTACCTTATTTGTGATCTTGATCGCATTTGTTGTTGCATTTAAATTCTTTAGCTAGAGAGTTATTTGTTTGTTGCATTTAAGTGTTGTATGAACTTTATGTATTGTATTAATTTGGTTTTTTAGGTGCTGTGTATTGAAGATGAGCCGGCAATGGATGTACGATAATCGATGCTCTCCCGAGTTCATTAATGGCATGCATACTTTTCTGCTTGCGGCTGAGGCAAACAAGAGGGCAGATGGTTTTATGCCTTGTCCATGTGCTGTCTGTAAGAATGGTCACAATTACTCTACGTCAAGAACCATTCACGTCCACCTTTTTGAGTCCGGTTTCATGCCCCACTATAATGTTTCGACCAAGCACGAAGAAAGAGGGGTTATGATGGAAGACAATGAAGAATAAGAGGACAACGACAGTTATCCTGGCCATGGGTTCCTTGAATACGATGATACAACAATGATGGAAGAAGTTGAGCCGGTAATGCGGGAAGAAGCTGAGCCGGCAATGCCGGAAGAAGCTGAAGAAGAGGCATCGGATGAGCCCGTTGATGATATAGGTAGGGCCATTGCCGATGCAAAGAGAAACTGCGCAAGTGATTTGGAGAAGAAGAAGTTGCAGCGCATGTTAGAGGATCACAAAAAGTTTTTGTACCCGAATTGCGTAGGTGACAAGAAAAAGCTGGGCACCACACTGGAATTACTGCAATGGAAGGTAGAGAATGGTGTATCTGACAAGGGATTTGGAAAGTTGCTGGTAATGATAAAGAATATGCTTCCAAAGGACAACGAATTGCCCGAGAGTACGTACGAAGCAAAGAAGGCTGTCTTCCCTCAAGGGTTAGAGGTGCAGAAGATACATGCATGCTCTAATGATTGCATCCTCTACCGCGGTGAGTACGAGGATTTGAACGCTTGCCCGGTATGCGGTGCATTGCGCTATAAGTGTCAGGACCCCGACTCAATGCCACATCGATCTAGCATGTAACACCTCATATCACTTTGCGGCCTCACGCACGGTATTCCCACGGGTGTCGCCTTACCTTTGCCCGGGACCGTTTGCGCCTTTTGGCACACGTATATGACAGTGTCGCTAGCATCCATATGATAAGGAGCCCGGGCTGACATGGCTAGTCGTAAACCCAAAGCGGCACAGACTTACAGGGACAGGCATCCATGACCCAGCATCGAACGTGTCGGTCATCAGCGAGTGAATCCAGGCTGTAGCACTGGGCTAGCAGGACTCCGGTGAACCGGGCTGTAGCGGGCTAACAGGACTCCGGTATTCACCGCGTGACATTTCCCCGAAGGGACAGACACAGGAACGAAGAAGGACACATGCCGGCCAGCCTAAGTGTTCCGGAGCAGTAGCAAGCTACCATGGCTCGGTGGAAACACTAGGAGACATTTCCCCGTAAGAGAGGCTACTAAAGATAAACAACTAGATGGTCAGATCCCACACATACCAAGCATTTCAATAACATACACACAATATGCTCGATATGTGCAAATACAACATGGCATCACAACATGACTCTATGACTCAAGTAATCTATTCAATAGGCTCCGAGGAGCGAGATATTACAAACATGGGTCTCATGACCCAACATTCAGAGCATACAAATCAAGCACAAGCGGAAGCTATCATGTCTGAGTACAGACATCTATAAATGAAAAAGGCTGAGAAGCCTGACTATCTACCAAATCCTGCCGAGGCACAAGATCGTAGCTGAGGTAACAAGCTAAACGTCGAAGACCACGCGGAAATACTAGTGAGACTGAAGTCTCTCTGCAAAAACATAAAATAGGCAAACGTGAGTACAAATGTACCCAGCAAGACTTACATCAGAACTATCTACATATGCATCATTATCAACAAAGGGATGGTGGGGTTTAACTGCAGCAAGCCAGCTTTGACTCGGTGGCTATCCTGAACTACGACTGCGAGTAACTTTTTTGAGGTGGCGCACACGAGTCCACATATTCACCATATCAATACACCACTATGGATCCGCTCCCGTCTCCCTACGAGAACGCCATCCATAGCACTCACGCTTATCTTGCGTATTTTAGAGTATCCACTTTCACTTGTCTATGAACTGATATAAGCAACCCAGAAGTCCTTTTCCGCGGACACGGCTATTCGAATAGATTAGGTTAACCCTGCAGGGGTGTACTTCTTCACACACGCTCTCACCACTTACCGCCGTTTACACGACATGTACTCGGCAACCTTCAAGCGGAAGCCCAACGTGGGTGTCGGCCACGACCTACCTAATCACCTAAGTCTCTAGTCCAGGTTTATCGCCTATTCGGGTTCCATCCATGAGGAGATCCGGCCGGAGTTTCGCTCACAGCCCCAAACGATGTGAACAGGGTTCCCGAGACACCAAACGGGCGCCCGGTACACCGTGCCACGTGCCTACCGCATCACAGCCCACCCCTACGGTCAGCGCTGCCCACGGCCTCCAGCATACTACAAACACCAGAAACTACTTGCAACTCCTGGACAGAGGACAAGGGTGATCAAGAAGCCGAGAGGGTCCATTGGTTTCGGGCCCAATGCGTGGTAGTAGCTGAATCATGGATCACAAACACAGAACTCAGTTCCTGAGGACGGCTGCAATGAGACAACCCACCATGTACTCCTACATGGCCTCTCACCGCTACCTTTACCAAATCGTGTTCACACACTTAGCTCACACACAGTAGGACAGGTTCACACGCCTCTGATTCATCCCCGATGAATCAGACCTGACTCAACTCTAAGCAATAGCAGGCATGACAAACAAACATGAATGAGTAGGCACATCAGGGCTCAAACAACTCCTACTCATGCTAGTGGGTTTCATCTATTTACTGTGGCAATGACAGGTCATGCAAAGGACAAAGGGGTTCAGCTACCGCAGCAAGTAACAGATGAATCGGTGTTGTCCTAATGCAGTAAAAGAGAGCAGGAGCGAGAGAGTAGGATTGTATCGGAATGAACAAGGGGGTTTTGCTTGCCTGGCACTTCTGAAGATAACATTGAGTCTTCATCAGTGTCAACGATCACATCCTCGGTATCACGTCTATCGAGAGGGGACAAATACCGGCAACACAGAAGGAAACACAATCAATGCAATGCACAATATGATGCATGATCATGACAATAGCAAAATGAATGTGTTTTGGGCTAATGCATCTAGTAACAAGTTAAATGAAGTTGGTTTGAATACAAGATTCAAATTCAAACTCCATATGTGATTATTTAAATGCCCTTTAAATGATTTGTGCTAAACAGCACCTATAAGTTGTTCTAACATGCATGAAAATGGTACAGATGGATTCCTTGAATTTTTCTGATAATTTTTCATATATAATTTATTTCATTTGGAGTTACGGTTAATTTTCTATGATTTATTGAAGTTTTAGCTATTTTCTGGAATTTTCTGATTATTTAGAATTAAAATAATTCCAGAAAATGAATTATGGCGTCAGCATGACCTCATGCTGACCTCAGCAGGTCAACGGGCGGTCCAGGTCAAACCTGACGTGTGGGGTCCACACGTCAGTGACAGGGGGGGTTAACCGGGGTTAATTTAATTTAATTAAAAGGTTAGGGGGGGTCGGGCCCACTGGTCAGTGTCAGGATTAATTAACAGAGTTGATTAAATTTAAACTAATCCTAAACTAGAATTAGTCAGGGCCGGGCCCACATGTCATTGACCCAGGGGAGGTCAAACCCCCTGGTCAACCGGGGCTAATGCGCCGGCGTTTAGCCGCCGGCGACAGCAAACGCGGCGGAGGGGCTCGGGATCGCCGCTCCGGCGACCATTCGGGCGGCGGAGACCACCCACGCGAAGCCCAGACTCGCGCGCGTCTGGTAGTGCAAGTGGGAGGAGCTGGGGTGGCCGGAGCTGCCGGCGGCGAGCTCTTTTGCGGCTGCCGGAGCTCGGGCAATCTCGGGGTGGCGTTACAGAGCACGGGAGGAGGCGTTGTGGGTGTCTACGGTTTCATGCGATCGTGCTGATCACGATGGTGGGCTCGGGAACGAGCTGCGGTGGCTGTGGCCACGGCCACGCCATGGCCGGCGGCGAGAAGCTCTCGGCCGCGGTGGGAGTTGGGGCTAGGGGGCGAGAACGGAGGGGGCGAGCACAGGAGAGGCAGCGGAGGCTCACAGCGGATCCATTCGAGGCGGAGACGAGGCCGGGGATGGTCCGGAGCCGGCGAATCGAACGGCGGCGAGTTCCGGTGGCCGAGGAGGGGAACGGCGTCGTGGGCGGCGATGCAGGGCTCCCGGCGTCACGTGAGTTGGTGGGGACGAAGAGGAAGGCGCGGCGGTTCCTCTGGAAGCATCGCCGAGGCGAGGGGTGGACACTGGCCGCGGTGGAGCTCGTCGGTGCTCTCGGGTGCTCGTGGTCGATCGTGAGAGAGAGAGAGAGCAGAGGGGATAGGGACGGAGGGAGAGATACGGGAGAGTGAGAGAGTTCGTGGGGCCGCGTGGCGTCTCCAGGGAGTAGTGGAGGCAAGCAGGGAGGCAGGAGGTGGCCGAAGCAGGGAGGAGGTGGCCGGGGCGCGTGGCCGCGCGCGCCGGGCGCGTGCCCGTCCTCCTGGCAGAGGAGGAAGGCGACAGGGGAGGGAGGCGGCGGTGGGCTGGGCCAGCGGGAGGAGCTGGCCAGCTGGGCCGGCTACAGGTAAGTGGCCCAGGTAGTCTCTCTCTCTCTCTTTTTTTTAATTCTGTTTTCTATTTTGCAGGTTTGTTTTGAATTTGGTTTTGAAACCAATTCAATTTATTTTGCTTCTGACAATATTTTTAGGAGCTAAAAGAATTAAAACAATGCTCCACAAAAATATTTCAGAATTATTGGACCTATATTTATTTAACAGTAGATATAAGTCCAATTCAAATAGCTATGATTTAAATTCAAAGTCCCAAAAATAAATCCTTAAAAATGTTCAATATTTTGGTTGGGACCAGAACCCTTACCAAAAATTATCAAACATTTAAGAAGAGCCTTTTGGAGCAATGAATGAGATTTCTAGGGTTTTTGCCCCTCTTTTATTTAGGGTTTTGAGGCTTCCAATATTCCTCAATTCAAGTTTCAAAAATATAGACATGATGCACACATGAAGCTAGGCTAGAGCAATGCCAGAAGCTAGGGATGTGACAACTCACCCCCACTAAACAAGAATCTCGTCTCGAGATTCAAGCGTAGGGTAGGATGAAGGGGAAACGCAAACTAGTACAATCTTCACGATCCAGGGTGCACTTCAGTTGAACGTTGATTCATTCACCATCATTGTCTTGATGTCTTGTTTTGAGAAATCCTGCCAACATGACATGGAGGGAAGAAGGAGACTCTAGAAGGGTCGATCTTCTTGAAGATCGAACAACTCACGGAATGAGACATAGGACCATCTCTCGGGTTGAGACACGAGATACACATCAAGAGGGGTGGAAAGAAACGGATGACGAAGGTTCACTAGGTGGACAACAATTCCACACTTAAGAAGGTGGTAATCGGTTGTCAACGTAGCGAGGAGTTGAGTTGCCATGATACCACAACGAGACACCTTCGGAACCGTGACTCGTAGATATCTCCCCTTAAGTGGCAAAAGAATTACCTTTGATTCAAAGATCATTGAAACTCTTTATACCAGCTTAAGGCAAATCATAATCGATCATTTAGAGGGGTTCGGTAGAATGGCATACTCAAACTTGGATGATGTGGATTACCTTGTTGAAGACAACGTAATGGATGAATTTTGCTTATCACCGGAAATGGAAGAGACCCATGGTAGAATGGCACATTGGCGGTGCAAGCTGGGAACAAAATGCAAATGCTGGGAATGATTCTGGTAACTGGGGAAGAACCCAACAATAGAGAGTGAATTCACTGTTGGAGTGGTTATAGCATAACCGAGGAAATCTGGGGCAATCCCAGCTAGTGCCGATGATAAGACGTAGCGCTTGTGCGTGCTCTCAAGAACTTGAGCATTTCCACAATCATCAAAGTTTTACCAACATCCGTGCCAAAAATCCTGGCAACACAACTTACTACCATGATGAATGACGATGGACGATGCAGATGCATAGGAAGATAACATCAACTCAGATTTCACCCTAGCGAGGCCAAGGAAACAAAATCTGGATGATCGACCGAGAGACATTTAGCACTCCGCTTCTAATGTTCTCCTTGATGTGCTAGTGTAACCCATTCATAGATATGGTTTGATATCTAAAACATCAAGTAAAAGGTCGGACTTCGGGAACACAAAAATCCATAGGGGCAACTAGGGAGTAAATCCTACGAAATCCCTAGGGGGGGTGGCCAACTTCCTCAAACAAGATACTATAATAATAGGTCTACCGGATGGGTGTGTTGGCCACGACATCCACCTTACCGGTTATCGAGAGACCAATATTATAGTTCTTAGGGAAATGTTCCAACCATCATATCTGCCTGAGATTCAGCTCTGGTTGGTGTTAGGATATTCCAGGCTCATCGAGTCTTAGGAAGAAAAATGAAAGTTTGCAACACAAATCGACGAGATGACGTTGCGGGATTCTCGGGAGATGAACTACGATAGCAAGCTCCAAAACATGAGCTGGTTCTGCTACAAACATGTGAACACGTTGTCCCAGACAAGCATGACCACGTGGTAGTCTTATAATAAAACACTACCGAGTTCAGGAGGGGGAACCATCAACGAGGGTATCGAAGTTCTTTCATAAGTCCGGATTAGCTCTTATGAAGGAACTCCTTCTCCTTGAACAAATCAATCAGTGGCTTGGTGTGCTAGGGATACATATAGATTGAAGGTTGCAAGTCTTCAAACCACAGCATTCTTCGCACGTGTGCATGACTGATTTGGAATGATTCCAAAGAAAGCAACATTGACTTTCTCGAATCCACGGCGGCAACTTGCATCAGATGCACATGAATTAAAGGAAGTCACTACCTTCATCCAAACATATGCTTCATGAGCTAGCATGAACAAATGCTTTCAAAAGTTTCCAACACTAGCTTAATATTCAGCAAAATTATGGAGAAGACAAGGATGTTGTCAATGGGCACAACAACAATTCATCTGGGTTTCCTTTTAAAAGGAATTCCATAGTTAAGTGAACAAGTGATAGCATTGGTCAGACCTAAAAGATATAATGGTGTATGCTCGAGGGATCAACCACGAATAAGACAACATTACGAGCATCGTTGGTACTGATTTGATTTGACGATAGCCCACACTCAAATCAAAGGATTGATAAGACAATAGGTCCAGCAACTGATCACAAGGACCAATCGATGAAGATATCATCTTTCTTCAACACACACTACACAAGAATATCCCTTTGGAACGAACTAAGTCAGACAAGCTTTTATCTTCCAACTCTCCAAGTTGTTGTCTAGCTTAACCAACTAGCTCAGGGATATCTAACACCGATTCTTGGAGAGAAGGTGGTTCACAAGAAACCAACTTGATCACGAACTCAACATAGCGGTCAGGTGACAACCCGGTAACACCTCCAAGAAGATATTTGGAAAGTCACGAACCACCGGTATGTTACTAAGCTCGAGAACAATCTTGCTTTTGAGGGCAAGACGATATGATCAAATGAGTGAGGACTTGACAAGATCCTAACTCATCAATCGAAGGGTGCACCGAAATAAGGACTAGGTAGCACGATCAGTCTTAGAAGGATGATTCGAAAACCAACATACTAAGAATGAAATTATTATCCTTTAACTACCAAGCAACAGAGTTGCTAGCAGTATTGATTTCACACATCACAATTCATTTGTCGGTATTCCGGTTGCATCAACACGAGGGCCGAGGAATGAACAGTGATGGCAAGAAGTATCACTGTACCAAGAGTTCATGGGATGGTGTGCAATTCCTATAACAATCTCGATATAAAATATGTAATACTCCAAGGTAGAGCAGAACCAAAAGCTGGATTGGCATTTGATCTGCGGAATACAACTACTTTGACCCAATCCTAGATATGGAAGAGGTACTGGAGTTTGTTTCTCCTAGTCATTCCGGAATAGAATGGCTTGACAGACCACAAGAGTCATAGGCATCGATGAACGAACGCACGCATACTCTTGACTATCAATTGATAGACGAGGGTCAGAATGCAACTAAAGAGAACAACTCAAAGGAACATATAACTTTCTGAGTTGTGGATGCATAGATTAGTATGTCGAACCAAGTTCAACATATTTCTTCCGGATAACCCATGCAGAAAGGTAGAACTGGCAGAGTCACGATTTATGAATGGAGAACTCCTCAAGAGTACTCTAATTGTGATTTTTTTTGATCCAATAAACATCTGCCATAAGTAGTTCATGGTATTTGGAAGAAGAAGATACCACGGACTTCAAGGACTATCGCAAAGGTTACTAATATCCTAAAGGCACTAGCAATTACTATCAACATGAAGTAGGTAGAGTGAATCTCGGGTTCAGAACCCAGGAGTAGAATACCTACTACTAAGTAGCATCACGGGATGCTTCCGAGAATAAAGGCCAGAATCTTCACACTAGGACACAAATCATGGCTAGACCACTAGATGATCCCCTAAGCACTTAGGGTCATAATAATAATTCCAACATATATGTCGAGGCAATAATTACCTCAACACACCGATTAGTGTGGTTAATCTGGCCCATGGGAACATCGGAAACAGAAGGAAGGGATTTGCAAATGCATCGGACTATTTAGAAACCTGGGATGACTCGGACAGCATAACGGCTATAATTGCTCAAAAAGATTTGAGACAATCACAAAAATGGTGGCATAACCACTCAGAAGCACAATATCAAGGTTCCGAGATCAACAATTAACATACGGAAGTAGTAGGAACTGAACTGAGACTTAAATCCAACAATCTTATAAGTCTACTGATTAGTAACACGTGATCCTAATAGAAAGAAGAGATAGCCTAGTTCTTAATCCCCGCAGGAAAGATAAGATGACTCAGATCAGAAGGGCATGAGGTATAAGGAGTAAAAAGAGCCTTACGTTCCATCCCACAATCAATTCCCTTATATAACTAAAGAATTTCTAAACTCAACTTCGACCAGTTTGGCTTGGTAATCCTACAGGCAGTCAAGCTCTGATACCAACGCTGTCAGGACCCCGACTCAATGCCACATCGATCTAGCATGTAACACCTCATATCACTTTGCGGCCTCACGCACGGTATTCCCACGGGTGTCGCCTTACCTTTGCCCGGGACCGTTTGCGCCTTTTGGCACACGTATATGACAGTGTCGCTAGCATCCATATGATAAGGAGCCCGGGCTGACATGGCTAGTCGTAAACCCAAAGCGGCACAGACTTACAGGGACAGGCATCCATGACCCAGCATCGAACGTGTCGGTCATCAGCGAGTGAATCCAGGC
Source organism: Triticum aestivum (assembly GCF_018294505.1). Classification (NCBI taxonomy): domain Eukaryota; kingdom Viridiplantae; phylum Streptophyta; class Magnoliopsida; order Poales; family Poaceae; genus Triticum; species Triticum aestivum. The sequence continues at coordinate 499,432,217 of NC_057806.1, read as the reverse complement.
TGTAGCACTGGGCTAGCAGGACTCCGGTGAACCGGGCTGTAGCGGGCTAACAGGACTCCGGTATTCACCGCGTGACATTTCCCCGAAGGGACAGACACAGGAACGAAGAAGGACACATGCCGGCCAGCCTAAGTGTTCCGGAGCAGTAGCAAGCTACCATGGCTCGGTGGAAACACTAGGAGACATTTCCCCGTAAGAGAGGCTACTAAAGATAAACAACTAGATGGTCAGATCCCACACATACCAAGCATTTCAATAACATACACACAATATGCTCGATATGTGCAAATACAACATGGCATCACAACATGACTCTATGACTCAAGTAATCTATTCAATAGGCTCCGAGGAGCGAGATATTACAAACATGGGTCTCATGACCCAACATTCAGAGCATACAAATCAAGCACAAGCGGAAGCTATCATGTCTGAGTACAGACATCTATAAATGAAAAAGGCTGAGAAGCCTGACTATCTACCAAATCCTGCCGAGGCACAAGATCGTAGCTGAGGTAACAAGCTAAACGTCGAAGACCACGCGGAAATACTAGTGAGACTGAAGTCTCTCTGCAAAAACATAAAATAGGCAAACGTGAGTACAAATGTACCCAGCAAGACTTACATCAGAACTATCTACATATGCATCATTATCAACAAAGGGATGGTGGGGTTTAACTGCAGCAAGCCAGCTTTGACTCGGTGGCTATCCTGAACTACGACTGCGAGTAACTTTTTTGAGGTGGCGCACACGAGTCCACATATTCACCATATCAATACACCACTATGGATCCGCTCCCGTCTCCCTACGAGAACGCCATCCATAGCACTCACGCTTATCTTGCGTATTTTAGAGTATCCACTTTCACTTGTCTATGAACTGATATAAGCAACCCAGAAGTCCTTTTCCGCGGACACGGCTATTCGAATAGATTAGGTTAACCCTGCAGGGGTGTACTTCTTCACACACGCTCTCACCACTTACCGCCGTTTACACGACATGTACTCGGCAACCTTCAAGCGGAAGCCCAACGTGGGTGTCGGCCACGACCTACCTAATCACCTAAGTCTCTAGTCCAGGTTTATCGCCTATTCGGGTTCCATCCATGAGGAGATCCGGCCGGAGTTTCGCTCACAGCCCCAAACGATGTGAACAGGGTTCCCGAGACACCAAACGGGCGCCCGGTACACCGTGCCACGTGCCTACCGCATCACAGCCCACCCCTACGGTCAGCGCTGCCCACGGCCTCCAGCATACTACAAACACCAGAAACTACTTGCAACTCCTGGACAGAGGACAAGGGTGATCAAGAAGCCGAGAGGGTCCATTGGTTTCGGGCCCAATGCGTGGTAGTAGCTGAATCATGGATCACAAACACAGAACTCAGTTCCTGAGGACGGCTGCAATGAGACAACCCACCATGTACTCCTACATGGCCTCTCACCGCTACCTTTACCAAATCGTGTTCACACACTTAGCTCACACACAGTAGGACAGGTTCACACGCCTCTGATTCATCCCCGATGAATCAGACCTGACTCAACTCTAAGCAATAGCAGGCATGACAAACAAACATGAATGAGTAGGCACATCAGGGCTCAAACAACTCCTACTCATGCTAGTGGGTTTCATCTATTTACTGTGGCAATGACAGGTCATGCAAAGGACAAAGGGGTTCAGCTACCGCAGCAAGTAACAGATGAATCGGTGTTGTCCTAATGCAGTAAAAGAGAGCAGGAGCGAGAGAGTAGGATTGTATCGGAATGAACAAGGGGGTTTTGCTTGCCTGGCACTTCTGAAGATAACATTGAGTCTTCATCAGTGTCAACGATCACATCCTCGGTATCACGTCTATCGAGAGGGGACAAATACCGGCAACACAGAAGGAAACACAATCAATGCAATGCACAATATGATGCATGATCATGACAATAGCAAAATGAATGTGTTTTGGGCTAATGCATCTAGTAACAAGTTAAATGAAGTTGGTTTGAATACAAGATTCAAATTCAAACTCCATATGTGATTATTTAAATGCCCTTTAAATGATTTGTGCTAAACAGCACCTATAAGTTGTTCTAACATGCATGAAAATGGTACAGATGGATTCCTTGAATTTTTCTGATAATTTTTCATATATAATTTATTTCATTTGGAGTTACGGTTAATTTTCTATGATTTATTGAAGTTTTAGCTATTTTCTGGAATTTTCTGATTATTTAGAATTAAAATAATTCCAGAAAATGAATTATGGCGTCAGCATGACCTCATGCTGACCTCAGCAGGTCAACGGGCGGTCCAGGTCAAACCTGACGTGTGGGGTCCACACGTCAGTGACAGGGGGGGTTAACCGGGGTTAATTTAATTTAATTAAAAGGTTAGGGGGGGTCGGGCCCACTGGTCAGTGTCAGGATTAATTAACAGAGTTGATTAAATTTAAACTAATCCTAAACTAGAATTAGTCAGGGCCGGGCCCACATGTCATTGACCCAGGGGAGGTCAAACCCCCTGGTCAACCGGGGCTAATGCGCCGGCGTTTAGCCGCCGGCGACAGCAAACGCGGCGGAGGGGCTCGGGATCGCCGCTCCGGCGACCATTCGGGCGGCGGAGACCACCCACGCGAAGCCCAGACTCGCGCGCGTCTGGTAGTGCAAGTGGGAGGAGCTGGGGTGGCCGGAGCTGCCGGCGGCGAGCTCTTTTGCGGCTGCCGGAGCTCGGGCAATCTCGGGGTGGCGTTACAGAGCACGGGAGGAGGCGTTGTGGGTGTCTACGGTTTCATGCGATCGTGCTGATCACGATGGTGGGCTCGGGAACGAGCTGCGGTGGCTGTGGCCACGGCCACGCCATGGCCGGCGGCGAGAAGCTCTCGGCCGCGGTGGGAGTTGGGGCTAGGGGGCGAGAACGGAGGGGGCGAGCACAGGAGAGGCAGCGGAGGCTCACAGCGGATCCATTCGAGGCGGAGACGAGGCCGGGGATGGTCCGGAGCCGGCGAATCGAACGGCGGCGAGTTCCGGTGGCCGAGGAGGGGAACGGCGTCGTGGGTGGCGATGCAGGGCTCCCGGCGTCACGTGAGTTGGTGGGGACGAAGAGGAAGGCGCGGCGGTTCCTCTGGAAGCATCGCCGAGGCGAGGGGTGGACACTGGCCACGGTGGAGCTCGTCGGTGCTCTCGGGTGCTCGTGGTCGATCGTGAGAGAGAGAGAGCAGAGGGGATAGGGACGGAGGGAGAGATACGGGAGAGTGAGAGAGTTCTTGGGGCCGCGTGGCGTCTCCAGGGAGTAGTGGAGGCAAGCAGGGAGGCAGGAGGTGGCCGAAGCAGGGAGGAGGTGGCCGGGGCGCGTGGCCGCGCGCGCCGGGCGCGTGCCCGTCTTCCTGGCAGAGGAGGAAGGCGACAGGGGAGGGAGGCGGCGGTGGGCTGGGCCAGCGGGAGGAGCTGGCCAGCTGGGCCGGCTACAGGTAAGTGGCCCAGGTAGTCTCTCTCTCTCTCTTTCTTTTTTTTTAATTCTGTTTTCTATTTTGCAGGTTTGTTTTGAATTTGGTTTTGAAACCAATTCAATTTATTTTGCTTCTGACAATATTTTTAGGAGCTAAAAGAATTAAAACAATGCTCCACAAAAATATTTCAGAATTATTGGACCTATATTTATTTAACAGTAGATATAAGTCCAATTCAAATAGCTATGATTTAAATTCAAAGTCCCAAAAATAAATCCTTAAAAATGTTCAATATTTTGGTTGGGACCAGAACCCTTACCAAAAATTATCAAACATTTAAGAAGAGCCTTTTGGAGCAATGAATGAGATTTCTAGGGTTTTTGCCCCTCTTTTATTTAGGGTTTTGAGGCTTCCAATATTCCTCAATTCAAGTTTCAAAAATATAGACATGATGCACACATGAAGCTAGGCTAGAGCAATGCCAGAAGCTAGGGATGTGACAATAAGATCAGCCGCGATGACCCTGGTGATGTCGAGGGCGAGCGCCCCATGAAGAAGATTCCTGCGAAGGTGATGTGGTATGCTCCTATAATACCATGGTTCAAACGTTTGTTCCAAAACAAAGAGCATGCCAAGGCGATGCGATGGCATAGAGAAGACCGTAAGAAAAACGGAAAGTTGAGAGTACTCGCTGACGGGTCGCAGTGGAGAATAATTGAGAGAAAGTATGGGAAGGAGTTCGCAGATGACGCAAGGAACGTATGGTTTGGTCTAAGCGCAGATGGCATTAATCCTTTTGGGGAGCAGAGCAGAAACCATAGCACCTGGCCTGTGACTCTATGTTTGTATAACCTTCCTCCTTGGTTGTGCATGAAGCGGAAGTTCATTATGATGCCAGTGCTCATCCAAGTCCCTAAGCAACCCGGCAACGATATTGATGTGTACCTAAGGCCATTAGTTGAAGAACTCTTACAGTTGTGGAATGGAAAAGGTGTACGTGCGTGGGATGAGCAAATGGGGGAAGAATTTGACCTAAAGGCGTTCCTGTTCGTGACCATCAATGATTGGCCTGCTCTTAGTAACCTTTCAGGACAGACAAACAAGGGATACCGCACATGCACGCATTGTTTGGACAATGCCGACAGTATATATTTGGCTAATTGTAAGAAGAATGTGTACCTGGGACATCGTCGATTTCTTCCGAGTCGGCATGCTGTAACAAAGAAAGGCAAGCATTTCAAAGGTGAGGTGGATCACTGGACGAAGCCTCGCCACCGTACTGGTGGTGATGTACATGATATGGTCAAGGATTTGAAGGTAGTCTTTGGAAAGGGTCCTGGCGGACAACCTGTTCCGAATGACACTGACGGACGCGCACCCATGTCGAAGAAGAAATCGATATTTTTGTCACAGCCCTAGAATTGCTTGCCATTAGTTGCCTTAAAGCATCCATGCATCATGTTTATTTTTCAATTAAAGTTGAAATGGGGATGACAAACCCTAGCACCAAAGTTAAATCAAATAGGTTCAACTTAAAAACATTTTCAAGAACCCATAATGCTCTTTAGAAAAGTTCATCATTTTTGATTTGGTCTAGAACCTCTAACAAAAATGGTGCACACCTTTCTAGGTCATTTTTGGATTTTTGAATTAAATCATAAGTATTTGTATTTGGACATTTATATCCTATAAATAATTTTAAATGTCCAGATAATCTTGAAAGTATTTTAAGGTTGTTGGAAATAATCCAAAAATATGCCACTATCATTTTCAAGATTTTTCAAAATGAATTAGTATTTTTACTAATTCAAAACAGAATAAAAGTAATAGAAAAACTGAAACAGAAATGGAAAAGAGAGAGAGAGAGAGATCGTACCTGGCCACTTACCTTGGCCCAGCACCATAACCAGCCGGCCCAGCCCACCAGCGCCCTCCCTGTCGTCTTCCTCCTCGGGACAGTAGGACAGGGGCATGTGCTCGCCGCGCGCCCGCATGCGCCGGCCACCTCCTGCCTCCCTGTCTGTCTCCCCATCGCCCTGAGGATGCCACGCACTCCCCCTCGCCCCTCTGCACCACTCCTCTCTCCCCCTGAACCCCAACCCCTCCTCTGCTCTACTCTCGCACGCACCACCAAGCGGAGCTCGTCGCCACTGTCGCCGTTCTCCATGGCCGCCGCCTCCCCCTCGCCTCACTGACCTATCCACGAGCCCCGCCACCATCTCATACGCCTTCTGCACCGATCCAAGCAACGACGGAAGCCTCGAGTCGCCGTCCCCGTCGTCTTCTTCAACCTCGGTCCGCCGGAGATCCCCTCGCCGCCCGCTCGCTCTGACGCTTCCCCGAGCCAAACGAGCCGCCCATCCGACTCCCTGTGAGCCCCGCCGTCATCTCCCCCTCTTCCCATGGTTGATTTCTCGCTGCAACACCGATGACCGCGAGTCATGTCGTGGTTTTGTCACGACAGATGTCCTAGAGAAAGGACTTAGTCATCGAGCCATCGCGGCGGGTTAGCTTGAAGGGGTTAAAGCGGACACAGGGACGCAAGAGAGTTTATACTAGTTCAGCCCCTTCGATGAAGGTAAAAGCCTACGTCTAGTTGTGATGGAATTGATGGGGTTTCGATGACTAGGGAGCAAACAAGCTTCGCCTATGTCTCGAGTTGTTGTCTGTTGTCCTTGAACCGCCACCGGGTCGTCCCCTTATATACACGGGTGACACCCGTCGGTTCACAGAGTCCCAACACCGGTCGATATTCGTATCCGGGTTGGTCTCTCCTTATTCCTAACTTACAATACAATTTTATATAAAAATTCCGGTTTACAGCTACAAGTCTCGAACCGACTATGGGCCTTAGGCCCTCATTTGCCTTCTTGGGCATTGACACTCTTGAACTACTGATGAAGTTGACCCGGCCCAGATAGGCCGGTTTACGCCCAGCAGTAATATCCCCAACATTAGGCCCCAGATTGATTTGAACAGGTTCATGTCAATCCTTTAACAAAAGCTTCATCTTCAACATCTTCTCGTAAATTGGTGAACCGCCATGATGTCATCTTCTCTGATTGCTGTAAACTGGAGTGACGTCACCTGTCATAACAAAGATATCCATTATTCTTCTTTGTTTAATAGATATGCGGAAATCGAGGCGACAACTCCGTTTCGTGGCCCCTTGATTGTCACGCCTGACACATGTCCTTTGCCTTATAAATAGGACTGAAGGGTCATTTCCTTTCTCTTTCCCTTCTTCCCCTTCTGCTTCGTCTTCCTCGCATCGCCCGGCTTTAGAGCTCCGCCGCCACCGTCGACCTCTTCCTCAACCTTGGCCGCTGCATCAACCTGGGCGCACCAGAGCATCGCGGCAACCTTCCGCGTCTTCCTCAGCTCCGGTAAATCTTCTATCCTTTCCCCCGCAGATCTATTTTAGGGTTTCACAGTTCTTCAATGTTCATCGTCTGCCGCTTGCGCATACGATAGATCTTTAGATGAATCTGCATATCTTTATTCTGTGCAATGGTAGTTGTTTAACCTTCGCCTTCACTTACGCATCTCAAAACCATAGATCTATATGAACATTTTGCGCATTGATTCGGTACTGCTCCTTTTGAACCTCTAAATATTTATCTCTTTTCTAAACTTGCTTCCGATCCAACGCTGTAGAGAAAACTTGTGAAACCTGTTTCTGCATACTTATCCATCCGCAATCTCAGCTGTTTCAATGTTTAGATCAGGAGGTTTAACCTTGTAGGAAAAACTTGCCAAACCGGTATATACCATTAGTCCCCTTGTTGAACCGCCAGATGTTGTTGCTTCATAAAACTCTGGTTCAGATAGATCTGTCTCCGGTTTAACATTGCACATATCAATGTACCCTGATCAATGCATTTTTGAACCAGGATCTTCTACCTTGTAGATTTTATCATGGCCAAGCAAGTATATGAGTGCAATTGGGTTCCTTCTCGCATCACAGAGTCTCAGTTGGACGATTTAGTCCTGATCGACACTTTAGGCAGCAAAGATACCATCCATTGGAGGGATCCTGGCAATGAATGGCCTCCCACACCTCAAGAAGGAGAGGTCGTTGTTTTCGTACATCACTTAGCCCGGGGCTTTAAACCGCCCGGTTCTAAATTTTACCGGGATGTTTTAGCCGATTTCCAACTCCATCCACAAGACACTGGCCCCAACTCTGTTACAAATATGTGTCACTTCCAAGTGCTCTGTGAGGCGTTTTTTCAAGAGGAGCCCACAGTGGAATTGTTCAGAGACCTTTTCCATCTAAACCGCCGTACTGAGTTTACTGACGGCTCTAATACGGAGTTGGGTGGCGTGGCGATCCAGAAAAGGAAAGAGGTCACATACCCTCACGCCAAACTGCACAGCCACCCCAAAGAGTGGAATCAGACATGGTTCTATTGCAAAGACACCTCCCCTGCTGGTGAGAATCCCTTGCCTGGCTTTCGTCCGGAGCGGCTCAACAATACACACCCTTTTCCTCAATGATTGACTGCCCAGGAGAGAAGCAAATATGCTCCTCAACTGTAAAAGCTTAGAGCCTTTATGGCCAACAGTTTAACAGGGGTTGATCTCGCTCGCTGTTGGATATCATGGAGCATACTGCCCCTTAGTCAGCGCTCCGGTTTGATGTGCGAGTATACTGGCAGTGTTCATGACCCGCTGCGACATTCCAAAATCCAGCTTACCGATGAAGAAATCACAGAGGCTGTGAATAAGATGCTGAATGAACCGGAACACATCTGTGCTAGAAACGGCCTGCTTCCCTTCTGTGCCACCAACAAACCGCCAGCTGTAAGATTTTGATTTTTCTTTTTGCTGAATCTGTTATTGATATATCTGGTCATTGTTTAATATCAGTGTCTGTGTAATTAGGGCAATGTTCCATTTTGGAGCAAGAAACTGCCGCAGGAGAATCCAGAAAAACCAGACAAACCGGAAAAAGCAACTCGGCAAAAAACTAAAGCTGTGAAGAAGACTACCCACAGGAAAAGAACCACTTCTTCCTGTAATCCGGTCCCTGATGATGATGTGGATAATCCGGACCTTGAGGTAGAGCGTGACTTACTTGGCTTATTTTTCATGCGTCTTATTGATGATGATATTTGTCAGGATGATGCCGAAGCCAGCCACGTGGATGCTGCAGAGGTAATTATTCTCTCTTCCGATTCAGAACCTTTGCCTTCACAAAAAATCCGTCAGGCAAACCGAAAAGTTAAATTTTCTCATCCTCTTGCTTATTTGTATCCTAAATTTCTTATGAAGACCCTACAACACGAAGCTCGTCGCACAACCCGGCAGAGCGGCCAGGTAGTTACGTCCGCCGGTTTACCGAACAGTCCGGTTCGGAAACACCGTTCAGAGGTATCTAATTTGCTTGTCAGTGCTTGTCCTAAGGCGGGCTGCTTTCGTCAACCACTTAATCCGTCTAACTCCGATTACCAGGTTACTTCCCACTCATCTTCTGGCGAGTCATCGGCTACTCAGCTGCCACCGCTTAAAACAGTGCTTGGGTAAGTAATACTTATTAGCACATCGCCTTGGAACATATGCTGTATTTGATTTTGTTATTCCTTTCAGGGCCGAACCTAGGGCAAGCAAGAAGGCTCGCCTGGACAAAGCGGCCGAAGAAGATGCCTTCCTTGAACGGGGCAAGACGCCCGATCTTGAAGCGACAATTCCTGAGGATATACCCTATGATCCACCGCAGCAAGACGACGATCTTATTGCTGAAGAAATACCTATTGATACCTCAAATCCTGTCAATCAGCCCACAAGCTCCATCCGGATTGAGAAATCCACCGGTCCAACAAAGCCTACTGACAACCCAACAACCCCAGTGCAAACCGGCGGTACCAAGGGTGATGAGGTTGTCATTACTGGCACTGGCCATACTGAGCCAAGCAATCCTGTCACTTTGTCCAAACATTCTGCCAAGGAAGAATTCGCTGCCTTTGGCAAAGGCAAGTGGAATGCTGATCTGGCGACTTACGCTGCTCTGAACGCCCAAGATATCCATTCCGGCTACCTGAACCGGATGTATACCAATCGTGACTATGAAGCTGGTCTGGTTAACATGATGAAAGATAAATATGAGGTAACTTCCATATGCTCTTTCCTGCTTGTATGCTTCAATTCTTGCTGACTCTTCTAGCCCCCAAGGGCCGGTTTGTAATCTTCTTTCAAACCGGGACTTACTAATATAAATCTTGATGCTTTGAAATTCGCTGATGTAGCCCCGAAGGGCCGGTTCAACTTAGCGTAGTTAAACCGGTACTTTAAGTAATTGAGATTGCCGCATTAGAATATATACGAGGAAATAGCCATTATCCCCCAAGTGCCAAGTTGAATACTTGTATTGATCTTGGGACTTTGTAAGCAATTGAATGATGAAGATCGAATATGCATTAGCCCCCAAGTGCCAAGTGCATAACTTGTTATGTGGTTGGTACTTCAATCCTTGTACCGTTTTGTTGAAGCATATAATTGTCTGCACGCAGGCTGAGCTGAAGGCAAAAGAAAGCCAAGTCGCCGATCTCCAAGAAAACCTAAAAACCCAACAAGCTGAAACCTCCAAAGCAAAGGAGGAATTAGCCAGCGCTTTAAGCGCCATGGAACAGCTTAAGGAGAGCTTCAAGAAGAAGTTGGCGGATTGGGCCACTGAAAAGTCCACTTTAATCAAACGAGCAGAGGATGCCGAGGCTGCACTAAAACCGGTGGCGGATAAACTGACCAGCATAAAGCGGCACGTGCATACCATGACCACTGCTATCTTTGGTAAGCTAGTTTGACTTCTGAATTGACTCTGCCTTCTTACAGAGCTGCCGGTTTATTAACCCTTTTATGATATATCAGGGACACGCACTGGTCACTTGGGGTCAGATGTGCGGAAGAAATTGAAAGCCGCCTATACATTGGTTGAACAATTGTATGCTAGTGCCCAGCAGATCATCTGCACCGCATCCCATAACAAACCGGCGCCCACTTTGATTCAAGACACTCTGATGAAACTGTCGGTGCTTCCTGCCCGGGTTGAAGAACTGAAGAAATCTGCTGCTCGAACCGGTGCGATCAATGCCTTAATCCAGGCAAAAGCCAGGGTGCCGGATTTTGATCCTGTTGAAGCGGCTCAGGGCTATCCCAGCTTGAAGGAAGACGGGTCAGAGTTTGGTGAAGCGGATCTGCGAGCAATAAACCGGGAGGTACGTCGGCTAGCTTGTCAATTGGCTGAAGAAGCAGGCTTGTCTCATTATCAAGCCCAATATGACAATCAGAACAAGCGAATAGCTGCACCAATCCATGAATCCGAAAATCTGATCCCTCCAATCCGTAAGCATACTTACGCTCCCGATATTGACCCGTCATTGCTGATCCATGATGAAGCTGTTTTTCAAGCATTAATGGGAATCGACTGGACAACTGTTGATTTCCAGCCACTGGGTAGAGAAACGGAGGTTGAAGCGGCGCAGGATGACCCACAACCATCAGGCCAGGCTGGTGACCAAGCTTGAACCGGAAGCCGGTTTTAAAACTGCCTCTCCTTTGCGAAAAACAATGATATTATTATAGGCTAGCTGATACCTTTGATGTTGACATGCCTTCGTGCATAATTTGTTCTTCCTGTGATGATGAACTTTCCAAAGCACTTTCTGTAGTAAGAAACTCTTCAAGTACCACCGCGGTTGTACCGTCAGGCGGAATATGATGTCTGCATATATGAAGTCAAAACATCCAAGAATTTTTAAGTATATGACCAAATTTTTGAGATACATAATACCTGCCATCATTGAGCGTGAAGTTGGCTTGTCCAATCTTGAAGCGGAGTTTTGCAAACCCACACTGTTGGAGGAGATAACAGCTCCTGTATATATATGACGCTGGTTTACCATGTAAACCGTGCTGGGTTATAATAAATACCGTGTTACTCCATAAGAGGATGTTAACAACAAGGATCAAACTAGGCATATAGTCTCCGGATTGACGTGAACTATGTTCCGTCAATTGATTGGTTGAAAAACTTTGTCGGTTAAAAATGCAATAAAAAAGAAAAAGGTATCTTGCAAAGAAAAGTGCGAAGCAAAAGCAATGACAAAACCGTTTGCAAAAAAGGTTTATTTGAGCTGATCAAATGGCGTTACCATGGTCGAACACGACCAAGATCCCGTTAGGTGTAACTATGGTTCTAGTCAGCCAGGTCCCCAAATGAAACCGTGGCATTTATGCCGACCAAGTGGCATGGCAATGGTTCGGGTTCGACCAAGCCCCCAAGTGATTTTGTGGCCTTAGGCCGATCAAGAGGCATGACTGGTTCAGACATGACCAAGTCCCCAAGTGATCTGGTGGCTCTCGCCTATCAAGAGGTATGGTATTGGTTCGCACACGACTAAACCTCCAAGTGATATAACATGATGCTTTTAAAAAGCGAACTCAAGGGGTAAACCGGAGGCCGCTTTAGAAGAACTCTGTGTAACCACACATGATGTAAAAGAATAGATACCCGCTTTAGCTGAGGTTCCGTTTTAATATATTTAATCATAATATATACATTGTTGTAATATGTACATAAGTAGAAGCAATGGCTCAGGTATAATAAGGCTGAAGATGAGCTATGTTCCACGGCCTGTTGCTCTCCTCCTCTGATGTACGTGAGTCCTTCTGCTCTCGAATATCGATCAGATAGTATGACCCGTTGTACAGATTCTTGCTACCCACGAAAGGCCCCTCCCAAGGTGGCGATAACTTATGCATATCAGTCTGATCTTGGATGAGCCGAAGCACCAAATCTCCTTCCTGGAAGGTTCTGGTTCTGACTCGGCGACTGTGATAACGACGAAGATCCTGTTGGTAAATCGCCGATCGGGCGGCAGCTATGTCACGCTCTTCATCCAACCGGTCCAAAGCATCTTGTCGTGCTGTCTCGTTGTCCGCTTCAATATAAGCCATCACACGAGGTGAATCATGACGGATATCACTGGGGAGAACCGCCTCCGCTCCATAAACCATGAAGAACGGTGTGTATCCTGTTGATCTGTTGGGTGGTGTATTGATCCTCCATAACACAGATGGTAATTCTTCTACCCAACAACCCGGCGTTCTTTGTAAAGGAACCATGAGCCGGGGTTTGATGCCTCTCAAGATCTCTTGATTAGCCCTTTCTGCTTGAACATTGGACTGTGGGTGTGCCACTGATGAAACGTCGAGCCGGATGTGCTCCCGTTCGCAGAACTCCTTCATGGCACCTTTGGACAAATTGGTTAGCCCTTTCTGTGATGATACTGTGCGGAAAGCCAAACCGGAAAATCACTTTTTTGATGAATTGAACCGCCGTGGCCACATCACACTTGCTAACAGGTTCTGCCTCCACCCACTTTGTAAACTTGTCAACCGCCACTAGGAGGTGGGTCTTCTTATCTTTGGACCTTTTGAAAGGCCCAACCATATCCAGCCCCCAAGTCGCAAACGGCCAAGTAATTGGAATCATTCTCAATTCTTGAGCCCGTACATGAGCATGTCTTGAAAACCTTTGGCAACCATCACATCGTCTGACCAGATCCTCCGCATCAGAATGAGCAGTTAACCAATAGAAGCCATGGCGAAACGCTTTGGCTACCAGAGATTTTGAACCGGCATGGTGACCACAATCTCCTTCGTGGATCTCACGCAAAATTTCACGGCCTTCTTCAGGAGACACACAGTGTTGAAACGCTCTTGACACACTGCAATGATGCAACTCGCCGTTGATAATAGTCATAGACTTGGATCGCCGAATTATCTGTCGGGCCAGAGTCTCATCCTCTGGTAACTCGCCCCGGTTCTTGTACGCCAGGTAAGGAAGCGTCCAATCCGGAATAACATGAAGAGCTGCCACCAATTGAGCCTCCGGATCAGGAATAGCCAAACCCGCTTCACCAGGGATCTTGACCGACGGGTTGTGCAGCACATCCAGAAAAACATTGGGCGGGACCGGTTTGCGCTGAGAGCCCAGCCGGCTTAAGGCGTCCGCCGCTTCATTTTTCCGCCGGTCCACGTGGTCCACCTGATAGCCTTTGAAATGACCTGCAACAATATCCACCTCACGACGATATGCTGCCATGAGTGGGTCCTTGGAATCCCAAGTGCCAGACACTTGCTGAGCCACAAGGTCTGAGTCACCGAAGCACTTAACTCGACTTAGATTCATCTCCTTAGCCATCCGGAGACCATGGAGCAAGGCTTCATACTCAGCTGCATTATTAGTACAAGGGAACATTAAGCGGAGAACATAACAAAACTTATCACCACGTGGGGAAATTAATACGACTCCAGCCCCCGAGCCTCCAATTGCCTGGATCCGTCAAAGTGGATGGTCCAATATGTGTGTTCCAGCTTTTCTTCAGGTTCTTGCATTTCCGTCCAATCATTGATGAAATCAACAAGTGCTTGAGACTTAACTGCTGTCTGAGGCACATACTTCAAACCATGCGGCCCCAGCTCTATAGCCCACTTTGCAATCTGGCCAGTTGCTTCCCGGTTTTGGATGATATCTCCCAAAGGAGCAGAACTGACCACCATAATTGGGTGCCCTTGGAAGTATTGTTTAAGCTTCCGGCTTGCCATAAAAACTCCATACACCAGCTTCTGCCAATGCGGATACCTTTGCTTGGACTCGATTAGTACCTTGCTGATATAATAGACCGGACGTTGAACCGGATGCTCCTTACCTGCCTCCTTTCGCTCCACCACAATAGCCACGCTGACCGCCCGAGTATTAGCAGCAACATATAGCAGTAACGGCTCCTTGTCAATGCGAGCGGCGAGCACAGGCGGATTGGCCAACTGCCGCTTTAAGTCCTCAAATGCTTCATCAGCGGCGGAACTCCAAACAAACTGATCCGTTTTTTTCAACATCTGATACAAAGGGATTGCCTTCTCACCAAGACGACTGATAAACCGGCTTAACGCGGCAATCCGGCCTGCCAGGCGTTGAACATCATTGATACATTGTGGTTTAGCCAGGGAGGTGATGGCTGTGATCTTCTCTGGATTAGCCTCAATTCCCCTGTTGGACACCAGAAAACCCAATAGCTTGCCCGCCGGTACACCAAAGACACACTTGTCCAGTTTAAGCATCATCTTGTATGTTCTCAGGTTATCAAAGGTTTCCTTCAAATCATCAATTAGAGTCTCCTTCTCCCTGGACTTAACCACGATATCATCCATGTAAGCATGTACATTACGGCCAATCTGCTTGTGAAGACAATTTTGTACACACCGTTGATAAGTTGCCTGGGCACTCTTGAGCCCAAAGGGCATAGACACATAGCAGAAGGCTCCAAAGGGAGTTATAAATGCCATCTTCTCCTGGTCCTTAACTGCCATTTTGATCTGATGATAGCCAGAATATGCATCCAAAAAACATAAACGCTCACAACCCGCCGTAGCATCAATAATTTGATCAATACGGGGGAGGGCAAAAGGATCTGCTGGACAAGCCTTATTAAGATTTGTGTAATCCACACACATACGCCAGGTGCCGTTTTTCTTGAGGACCAGCACCGGATTGGCAAGCCACTTAGGGTGAAAAACTTCAACAATAAAGCCAGCTGCTAAGAGCCTGGCTACCTCTTCTCCAATCGCGTTGCGTCTTTCACCGGTTTATATTTAGGAACTATTTCACCGGTTTATATTTAGGAACCACATTAAGGGTGTGCTCAGCGAGTTGCCTCGGTACACCTGGCATGTCAGAGGGCTTCCATGCAAAAATGTCCCGATTCTCACGGATGAACTCGATGAGCGCGCTTTCCTATTTCGGATCCAAGTTGGCACTGATGCTTAACTGCTTGGAAGAATCGCCAGGTACGAAGTCAAAAAGCTTAGTTTCTGCTGCCGATTTGAACTTCAGGGCCGGATCATGCTCCGTAGTTGGCTTCTTTAACGGAGTCATGTCCGCCGGATCAACATTGTCTTTATAATACTTCAACTCCTCGGTGGCACAGACCTTCCTCACACTCCAAAGCGATTTTGCGGCTTCCGTGAACCGTTATTGTCCCCTTGTGTCCCGGCATCTTGAGCTGCAAATACACATAACAGGGTCGTGCCATAAACTTGGCATAGACCGGTCGCCCAAACAGGGCGTGATATGGACTTTGGATTTTCACCACTTCAAACGTCAGTGTCTCCGACCTGGAATCATGATCATCCCCAAAGGCCACTTCCAGAGCTATCTTACCAACGGGATATGCTGATCTGCCAGGCACTACACCGTGGAACACTATATTCGACGGTTTGAGATTTTTATCTGTTAGTCCCATACGACGGAAGGTCTCATAGTACAGGATGTTAATGCTGCTCCCTCCATCCATGAGCACCTTGGTGAACTTATAACCTCCCACCTGAGGCGCCACCACTAGAGCCAGCTGACCCAGATTATCAACCTGGGGAGGGTGATCCTCTCTGCTCCATATGATTGGCTGTTCAGACCAACGTAGATAACAGGGTATGGCCGGTTCAACGGAGTGAACCGCCCGCCTCTGAACCTTCTGGTCTCGCTTGTCCAAGCTAGTTGTGAAGACATGGTACTGCCCACTACTCAACTGCTTTGGGTTGCTCTGGTAACCTGACTGTTGCTGCTGTTGGTTGTAACTACCCTGGTTGTTCTGACTATTTTGACCATTATGTCCGCCCGGATTACCATTAAATCCTGAATCGGAACTTCCTCCACCGTAACCCAGCCCGGATCCTGAGCCACCGCCCGATTCGTGATCATACCGGAAATTATTAGAATTCTTGAACTCCTGCATAATAAAGCAATCCTTCCAAAGGTGGTTTGCTGGCGCCTCCTTCGTCCCATGTCTTGGACAGGGCTGGCTTAGCAGATAGTTTAGGCGGTCTAGGTTAGGGTTGGGTGCCCTAAGGGAGTCCTGGATTAGGGGGTGTTTGGATAGCCGGACTATACCTTCAGCCGGACTCCCGGATTATGAAGATACAAGATTGAAGACTTCGTCCCGTGTCCGGACGGGACTTTCCTTGGCGTGGAAGGCAAGCTTGGCGATGCGATATTCAAGATCTCCTACCATTGTAACCGACTCTGTGTAACCCTAACCCTATCCGGTGTCTATATAAACCGAAGGGTTGTAGTCCGTAGGACAGAATCAACTCCATACACAACAATCATACCATAGGCTAGCTTCTAGGGTTTAGCCTCCTTGATCTCGTGGTAGATCTACTCTTGTACTACCCATATCATCAATATTAATCAAGCAGGAGTAGGGTTTTACCTCCGTCAAGAGGGCCCGAACCTGGGTAAAGCAAAGTGTCCCCTGTCTCCTGTTACCATCCGGCCTAGACGCACAGTTCGGGACCCCCTACCCGAGATCCGCCAGTTTTGACACCGACATTGGTGCTTTCATTGAGAGTTCCTCTGTGTCGTCGCCTTTAGGTCCGATGGCTCCTTCGATCATCAACAACGATGCAGTCCAGGTTGAGACTCTTCTCCCCGGACAGATCTTAGTCTTCGGCGGCTTCGCACTGCGGGCCAATTCGCTTGGCCACCTTGAGCAGATCGAAAGGTACGCCCCCGGCCATCAGGCCAGGCTTGGAAGCCCAAACTACAAAGCAGACATCCACGGGGACTTGATCTCCGACGGATTCATGCCACAGTCAAGCGTGCCGCACTGTCTCGATGGGCATGATATAGCTCTGCCGCCGAACAGCGCTTTGGAAGCTGCACATGCACCGGTTCCAACCATTGATTCGGAGCCCACTGTGCCAATCGAGGATGAGCGGTTGGACGTGACCTCAGGGTCTGTGATCCCAAAAGCGATCGAGCCGAACGCTAGCCCCGCACTCTGCAGAACCCATGACTCCAAGTGTCTGGACTCCACCCCGGACTCCGAACCCCCCGCGCCCCTGCCAATAAAATCCGATCGGGCGCCGATGATGGAGTTCACCGCCGCAGACATCTTTCAGCACTCGCCCTTCGGCGACATCCTGAATTCTCTAAAGTCTCTCTCGTTGTCAGGAGAGCTCTGGCCGGACTACGGTCAGCAAAGTTGGGATGCGGACGATGAAGAAATCCAAAACCCACCCACCACCCACTTTATAGCCACTGTCGACGATTTAACCGACATGCCCGACTTCGGCTCCGAAGACATTGACAGCATGGATGACGATGGAGGAGATACCGACGAACCAATGCCCATAGGGCATTGGACAGCCACCTCATCTCACGATGTGTACATGGTGGACACCCCTAAGGGAGGCGACAACGAGGAAAAGGGGAGGGGACGAGAGATCGACCCCCCGAAAGGCGTCGGCGTAAACGCCGACCCAAGCCCTGCCTCGACAAAAACCCAGCCATAGAGCAGGACGAGCTGGTAGACGACGGGCAGGCCTTAGAGCAACCATCCGAACAGGGCAACACGGATAGAGAAAGCGAACATCCCTCCTCTGGCGAAAACGGCATTCCGGACGACCTTATGCCGAATACACTCACGGAGCAGAAGAATCTCCATGAGAGGCTCATTGCAACTGCACACAGCCTAAAAAAGCAGAAGCGGAAGCTAAAAACAGCGGAAGATGCACTCTGGATCAGACGGAGCAAGGTAATCAATGCCACAGATAAGTACGGCGACAGTCGCCGCACTAGAAGCTATCCGAAAAGAAAGCTACTGCCTGAATTCGACGAAGAGGCCTTAGAGCCCTCACATTCAAAAAATGAAAAAGCCACACGGTCGGATAGACAACCCCATAAAGCGACAAGCGGCGCCGCACCTAAATCGGCATGCGACCCACTTAAGGATTCGCATCCTGGCCCAGTCAGGTCCATTTATGGGCCAAGAAAGCAAGCTCTTGTAAGCAACGCTATGAAGCCATCATCAGAATCCGGCATACCCCAATACAGGGGTGCCGCACACCCCCTATGTTTCACCGATGAGGTCCTGGACTATGAATTCCTAGAAGGATTCAAACCCGTAAACATAGAGGCATATGATGGAACAACAGACCCTCGAGTCTGGATCGAGGACTATATCCTCCACATACACATGGCTAGAGGAGATGATCTCCACGCCATAAAATATCTACCCCTTAAGCTTAAAGGACCAGCCCGGCATTGGCTTAAAAGCCTTCCAGAAAACACAATTGGAAGCTGGGAAGAGCTCGAGGATGCCTTCCGAGCAAACTTTGAAGGGACCTATGTCCATCCTCCGGATGCAGACGATCTTAGTCACATAACTCAACAACCCGAAGAATCAGCTCGGCAGTTCTGGAATAGATTCCTCACTAAAAAGAATCAGATAGTCGACTGTCCGGACGACGAAGCCTTAGCAGCTTTCAGGCATAACGTCCGAGACGAATGGCTCCCCAGACACCTCGGCCAAGAAAAACCAAGAACAATGGCCGCACTTACAAGCCTCATGACCCGCTTTTGTGCAGGGGAGGACAACTGGTTGGCAAGGTGCAGCCCCAGCAACCCAAGTACATCCGAAACTAGAGATGGAAACAGAAGACCGCGACGCAACAAGAACCGTCGCCGGACTAAGGACGAAAGTCTGAAGAGTACGGCAGTCAACGCCGGATTCAAAGGCTCACGACAAAATCCGGAAAAATCGCCCCCCAAGGATAACAGGGACGACCCACCAACCTAAGTAAAATCCTGGATAGGATATGTCAGATACACAGTACTCCTGCGAAGCCTGCGAGCCATACCCACAGAGACTGTTGGGTCTTCAAACAATCTGGCAGACTCAATGCCGAACAAAAGGGGCTCGACACACCAAGCGCAGACGAGGACGAAACCCAACAGCAGAGCACCAGGAAACAGAAGAACTTCCCGCAAGAAGTAAAAACAGTGAATTCACTTCACATAACAAAACATGCGGTGCCCGTAAAGGTACGCACCACATGGCCCATCCCCAAAGGATCCTGCTATAGGTTGTCAAAACCGATCACCTTCGATCAGCTAGATTATTCTAGGAATATCAAGAATGTAGGATGGACTGCCCTGATACTCAATCCAATAATTGGCGGACTCAAGTTTTCAAATGTCCTTATGGACGGCGGCAGCGGACTAAACCTGATATATCAGGATACAATACAGCACATGGGGATAAACCCAACAAGAATCCGTCACAGCAAAACCTCCTTTCAAGGGGTAATACCTGGTCCGGACACCCACTGTACGAGTCTTCTCCGGCTCACAGTCACATTCGGCTCTGCCGATAACCTCCGCCGCGAAAAGCTGACCTTCCACATCGTCCCGTTCTCAAGTCGCTATGAAGCACTACTGGGACGCGAAGCTTTCGCTCGATTTAACGCAATACCGCATTATGCATCTCTTACGCTTAAGATGCCCGGTCCACGAGGCATCATCTCTTTGATGGGAAAGCACTAAAGTGCGCATCCCCAAGCGGAGGACAGTGCGGCCGCTTTAACAGCCCCACAGCAAAATGGCCTCACCGGCCAAAAAACTTTAAAATAGGTCATTTCAAGACCACGAACGCGGATAGACGAGTTCGGTGCAAAATCATCATTGATGCAGGCCTAGAAGCCATATACCCCCGCACAAGGGGCTCCACGCATATACAATAAGAGACAATAAAGCTCAAGCTTCCATATCTTACTTTATACTTTGCTTATTTTTTTGGCACGACCCGTTCTCAACTCAGTTCCTCTCTTTTACAGATGAACGTCGTGCGGCGCCCATCCAGGATACGGCACAACAGAGACACAGGCGCAGACGTGCAGTAGGGACCCGTCCTCAAGGATTCTTTTTAGATTAAGACCCTGCATAAACCTTTTTTACTCTCTCTTGTTGCTACACATCCCCTGGTTTTTTCTTTCCAGTATAACCAAGGAGGAGGCTGGCGTCTTGGCATGTGGCCACGTCAGAATTTTTGCACGTACCTGGACACTAGGGGCTTTTTTAATAAAGAGTGTTGTTTGGCCCGCACTCATAAAAGACCGAACGCCTTAGGGAGTGTTCGGCGTCGCGAGTTTTGGCATTATATGCATTAGCTCTGAATCATGTCTTTGGTCAAATGTTGGGTTGCCCGGCTCCTGAGTTCGGCTACCTTACGTTCCGCTCTATCAGCTAAGGTAGAACCAGGAGAACTACTGCGATTGTGCCCCCGGTTCGGCCAGGGCGACCACCTCAGTAGAGAAAGCCGAAAACTGATTGTCATGATGTAGCGTGAGACTGGTCAGCCACTCGATGACTGATCGGAATCTATCGGATTCCTCCCCTTTAAACGAAGGGCCGCTTCCCGGTCAGGCACATACGCGCCCCGAATTCGGACGAGCGCAGTTGCCACCAAGGAGCTACCTAAAGAGTCTTATTTTCAAACTCCTATGGCTAAGTGAAAGTGTTAAAGCATTATAGTTCGGTTGCCTGGCCCGCTGCGCTATCACCTCCTTTGTAGGACCAAGACGTTGGGTTAAGTGTGAAAATGCGTCTTCTGCGAGCACCCCCGCACTATGTGCGTGGGGGCTAAAGCCAACGACTGCCATCTTTCAGATTCTATACATATATATATATATATATATATATATATATCTTAAAATGGCCGCATAGAAGGTGTTTACAATACTTGGAGGCACAAGAATAAAAAAAGGCCACTACAGTTTATCGAAATATTACTTTATAATTACATATGCTATATATATATATATCTTAAAACGGCCGCATAGAAGGTGTTTACAATACTTGGAGGCACAAGAATAAAAAAAGGCCACTACAGTTTATCAAAATATTACTTTATAATTACATATGCTATCATAACATAGCATCTTTCGGGCACTGCGTCTCTACTACACGAGCACCTTCAAGAACTTCCTGAAAATAGTGCTCGGAGGGTTCTCGGCTTTGGTCCAAATCTTGGGACGCAACAACAGTGGTCTCCATCTCTGCCCAGTATGTCTTAACACGGGCTAGAGCCATCCTAGCGCCCTCTATGCATGCTGACCTCTTAATTGCATTTATACACGGCACCGCGTGAAGGAATTGCTGCACCAAGCTGAAATAACTCTTCGGCTCCGAACTCCCTGGCCACAGGTGACCCATGACATACTTCATGGCGAGCCCAGACAACCTATTCAGTTCGTCCCATTGCGCCAAACCATCATCCACTGCCAGTGGACGCTCTGGATTGTGAAACTGCGACCAGAAAAGCCTTTCCACTTCGCGATCTTTCTGATCTCGAAAATTTTCGGTCGCATCAGCAGCACTCGCTGCCAAATCCAGATAGGTGTCCTCCACACTCCACATCCGGTCCAACGGAGCAAACTTAGGATCACAAACCTTCCTTCGCAGCATAAAGGGCTTTCCAGCCATAATCTGTTCAGCCTGACGTAGCTCCTCCTTCGCAGCTCTCATCGCAGAGCGCACGTCCTTGGCATTGGCGACGGCCTTCTCTAAGTCCGTCTGTTTCGCCTGGTCTTCTTTTTCAAAAAGTCTGCAACGGTCGGTAGCGCTTTTTAACTTTTTGGCCATCTCGGCCATCTCCTCTTTGCTTCGGCAATGAGCAGCCTGTTCGGCTCTCAGCTCTTCAAGGGCCTTCTGGGCAGCCGCATCGCTTTTTCTGGCTTGCTCCTTAGCTCGGGCAAGACCTGCCCTAAGATTCTCCATGGCAGCCGTACCATCTGCGTCAAGCACACACACTGTAAGACACTGGCATGAAGCTCCTCTTACCTGGCGCCGCCCGAAGAATTACATACCTTGAGTCTCATCAAGACGCTTGTTGACAAGCGCAATGTCAGCATCTGCCACGTCTAGTTGCCACTTTAGTTTGGCAAATTCATCAGTTCGGCTCGATTCCGAACACCTCGCCACCTAAATTCAAAGGAGACATCTTAGACCTGGGATTATGATCCTCCGCGTGCCGTCATTTCTTGACAACGCGCAGAGTCTCAGGGGCTACTATCTACACACGGCGCATCTTACTTATGCGCAACTGACAAAAGTGTACATCACCTAACATACCTCAAAACCCGTCAGCAAGCTTTTGACGTCCTCATGCAATCCCTCTTCTGCGGATGAAATCCTTTCAATCACCATGCCCATCAATGGACGGTACTCCTCTGAGATAGAAGCTCGCCCCAGCAGAATCTTTAGCTCCTCCAGCAGAGCACCAGATGATGCCGGACTTGTCCTATGGCCTCTTACGAAGGCCGGACGCGGAGAACTTCGGGGGGCCGCACTGCCACCTTCCGCCCCTGCCGGATTCAGAGAAACCCTCCGCGACAACACCTCAGGGTCTCCCGCCTTGCTAGGTGGCACGGCAGGGGGAGGCGTCTCGCTCTCCATCATCTCCGGAAGAAGATCCCCCGAAGACGAGCTCTGCTGAGAAGGGCTGAGGTCCGAGCTACAAGGTAAAATTTCGGTTAATCTTCTCAGATATAAATCAAAGATTTCTCTCATCCCTCAAAAGGAAAACCTTTCTCTACTTACGGCTCACTGGAGGGCTGATCCCCTTGAGGGCGTAGTCCGGCCGAGGGACTCCCCGGCGTCGGACCCTCTGACGAGGATTTTTCCCCCCGCTTCGAGACCATGGTTTCCGGATTGTCAGAGGAGGCTCTTTTCTTCCCCTTAGGAGAGGAATTGTGGTTCCTCCCTTCGAAGCAGCCTCCTTCGAGGAGGCCATAGCTTCCTTGTCCTCCCCCTCCAAAGGCATTATTTCTAGCATCCTGACTAGCACGGGATCCGGCCTGGTTTCAGGAAGGAGAGACGGACAACTGATCAGCTTTGCCTTCGCTATCCACTCCTGTTTAAAAGGACGGCTCTTTTAGGGGCAAGTTTATTATACGGATAGATGTCCGGACACAAGGATGCTTACTTGAGTATCCGGGCGATTGCAGCTTAGACCCGCGTCCTCTGTTAAATCCGGACACATCTCTTGTGATCCGAAGAATAGTTTATACATCTCCACGGGTGTTGCGGCCATGAAATTCTGGAGAGCTCGCGGTCCCTCCGGATTAAACTCCCACAGGCGAAGGGAGCGACGTTTGCAGGGCAATATTCGGTGAATCAGCTTGACCTGCGTCACCTTGACCAGGCTAAAGTCTCCTTCCAACAGATCCTTAATGCGGCCCTGCAACAAGGGCACGTCTTGGGGAAAACCCCAATTTAACCCTCTGTTAAACCATGACGCCAGCTGTGGTGGGGGAACCGAACGAAAGGCAGGAAGCGCCACCCACTTGGTGCTCCGGGGAGCGGTGATATAGAACCACTCTCGTTGCCACAAGCCTAGCTCCTCCTGAAAAGAGCCCTCGGGCCATGGAGCATCAGCATTTTTGCTTATAATAGTGCCTCCGCACTCTGCGTGCCGTCCCTTGATTATCGTCGGCTCCATTTTGAAAGTCTTGAACCATAATCCGAAGTGAGGGGTAACACAGAGGAACGCTTCGCATACGACGATAAACGAGGAGATATGGAGGATGGACTCCGGAGCTAAGTCGTAAAATTCCAGCCCATAATAAAACAGCAGTCCCCTCACAAAGGTATCCATCGGGAAGCCCAGCCCCCGAAGGAAGTGAGACACGAACACCACGCTCTCACCAGGCTGGGGACTGGGGATAGCCTGCCCTTGAGCAGGCAACCTGTGCGGAATTTCGGTAGTCAAGAACATAGCCTCTCTCAACTTTAGCACGTCCTCCTCCGTGACGGAGGAGGGCATCCATCGGCCCTGAAGGTCGGAACCGGACATCGTCGAAGGTCCGAAGCGCCTGGAATCTGGAACCTAGGGTGTTGGAACTCGAGGAGATGGGCGAACTCGTTTGAGATTGAAAAAGGAGCAAGGCCCTGGTCTCTTTATAAGAGGTTGAATACCGGGAGCCCTCCCCGTGACCGTTTGGGACTCGCCTTTAATTGAGAAAGCAGGCTAACGGGCACGATTGGGTTACCCACGTCCGTATTGATGAGAACCCCGTAAAAGGGGGGTACACGATCTCTACTCTGACAAGACGTGCCAAGGAAACCGCCTCGTGAAACATGCTGAGGTGGAAAAGTAAAAACGATTCGAGTAAAGGACTTGGCTGTAATGTGATGGTGGACTGCAGAATACGTCAGCAGATTTGATTAGTGTTAATATTATTCTCTCTATGGCAATATGTGGAAACTTATTTTACAGAGCCGGACACTACTCTTGGTGATTACAATCTTCTATGAAGGACTTGGAGGAGGAACCCGCCTTGCAATGCCGAAGACAATTTTGTGCGTCGGACTCGTCGTCATTGAATCCTGGTTCAGGGGCTACTGAGGGATTCCTTGATTAGGGGGTGTTCGGATAGCCGGACTATACCTTCAGCCGGACTCCTGGATTATGAAGATACAAGATTGAATACTTCGTCCCATGTCCGGATGGGACTTTCCTTGGCGTGGAAGGCAAGCTTGGTGATGCGATATTCAAGATCTCCTACCATTGTAACCGACTCTGTGTAACCCTAACCCTATCCGGTGTCTATATAAGCCGGTGGGTTGTAGTCCGTAGGACAGAATCAACTCCATACACAACAATCATACCATAGGCTAGCTTCTAGGATTTAGCCTCCTTGATCTCATGGTAGATCTACTCTTGTACTACCCATATCATCAATATTAATCAAGCAGGAGTAGGGTTTTACCTCCATCAAGAGGGCCCGAACCTGGGTAAAGCAAAGTGTCCACTGTCTCCTGTTACCATCCGGCCTAGATGCGCAGTTCGGGATCCCCTACCCGAGATCCGCCGGTTTTGACAATGACATGTCCCATTACGATTTTTCGGTTTACCCTTGCGTCGCTGGCCATTGTCCTGTGCGCTGGTATTAGCCACAAAGTCCATGTTACCATCCGCTTTACACTTGCCTCCACCACCATTGCTTGCCAAGTGATGCTGCTGACCTTTGGAGTTGCTGTTCCTCTTTCCCTTCCCTGTCTTGTCATCATCAGATTCGGGATTCTTGGTACTATCAGAATCAGCATATTTCACCAAAGCGGCCATGAGGGTCCCCATGTTAGTGCAATGACACTTCATCCGTCCCAACTTCAGCTTCAAGGGCCCAAACCAGCAGTTGCCTTCTAGGGTTAATATTGCGGTGTCAGCGTTGATGCGGTCTGAGGAGTGCAACACTTGTGAAACCCGGCGCACCCAATGAGTCGTTGACTCTCCTTCCTCCTGGACGCAGGCAGCTAAGTCCACTATCGACATAGGCTGTTTACATGTATCCTTGAAATTGCTGATAAACCAGGCTCGTAATTGGGCCCATGAACTGATAGAATTAGCCGGCAAACTTTTTAACCAAGTACGGGCCATTCCCTCAAGCATCATGGTGAAGTATTTCACACACACCGCGTCATCCACATCAAGCATCTCCATGGCCATCTCATAGATCTCCACCCATGTCTCTGGGGGTTGATCCACTGTGTAATTTTGTACCTTGAGCCGGCCATTGAAATCCTTGGGCAGGCGCACGTTGCGTAAAGCGGGGATAAGGCAAGGCACCCCCAAAGAACTAGAAGTAACACCAGGTTCGATTGAGATAGTTGGACAAACCGGCGTCAGCTGCCGAGCCTGATGCTGTGCGACAAACTCGGCCTCCCTGCGCGCGCGGGCCCGGTCCACCACTCCCTGAGTGTTATTAGCACCATCCTCCGGGTTGTTGCCACGGGGTGCTCCACGTCGTTCATTACTCGATACTGCTGGTTCATCCATATGTCTGCTATAGCTCCAGCTTGGACAGGGGGTCGAGTGGATCCGGTCGCGGATATACGAGTACGCTTCCTGTTGGACCAAAGCTGTCCTCACAAGTTCCTTGACCCATCGCGTCTCTACTGCCTGCGGCGAGTCACACTCAATTGGAATGGCCTCCAGCCGTGCAGCAGCGGCAACAAGATTGTCCATTGGGTTGGAGTAGTGACCTGGAGGTGTTAAAGCATCCTGAGGTATAACGGTGTTTTGACGAGGCGGGTCCATCTGACGTGGCTGAACCGGTACACCGGTCCCTAGAGCTTCCGCCTGGTTTCCCTCCAGAGGATTGCCGGTTCCTACTCCTGGAGTGTTGAAAAGGTCTGTGGACTCAAAAACCGGAGGCAAACGGATCGGTACTTCCTCCTCATGACTTCCTGCGACGCACTCTGGTCCAACATGAGCCTGTAGGCTTGTGCATATAAAGCGGCCCGCTCCGTGGCCATCCTGGTGTCCTCAGCTGCCAGATCTCCCTTGGCCTGGGTGATCTGTTCCTTCACTTTTGCAATCTCGGCGTTGTGAACGCCCTGATCCGCCGGATTAGCCTCCGCCATAAGCACATCCAATGGATCAAATAGCTCTGATAGAACTTGAGCCGGCGGGCGCACAGGGCCTCCTGCCCCGGCAGCCGTCGCCGCTGCTGAACCAGAGGTTGTTGCCGCAGTGGTCGAAGAATGAAGCGCTGCTTGTGTGCCAGTCATGAATATTCCAACCCAGTTGGGCAGATTAGAGGGGTCCGGAATACTGTCACCATCGGAATAGCCCCCAATCCGGCCGTCTTGTACCTGATAAAGAGATTCGGTTTCTCCGGTCGATGACTCATCATCGGAATAAACGACCGTATCGCCGCGAGATTCTAATCCATCCTCATAACTTCCTCCATGGATGACTCCCACGAAGGCACGCTTCATGGACGGTTTAACCCGGGTGGATCGCGCATGCTGAGCCGTCTCGACGAGGTCGGTGCAGATGTCCGGCTCAGGGCCCGGTTCACCGATCTTGCCAATGAAAACGTGAATGCCACCAAAGGGGACCCGGTACCCATACTCAATTGAGCCGGCCTTGGGGCCCCAGCCTGCGTCGTTGATGTAGAACTTGACGCGACGACTCTTAGTCATCCGGCCTACAGCGTAACCCTCGAGTCCTTCAAAGCGGCACTCCAAGAACTGGAAACCATCGTGCGATAGCCCCACGGTGGGCGCCAACTGTCGTGGTTTTGTCACGGCAGATGTCCTAGAGAAAGGACTTAGTCGTCGAGCCATCGCGACGGGTTAGCTTGAAGGGGTTAAAGCAGACACAGGGACGCAAGAGAGTTTATACTAGTTCGGCACCTTCGATGAAGTTAAAAGCCTACGTCTAGTTGTGATGGAATTGATGGGGTTTCGATGAGTAGGGAGCAAACAAGCTTCGCCTATGTCTCGAGTTGTTGTCTTTTGTCCTTGAACCGCCGCCGGGTCGTCCCCTTATATACACGGGTGACACCCGTCGGTTCACAGAGTCCCAACACTGGTCGATATTCGTATCTGGGTTGGTCTCTCCTTATTCCTAACTTACAATATAAGTTTATATACAAATTCCGGTTTACAGCTACAAGTCTCGCATCGACTATGGGCCTTAGGCCCTCATTTGTCTTCTTGGGCTTTAACACTCTTAAACTACTGATGAAGTTGACCCGGCCCAGATTGGCCGGTTTACGCCCAGCAGTAATATCCCCAACAAGTCCCGTATGCCACCGCCGCACGAGCTCGTCGTCGACGAGGCTCCGGTGACCAAATGGTCCCGTGCGTGCCTCCATTGGGTTCGTGGGCTCTCGTAGAACATGTAGGTGCAAACCACTGGTCTTCCCGCACGTCGTGTCGTCGATTCCGTCGACACCCGAGCTCCGGCCACCGCCAAGTTCGCCGCTGCCACCGCTACAGACCACCTCACGCCGCTCACTGCCACTGATGGATGCGCACGAGCCCCAGCTCGCCATAGGACCCAACCGTGTTGCAAGCGGTGCCCTGTAGCGCGAACCCGACGCGTCTCCGCCGCGGTTTGTGTCATCGGCGGCTAAACACCGGCGGGCGGACGTGGCTACATCATTAGCTACCTAAGCACACCACTAACCACCATCAGGCCCACCGACAGCCGGGCCCCGCTGCCAAAATAACCATGGTTTAGTTTCTGTTTAGCTCTAATTAAACACAGTGGCGCCATCCGTCATCTTTGACCGTGCTGACGTGGCTGTTGACCTGGGCCCACTAGTCAGCCTCTGTTCCTGCACTGTTACACTGACGTGCGGGCCCTACTGGTAAGGTTTGACTTGGACCAGCCCCTTTGACCTGCTGACGTCACACTGACGTCATGTTGATGCAATATTTCCTTTCTGGAATTTAAATAAATCTTAAATGATTTATTATTTTCACAAATTTCCCAAAACTTCTAAAAATCATAAAAAATCAACCGTAACTCCAAATGAAATAATTTATATATGAAAAATTATCAAAAAAATCCAATCTATCCATTTATGCTACTTTCATGCATGATCAACCAACTTATACCCACTGTATAAGTGAAAACATGATAATGGCATTTTAAATTCTAAATATGGAGTTTGCATATGAACCCTTGGTCCATATGGACTTCATTTAAATTGTTGCTAGATGCATTAGTGCAAATCATAACATTATTGCCATGTCACATTCATGCATCATATTGTTGCATTGCATTGATTGTGTTTCCTCTCTGTTGCCAGTGCTTGTCCCCTCTTAGTAGACGACGTTCCGACGATGAGATCGATGACACCGATGAAGAACTATACTATCTTCAGAAGTGCCAGGCAAGCAAAACCCCCTTGCTCATTATGATACAATCCAACTCTCCCGCTCCTGCTCTCTCTTACTGCATTAGGACAACAACGATTCAACTGTTACATGCTGCGGTAGTTGAACCCCTTTCCCCTGCATGACCTGTCATTGGCACAGTAAATAGTTGAAACCCACTAGCATGAGTAGGAATTGTTTGAGCCCTGATGTGCCTACTCATTCATGCTTGTTGTCATGCCTGCTACTGCTTAGAGTTGAGTCAAGTCTGATTCATCGGGAATGAATTGGAACATGGTGAACATGTCCTACCGTTGAGAGCTAAGTGTGTGAACACGATTTGGTAAAGGTAGCGGTGTGAGGCCATGTAGGAGTACATGGTGGGTTGTCTCATTGCAGCCGTCCTCAGGAACTGAGTTCTGTGTTTGTGATCCATGAATAGTTAATACCACACATTGGGCTCCGGGCGCTCCAAGCTCTCTTGACTTATTAATGAACCTGATCTCTGTCCAGGAGTTGCAACTAGTTTCTGGTGTTTGTAGGTAGTGTTAGTAGTCTACCAAGTGGCACCCGGTATAGGTGGGCTTGGGACAGACTAGGCACAGTGGCCCGGTGTACCAAGTGGCATCCGGATGATGGGCTTGGGAACCCTGTACACATCATTTGGGGCCGTGAGCGACACCCCGGCCGGATCTCCTTGCTGATGGAACCCGAATAGGCGATAAACCAAGACTAGAGATTTGTGTGGTTAGTCAGGTCGTGGCCGACTCCCTCACCAGGCTTCCGCTTGAAGGTTGCTGAGATACACGACGTGTACATGGTGGTAAGTGGCGAGAGCATGTGTGAAGAAGTACACCCCTGCAGGGTTATCATTATCTATTCGAATAGCTGGATTCCTCGGATATGGATACTTGGACCCCTTGCATAGTTCATAGACAAGTGAAAATGGATACTCTAAAACTCGCAAGATAAGCGTGAGTGCTATGGATGGCGTTCTCGCAGGGAGACGGGAGCGGATCCATAGTGGTGTATTGGAATGGTGAATTTGTGGACTCGTGTGCGCCACCTCAAAAGAGTTACTTGCAGTCGTAGTTCAGGTTAGCCACTGAGTCAAAGCTGGCTTGCTGCAGTTAAACTCCACCACCCCCTTTGTTGATACCGATGCATATGTAGATAGTTCTTATGTAAGTCTTGTTGGGTACACATGTACGCACGTTTGCTTATTTTATGTTTTGCAGAGAGACGTCAGTCTCGCTAGTAGTTCCGTGTGGACTTCAACGTTTAGCTTGATACCTCAGCTACGATCTTGTGCCCTCGGCAGGATCTGGTAGATAATCAGGCTTCTCAGCCTTTTCCATTTATAGATGTCTGTACTCAGACATGTTAAGCTTCCGCATGTGCTTTGTTTGTATGCTATGATTGTTGGGTCATGAGACCCATGTTTGTAATATCTCGCTCCTCGGAGCCTAATGAATAAATACTCTGAGTCGTAGAGTCTTGTTGTGATGCCATGTTGTATTGCACATACTGAGCATATTGTGTGTATGATTGAAATGCTTGGTATGTGTGGGATCCGACAACCTAGTTGTTTATCCTTGGTAGCCTCTCTTATGGGGAAATGTAGTCTTGAGCTTCCATGAGCCATAGTAGTCCGCTACAGCCCGGTTCACCGGAGTCCTGCTAGCCCAGCACTACTGCTCCGGAACACTTGACTGGCCGGCATGTGATTCACTTCGTTCCTGTGTCTGTCCCTTCGGGGAAATGTCACGCGGTGACATCCTGTGTCCTGCCTAGCCTTCTACAGCCCGGTTCACCGGAGTCCTGTTAGCCCAGTGCTACAGCCCAGATTCACACGCTGCTGACCGACATGCTCGATGTTGATTCATGTATGCCTCTCCCCGTAAGTTAGTGCCACTTTGGGTTCATGACTAGTCATGTCGGCCCGGGTTCTCTATCATATGGATGCTAGCGACAATATCATATACGTGAGCCGAAAGGCACAAACGGTCCTGGGCCATGGTAAGGCGACACCCGTGGGAATACCGTGCGTGAGGCCGCAAAGTGATATGAGGTGTTACCGGCTAGATCGATGTGACTTGGAATCGTGGTCCTGATAGCTTTGGTATCAGAGCCTGACTGCCTGTAGGATTACCAAGCCAAGCTGGTCGAAGTCATGTCTAGAAATGCTTTAGATATATAAGGGAATTGATTGTGGATGGGAATGTAAGGCTCTTTTTACTCCTTATCCTCATGACCTTCTGTTCAGAGTCATCTTATCTTTTCTACGGGGTTAAGAACTAGGCTTCTCTTCATTTTTGAGTTCAAGCCTTAGTTTAATTCCTACTACTTCCGTATGTTGACCGTTGATCCCGGAACTTTGATATTGTGATGTTGAGTGGTTATGCCACCATTTTGCAGGATGTCTCAAATCTTTTCAAGCATTTACAGCCGTTATGCTGTCCGAGTCATCCCGGGTTTCTAAATAGTCTGATGCATTTGCAAATCCCTTCTTTTCATTCCTGATGTCCCTTTGGGCTAGTTCAACCACACTAATCATTGTGTGGAAGTACTCCGTTGCCTTAACGTGTATGTTGGAGTTAGTATTATGACCCTAGGTGTCCTCGAGAATTTAGCAATGCTTTCGTATCCCCAGTGTGATGATTTTGGCCATCATTCTTGAAAGCATCCCGTGATGCCATTTAGTAGTAGGTATTCTACTCCTGTGCTCTTGACCCAAGAATCACTCTGTTCACTTCGTGTTGATATTGTTTCTAGTTTCTCTAGGATATTAGTAACCTTTGTGATAGTCCTCGAGGTTCGTGGTATTTCCTTCTTCCAAATAACATGAACCATTAAGGCAGAAGTTCTTTGAACCAAAAGATCACCATTAGAGTACACCTGAGGAGTTCTCCATTCATAATTGTGATACTGCCAGTTCTACCTTTCGGCATGGCTTGTTCGGAAGAAATGTTGAGCTTTGCTCGACATACTAATCTATGCACCCACAACTCAGGAAGTGATATGTTCCTTTGGGTTGTCCCTTTTTAGTTATATTCTGACCCTCTAGTATCGATTGATAGTCAGGAGTAGTTGTGCATTCGTGTCATCGATGGCTTTACTCTTATGGTCCGCCAAGCCATTCTACTCCGGAATGACTAGGAGAAACAAACTCTAGTACCTCGTCCATTTCTGGGATTGGGTCAAAGTAGTTGTATTCCGCAGACAAATGCCAATCCAGCTTTTGTTCTGTGCTACCTTGGAGTGTTACCATCTTTATGTCAAGAATTTCATGAGAATTGCACCACCTCTTATGGATTCTTGCCGTAGTGATACTTCTTGCCATCATTATTCATTCCTCGGTTTTCATGTTATTGTAACCGGAATGCTGACAAATGTACTGTGATGTGCGAAATCAATACTCCTATCAACCCTGTTGCTTGGTAGTAAATGGACAATACTCTCATGCTTAGCGTGCTGGTTATTGAATCATCATCCTAAGATTGATCGTGCTACCTTGTCCTTATTTCTGGTGCAGTCTTCGCCCTTTGAGTTAGGATTGAATCCCTTGCTCTTATGATCATATCGTCTTGCCTTGAAAAGCAAGATTTTTCTTGAGCTTAGTAACATATTGGTGGTTCATGATTTTTCGAATATCTCCTTGGAAGTGTCACCAGGTTGTCCCCTGACCGCTATGTTGAGCTCATGATCAAGTTGGTTTCTTGTAACCAACCCTTCTCCAAGAATCTGTGTTGCATACCCCTGAGCTAGTTGGTTAAGCTAAACAACAACTTGGAGAGTTCGAAGATAAAAGCTTGTCCGAGCTAGCTCATCATTGAGGGATATCTTGTATGTGTGTTGAAGAAAGATGATATCTTCATCGATTGGTCCTCGTGATCAGTTGTTGGATCTATTGTCTTGTCCAAACTTTGATTTGAGTGTGGGCTATCCTCAAATCAAATCAGAACCAACAATGTTCGTAATGTTGTCTTACTCGAGGTTGAATCCTCGAGCATACACTATTACATCCTTTGGTCTGACCAATGCTATCACCTTGTTCACATAATCGTGGAATTCCATCTTCATGGGAACCTGGATGAATTGTTGTTGAGCCCATCGGCACCATCCTTAACTTGTCCATGATTCATGTCGAACATCTAAGTAGTGTTGGAAACTTTTATAAGCATTATCTTCATGTCCCATTCGTGAAGCATATGTTCGGATGAAAGAAGTGACTTCCTCGAATTAATGTGCATTTGATGCAAGTTGCCGCCGTGAATTCGAGAAAGTCAATGTTGCTTCCACTGGAATCATCCTAAGTCAGTCATACACGTGCGAAGTATGCTATGGTTTGACACGCTCGCTACCTCCATTCCATGTGCATCCCCTAGTACACCAAGCCACTGACTGGTTTGTTCAAAGAGAAAGAGTTCCTTCATATGAGCTAATCTAGACTTATGAAAGGATTTCGGTATCCTCATTGATGGTTCCCACCTGAACTCGGTAGTGTTTCGTTATAAGACTACTATGTGGTCATGCTTGTCCGGGACATCATGTTCACATGTTTGTAGCAGAACCCGCTCATGTTTTGGAGCTTACTACCATAGTCCATCTCCCGAGAATCTCGCAACATCATCCTGTCGATTTGTGTTGCAACCTTTCCTTTCAGACATGCTGTCTGAAATATCCTGTTACCAACCAGATCTGAATCTCAGGCAGATATGATGGTTGAAACATTCCCAGCATTTGCATTCTGTTCTCAGCTTTCACCCCATCAATTGTTGTTCCGGATCATCTTCAAAACTGGTCCTACCGTGGGTCCCATCCATTTCTGGTGATAAGCAAAGTCATCCATTACGCTGTCTTCAACAAGGTAGTCCACATCATTCATTCTAGTCCGAGTATGCCATTCCTTCGAGCTCCTTCAGACAATCATTTGTGATTGCCTGAGGCTGGTATAAAGAGTTTCAATGACCTTTGTATCAAAAGTAATTCT
This sequence comes from Triticum aestivum, assembly GCF_018294505.1. NCBI lineage: Eukaryota > Viridiplantae > Streptophyta > Magnoliopsida > Poales > Poaceae > Triticum > Triticum aestivum. The sequence goes on along the minus strand of NC_057806.1, from coordinate 499,398,280 downwards.
TGTTGCCACTTAAGCGAATATTTCTGTGAGTCACCTTCTTTAAGATGTCTCGTTATGGGATCATGGCAACTCAACTCCTCTCTACGTCGACAACCGCTCACCACCCTCTTAAGTGTGGAATTGTTTCCTACCAAATCGAGCCATCACCATCTATTTCCTGTCACCCCGATGAGTGTCTTGTGTTTTAGCTCAAGAGGCATTCTATCATCCAATTCGAGTTGTTCGTGACCCGCTCGATCTTTATGAAGATCAAATCTTGTAGAGTTTTTCTCTATCGTCATCATGCTAGATGAAGTTCTCGAAGGCAAAGACGCAAACATTAACTGGAGCAATGAATCAACATCTTCGAGAAGGGCAATTGGATCATGTAGATTGTGTTAGCTTGTGTCCCCTTCTGTCTTCTTACCCCACATCTTGAATCTCGGGACGAGATTGTTGTTTACTAGGGGTGTGTTGTCACAGCCCTAGAATTGCTTGCCATTAGTTGCCTTAAAGCATCCATGCATCATGTTTATTTTTCAATTAAAGTTGAAATGGGGATGACAAAGCCTAGCGCCAAAGTTAAATCAAATAGGTTCAACTTAAAAACATTTTCAAGAACCCAGAATGCTCTTTAGAAAAGTTCATCATTTTTGATTTGGTCTAGAACCTCTCACAAAAATGGTGCACACCTTTCTAGGTCATTTTTGGATTTTTGAATTAAATCATAAGTATTTGCATTTGGACATTTAAATCCTATAAATAATTTTAAATATCCAGATAATCTTGAAATTATTTTTAGGTTGTTGGAAATAATACAAACACATGCCACAATCATTTTCAAGATTTTTCAAAATGAATTAGTATTTTTACTAATTCAAAACAGAATAAAAGTAATAGAAAAACTGAAGCGAAAATGGAAAAGAGAGAGAGATAGTACCTGGCCACTTACCTTGGTCCAGCACCATAACCAGCCGGCCCAGCCCACCAGCGCCCTCCCTGTCGTCTTCCTCCTCGGGACAGTAGGACAGGGGTGTGTGCTCGCCGCGCGTCGGCACGCGCCGGCCATCTCCTGCCTCCCTGTCTGTCTCCCCATCGCCCTGAGGATGCCACGCACTCCCCCTCGCCCCTCTGCACCTCTCCACTCTCCCCCTGGACCCCAACCCCTCCTCTGCTCCCCTCTCGCACGCACCACCAAGCGGAGCTCGTCGCCACCGTCGCCGTTCACCATGGCCACCGCCTCCCCCTCGCCTCACTGACCTATCCACGAGCCACATCACCATCTCCTACGCCTTATGCACCAATCCAAGCAACGACGGAAGCCCCGAATCGCCGTCCCCGTCGTCTTCTTCAACCTCGGTCCGCCGGAGATCCCTTCGCCGCCCGCTCGCTCCGATGCTTCCCCGAGCCAAATGAGCCGCCCATCCGACTCCCTGTGAGCCCCGCTGTCATCTCCCCCTCTCCCCATGGTCGATTTCTAGCTGCAACACCGATGACCGCGAGTCCCATATGCCGCCGCTGCATGAGCTCGTCGCCGACGAGGCTCCGATGACCAAATGGTCTCGTGCGTGCCTCTATTGGGTTCATGAGCTCTCGTAGAACATGTAGGCGCAAACCGCTAGTCCTCCCGCGCGCCGTGTCGTTGATTCCGTCGACACCCAAGCTCCGGCCACCGCCCAGCTCGCCGCTGCCACTGCTACAGACCACCTCATGCCCTCTCACTGCCACCGCTGGATGCGCACGAGCCCCAGCTTGCCGTAGGACCCAACCGCGTCACAAGCAGTGCCATGTAGCGCGAACCCGACGCGTCTCCGCCGTGGTTTGTGTCACCAGCGGCTAAATGCCGGCGAGCTGACGTGGCTACATCATTAGCTGCCTAGCACACCACTAACCTCCCTCAGGCCCACTGGCAGCCAGGCCCCGCTGCCAAATTAACCATCGTTTAGTTTCTGTTCCGCTCTAATTAAACACAGTGGCCCCACGCGTCAGCTTTGACCGTGCTGACGTGGCTGTTGACCTGGGCCCACTAGTCAGCCTTTGTTCCTGCACTGTTACACTAATGTGCGGGCCCCACTGGTAAGGTTTGACTTGGACCAGCACCTTTGACCTGCTGACGTCACATCGACGTCATGCTGACGCAATATTTCCTTTCTGGAATTTAAATAAATCTTAAATGATTTATTATCTTCACAAATTGCCCTAAACTTCTAAAAATCATAGAAAATCAACCGCAACTCAAAATGAAATAATTTATATATGAAAAATTATCAGAAAAATCCAATATATCCATTTATGCTACTTTCATGCATGATCAATCAACTTATACCCACTAGTAGAAAAAGGGTCAAACGTGAAGCACATTAGTGCCGGTTTGTATTTGAGCCGGTACTAATGGTACCATTAGTGCCGGTTCGAACGGATTTGCATTAATGCCGGTTCATGTTGAACCTTTAGTACCGGTTCGTGCCATGAACCGGTACTAAAGGGGGTCTAACCTATAGTACCGGTTCGTGCCACGAACCGGTACTAAAGGTCCCATTTTCAAACTCTACCCCCCCCCCCCTGTGTATTGCCTTTTCAGTTTTAAAAAAATAAAAGAAAATAATGGAAATGTCAAAAAAATAATAGAAAATAAGTTTCTCATGTGATATGTGGTCTAGTTGTTGGGAAAATTTGCAAATGTGAATTTTGACTTTATTTGCAAAATCTCTCTGAAATTTGTAAAAATGGGCATAACTTTTGCATACTAACTCGGATGAAAAAGTTTTTTATATGAAAAATCATCTACTCAAAAAGTTACATTCGAATTTAACAGGGGGATCGCCGTTAAACATTTCCAAAATCCTCAAAAACCTAATAGAAAAAAGTTACGGGCCTTTTAAGATCTAGAGTGGAAAAAATTGAAAAATATTCAAACAATGGGCAAACTGTGGTCAAACAATGGTCAAACTAATTATTCTAGAATATTAGTGTTACTAAATAATTATTTTAGTTATTTCAATTTTGGTCAAATCTGGTCAAACTGTGGTCAAACTGTGGTCAAACAATGGTCAAACTAATTATTCAAGAAATATTAGTGTTACTAAATAATTATTGTTTTTTAAAACAATAGTTTCAAACACAAACAGTGAAATGTGTCACTTCATGCTCAAGCAAAATTCCTGAAGGTTAATAGGATTGACATCTTACTATTGTCAGGAAAACAACAAGTGCAGACTCGGAAACGAAGGAGAATAGAACCTGAAAGTTAAGCGTGCTCGGGCTGGAGTAGTGAGAGGGATGGGTGACCGGTCGGTAAGTTAGATGATTTGGAATGAGTGATCCACACTTGAGCAGTTAAGAGAGGTGATTAAAGACTAAACCATCAAATAATTAAGAAAAATCAAAAATAATAAAAAAAAAATTTCCAAAATTTTCAAAAAAAAATTCAAAAAAAAACCTTTACTACCGGTTGGTAACACCAACCGGTACGAAAGGTCCCCCGTACCAGGGCGCGAGCTCACGCCACGTGGTGGCACTTTAGCGCCGGTTCGTGCCGAACCAGTACTAAAGGGGGGGCCTTTAGTGCCGAAACGTTAGTGTCGGTTCCATAACCGGCACTAAAGGCCCTTACAAACCGGTACTAATGGTCCGTTTTCTACTAGTGACCCATTGTATAAGTGAAAACATGATAATGGCATTTTAAATTCTAAATATGGAGTTTGCATATGAACCCTTGGTCCATATGGACTTCATTTAAATTGTTGCTAGATGCATTAGTGCAAATCATAACATTATTGACATGTCACATTCATGCATCATATTGTTGCATTGCATTGATTGTGTTTCCTCTCTGTTGCCGGTGTTTGTCCCCTCTTAGTAGACGATGTTCCAACGATGAGATCGATGACACCGATGAAGAACTATACTATCTTCAGAAGTGTCGGGCAAGCAAAACCCACTTGTTCATTCCGATACAATCCCACTCTCTCGCTCCTGCTCTCTTTTACTGCATTAGGACAACAACGATTCAACTGTTACATGCTGCGGTAGTTGAACCCCTTTCCCCTGCATGACCTGTCATTGCCAAAGTAAATAGATGAAACCCACTAGCATGAGTAGGAATTGTTTGAGCCCTGATGTGCTTACTCATTCATGCTTGTTGTCATGCCTGCTACTTTTTAGAGTTGAGTCAAGTCTGATTCATCGGGAATGAATTGGAACATGGTGGACATGTCCTACCATTGAGAGCTAAGTGTGCGAACACGATTTGGTAAAGGTAGCGGTGAGAGGCCATGTAAGAGTACATGGTGTGTTGTCTGATTGGAGCCGTCCTCAGGAACTGAGTTCTGTGTTTGTGATCCATGAACAGTTACTACCACACATTGGGCTCCGGTCACTCCAAGCTCTCTCGACTTATTAATCAACCTGATCTCTGTCCAAGACTTCCAACTAGTTTCTGTTGTTTGTAGGTAGTGTTAGTAGTCTACCAAGTGGCACCCGGTACAGGTGGGCTTGGGACAGACTAGGCACAGTGGCCCGGTGTACCAAGTGGCACCCGGATGGTGGGCTTGGGAACCCTGTACACATCATTTGGGGCCGTGAGCGACACCCCGGCCAGATCTCCTTGCGGATGGAACCCGAATAGGCGATAAACCTGGACTAGAGACTCGTGTGGTTAGTCAGGTCGTGGCCGACTCCCTCACTAGGCTTCCGCTTGAATGTTGCCGAGATAGACGACGTGTACATGGTGGTAAGTGGCGAGAGCGTGTGTGAAGAAGTACACCCCTGCAGGGTTATCACTATCTGTTTGAATAGCCGGATTCCTCGGATATGGAAACTTGGACCCCTTGCATAGTTCATAGACAAGTGAAAGTGGATAATATAAAACTCGCAAGATAAGCATGAGTGCTATGGATGGCTTTCTCGCAAGGAGACGGGAGCGGATCCATAGTGGTGTATTGGTATGGTGAATTTGTGGACTCGTGTGCGCCACCTCAAAAGAGTTACTTGCAGTCGTAGTTCAGGTTAGCCACTGAGTCAAAGCTGGCTTGCTGCAGTTAAACTCCACCACCCCCTTTGTTGTTACCGATGCATATGTAGATAGTTCTGATGTAAGTCTTGCTGGGTACACTTGTACTCACGTTTGCTTATTTTATGTTTTGCAGAGAGATGTCAGTCTCGCTAGTAGTTCCGTGTGGACTTCGACGTTTAGTTTCATACCTCACCTACGATCTTGTGCCCTCGGCAGGATCTGGTAGATAGTCAGGCTTCTCAGCCTTTTCCTTTTATAGATGTCTGTACTCAGACATGTTAAGCTTCCGCATGTGCTTTGTTTGTATGATATGATTGTTGGGTCATGAGACCCATGTTTGTAATATCTCGCTCTTCGGAGCCTAATGAATAAATACTCTGAGTCGTAGAGTCTTGTTGTGATGCCATGTTGTATTACACATACTGAGCATATTGTGTGTATGATTGAAATGCTTGGTATGTGTGGGATCCGACAACCTAGTTGTTTATCCTTGATAGCCTCTCTTATGGGGAAATGTAGTCTTGTGCTTCCATGAGACATAGTAGTCCGCTACAGCCCGGTTCACCAGAGCCTGCTAGCCAAGCACTACTGCTCCGGAACACTTGACTGGCCGGCATGTGATTCACTTCGTTCCTGTGTCTGTCCCTTCGGGGAAATGTCATGCGTTGACATCCGGAGTCCTGCCTAGCCTGCTACAGCCTGGTTCACCGGAGTCCTGTTAGCCCAGTGCTACAGCCCAGATTCACACGCTGCTGACCGACATGCTCGATGTTGATTCATGTATGCATGTCCTCGTAAGTTAGTGCCACTTTGGGTTCATGACTAGTCATGCCAGCCGGGTTCTCTGTCATATGGATGCTAGCGACATTATCATATACGTGAGCCGAAAGGCGCAAACGGTCCCGGGCCATGGTAAGGCGACACCCGTGGGAATACCGTGCGTGAGGCCGCAAAGTGATATGAGGTGTTACCGGCTAGATCGATGTGACTTGGAATCGGGGTCCTCACAATTTTGGGACATGCCCTATTGGAAAGACCTAGAGGTCCGCTCAGCAATCTACGTGATGCACGTGACGAAGAATCTTTGCGTGACCCTGCTTGGCTTCTTGGGCATGTATGGGAAGACAAAAGATACACCTGAGGCACAGGAGGACCAGCAACAGATGCACGGAAAATACGGCATACATCAGGGTCATGCCAGCTACGCTCTTATCAAAGAAGAGAAGGAAATCTTTTTTGAATGCCTTCTCAGTATTAAGGTATCGTGTGGCTTCTCGTCGAATATAAAGGGAATAATAAACATGGCAGAGGAAAAGTTCCAGAACCTAAATGTCAGGACCCCGATTCCAAGTCACATCGATCTAGCCGGTAACACCTCATATCACATTGGGGCCTCAGGCACGCTATCCCCACGGGTGTCGCCTTACCATGGCCCGGGACCATTTGCGCCTTTTGGCTCATGTATATGATAGTCTCACTAGCATCCAGATGAAAGAGAACCCGGGCCGACATGGCTAGTCGTGAACCCAAAGCGGCACAGACCTATGGAGACAGGCATACATGAATCACATCGAGCATGTCGGTCATTAGCGAGTGAATCCGGGCTGTAGCACTGGGCTAACAGGACTCCGGGGAACCCGGGCTGTAGCAGGCTAGGCAGGACTCCGGAAGTCACCGCGTCACATTTCCCAAAGGGACAGACATAGGAACGAAGTGAAACACATGCTGGCCAGTCAAGTGTCCTGAGCAATAGTGTTGGGCTAGCAGGACTCCGGTGAACCGGGCTGTAGCGGACTACTATGGCTCAAGGAGCACTAGACTAAATTTCCCCATAAGAGAGACTAACAAGGATAAACAACTAGATTGTTGGATCCCACACATACCAAGCATTTCAAACATACACACAATATGCACGATATGTGCAAATACAACATGGCATCACAACAAAACTCTACAACTCAAGTACTTTATTTAAAGGCTCCAGAGAGCCATACATAACAAGTTCATACAGGTAGGGGTCACATGACCCGACACTCAAGTCATACAAGCATACAAGCACATGCGGAAGCAAATAGTCTGAGTACATACACTAGAAAGAAAGAAGGCTTCTCGAAGCCTGTCTATCTACATAGGGCCCTCCATGACCAATTGGGTGGCAAGTCACTCATCGATGTCGAGATCTACATAAAACCCATCGGAGGGGGCAGTGTTGTCATTTGAAAACAGTAATTAAGAAACATGAGTACAAAGGTACTCAGCAAGTCTTACATCAGAACCTACGATACATGCTCATTCTCAAGAAGGTGGTGGAGTTATTGTAGCAAGCCAGCTTTGACTCTTGGCTAAGCTATCCTATGGGACACCACTAGTAAAATAGTTTTCGCACACGAGTCCACTAATCACCAACACAATACTCCACCAAAGATCCTCCCTCATCATCCTACGAGAGAGCCATCCTCAATACTCACACTTATCTTGAGTCTTTTAGTAGTAACCATTAACTTGTCTATGAACTGTATAGGCAACCAAGTAGTCCTTTACCGCGGACGCGGCTATTCGAATAGTTTTATACCCTGCAGGGGTGTACTTCGTCATACATGTTTCCACCACTTAGCGTCTGCACACGACATGTGCTCGGCAGACTTCAAGCGAAAGCCGACGTGGGTGTAGACCACGACCTGACTAACCTCACAAGTATCTAGTCCAGGTTTATCGCCTATTCAGGTTCCATCAGCAAGGAAATCCGGCTGGGGTGTCCTCAACGGCCCCAAACGATGTGTACAGGGTCCCGAGACGCCAAACGGGCGCCCGGCATACCCGACCACAGTGTATCTACCACATCATAGCCCACCCCTAGGGTCAGCGCTACGCACGGCCGCCAACACATAACCTACAAACACCAGAAACTATTTGCAACTCCTGGACGGAGGACGAGAGGGGTCAATAAGTCGAGCGGGGTCATATTTCAGGGCCCAATGTGTGGTAGTAGCTGAATCTTAAATCAGGCATATAGATCTCAGTTCTTATGGACGGCCTCAATGAAACAACCCACCATGTACTCCTACATGGCCTCTCATCGATACCTTTACCAAATCATGTTCAACACATCCCTCACATTACCGACATAATCATTTCACTCTAGCCCATCACCTAGATGAACCAGACCTGACACAACTCTAAGCATAGCAGGCATAGCAAGGTAGGAAACATGTTTAACCTACAAATGCTAGTGGGTTTCATCTAGTTACTGTGGCAATGACAGGTCATGCAGAGGATAAGGGTTCAACTACCGTAGCACACAGCAGTTTGAAACGTTGTTGTCTTAATGAAGTAAATGAGAGCAGAGGTAAGAACATGGGATTGTATCGATATGATCAATGGGGATGCTTGCCTGATGGAGTGGTAGTTGGGTACTGGCCTTCAGTTGGATACTCGGAGATATTCTCGGAGGCAGAACCTACCACGAAAGACACCACAGAGTATAATCAACACATGGCAATATGCGACAATATGATGCATGCTATGACATGGCAAAATGATGTGTCTTCCCTAATGCAATGTGAAACAACTTGAAATGGTTCCATTTGAATCAAAGATTCTAATGAAAGCTTAAGCTGTTATGCATAATAAGTGTATTAGCTTGTTTAACCTAAACAGCAAGGTTATAGTGTTTTGTCCTGCATGAAACCATTACAGATGGATAGATTGAATTTTTTTGATTAATTTTCATATATAATTTGTTTGATTTGGAGCTATGGTTGATTTTCTATGATTTTTAGATGTTTTGGCTATTTTCTGGTATTTCCTATATAAAAATAAATCCAAAAAATGAATAATTGCGTCAGCACTGCATCACTTTGACATCAGCGAGTCAAATGCGCCAGCCTAGGTCAAACCTGACTGGTGGGCCCGGTCTGTCAGTGTCTCAGCTAACTAACAGAGTTTAGTTCATACTATCCTAACCTAATTAGTTCATACTGGTGGGCCCGCATGTCAGTGACTTAAACTAACTAAAATTAGTTAGCACTAATCCTAACCTAATTAACAGGTTGGCCCCACCTGTCATAGGCTCAGGGGGGAAGTCAACTTGGGTCCACACGGGTCAGACGTGGTCAACTCACCGGCGGCTTGACGCCGGCGATGATAGATGCATCAGAGGGGCTCGGGTTTTGCCCACTGTCGACCAAATCGACAGCGGTTTGGTCCTACGCGTAGCTGGGAGCAAGCCGCAGCGTTTGGTGGTGGAAGTGGAGCTCGGGGAGGCTGGGAACGACGCCGGCGACGACCTTGGCGGTCGCCGGAGTTCGGGGCACGGCGAGGCACGGGGAGTGGTGTGTTAGGCTACTGGGAACGTGGTGAGTGTGGTGACACGCTCGGAATCGAGCTTACGCGCCTGTGGCGACAGCGGCGACATGGCCGGCGGAGCCGAGCTCTCAGCCGTGATGGCCAACGGGGTTAAAGGGCAGCTCGAGCGACGTGGCTAGGGGGAGAAGAGAGAGAAGCTCATGGTGAGTGCAGCGGGCATCGAAGCGAGCTCGGGGAAGCTTGGGAGGCGGCGAATCGTTGGCGACGATCTTCGGTGACCGACGAGCGGAACGACAGTAGTGGCGGCGTTGCAGCGCGTCCGAGGCCTCGTGGCTCGTCGAGGTGGTCGAGGGAGATGTTGCGGAGCTCGTGGGCACGGTGGAGTGACACGGGGACGACGGTGGCTGCGGCTATGGCGGCAAGACGGCGGCGGCTGTGTCGGCCATGGCTTTGGGGGAGCGAGGGAGAGAGGCAGGGGGCAAATGAGATGTCCACGGGGTCGGGGCGGCGACGTGGAGCTTGCCCAGGTGTCCTGGCCTCGCGAGCGGCAAGCAGCTGACGCCGTGGCGAGCTCGTGCTCGCCGGTGTCACCTATGTGCCTGCCTGGCGAGGGAGAAGCAGCTGGCTGGCACGAGGCAGCACAGCGCTGGGCCGGCCAGGTGGGCTGCCTGGTGGGCTGCGGCCAGGTAAGTTTCCTGCTCCTCTTTTATTTCTGTTTTTCTATTTTTCTGTAAGTTTGTGGCTTTATTAAAAATACTTAGGCACTTACAAAAATCCTGAAAATAATCATAGGCTCTGTTTAGATTATTTCCAACAGCCCACACTTATTTCCAGAATTATTTGAGCATTTGAAATATTTTACAGCATTTAAATGCCCAAATTCAAATAATTATGATTTAATTCAAAGAATCCAGAATGTCCTAGAAAAGAGTGCACCATTTTTGCCAGGGGTTTAAGCCCAATCCAGAAATGATGAACATTTTGTGAAGGGCATTTTGGGTTCATTGAAAATATTTTTAGTAAACCCTAGTTGTTTCCAGGGGGGTGCTGGGGTTCTGTCATCCTCATTTCAAGTTTTTGTAAAAGTAGACATGATGCAACACTGTAATGCATGAACTAGCTAGGGTGTGACAACTCACCCCCACTCAAAAGAATCTCGTCCCGAGATTTAGGATCCTCCGGGAAGAAGGTGGGGTACTCGAGTCGAAGCGATCCTTCCTTTCCGAAGTAGCTTCCTTCTTGGAATGGTGTGACCATTGAACCTTGAGAAACTTGATGTTATGGCGTCGAGTGGTACGCTCGGCTTGATCAAGGATACGAACGGGATATTCCCGATATGAGAGGTTACCTTGTAGATCAAGCGTTTTGTGGTCCACTCCATGGATAGGATTCGCGAAGCAACACCTGAGTTGAGAAACGTGGAAGACATCGTGAACTCTGGAAAGATGCGGAGGTAGTTCCAATTGGTAGGAAACTTCTCCTCGTTTGGCAAGAATGCGAAAGGGTCCAATGTAACGAGGAGCCAATTTGCCTTTGATACCGAAGCGATGGGTTCCCTTTAACGGAGTAACCCGAAGGTAAGCCTTCTCGCCGACTTCGTAAGACATGAGCTTATGTTTACGATCATATTGGCTCTTTTAACGAGATTGGGCTGTTTTCAATTTCTCACGAATAACATGAACCTGCTCTTCTGCTTCCTGAATCATATCCGGGCCAAAGAGTTGTCTTTCCCCGGTTTCTGACCAGTTAAGAGGCGTTCGAAATTTTCGTCCATAGAGAACTTCGAAAGGAGCTTTGCGCAAGCTAGCTTGATAAATATTGTTATAAGCAAACTCTGCGAATGGAAGGCACTTCTCCCAACCCATTCCGAATGAGATGACAGAAGCTCGGAGCATATCTTCTAGAATTTGATTGACTCGCTCTACTTGACCAGTTGATTGAGGGTGAAAGGCGGCACTAAAAGAGAGACGAGTTCCCATAGCATTTTGGAAACTTCCCCAAAATCGAGAGGTGAAGAGACTACCACGGTCTGATTTAATTTCCAATGGGACACCATGAAGAGACACTATTCAGGAGATGTATAGGTCAGCTAGCTGGCTAGCGGTGATACTCTCACGAACAGGTAGGAAACGGGCTACTTTGGAAAGACGGTCGATCACGACGAAGATACCATTATTCCCTCTCTTGGTCCTAGGAAACCCAATAATGAAATCCATACTGATTTTATCCCATCTCCACTCAGGAATAGCCAAAGGTTGAAGGGTGCCAGCAGGCCGTTGGTGCTCTGCTTTAACACGACGACAGACGTCGCAACTAGCAATGTATTGAGCAATTTCTCTCTTCATCCTAGTCCACCAAAACCTCTGGCGTAGGTCTTGATACATTTTAGTACTACCGGGATGAATGGTGAGAGGGGATTCATGAGCTTCCTTAAGAATCAACTGGCATAGATGTTGTTTCTTGGGAACCACCAAGCGGTTCTCGAAGAAGACAACACCTCGCTCATCCATGGAAAAACATCTAGCAACTCCGCTAGCAATGTTTTCCTTAATCCGGGATATGCCCTTATCACGCTTCTAGGCAGCTATCATTTGATCCGTAAGGTTAGGCTTCGCCACTGGGGTGGATAGGAATCCTCGAGGAACAATGTGAAGATTAAGCTTACGAAATTCCTCATGGAGAAGTGGTTGACTTTGTTGTAACATCAGGTTGTTACAATAGGATTTACGACTTAGCGCATCAACCATGACATTGGCCTTCCCCAGGGTGTAAGTTATTCCGAAGTCATAATCCGATATCAACTCAACCCAACATTGTTGGCTGAGATTCAAATCCGGTTGGGTGAAGATATATTTCAAACTTTGGTCATCGGTGAAGATCTCGCAATGATTACCGAGAAGGTAATGTCGCCAAGTTTTGAGTGCATGGACTACAGCTGCAAGCTCCAGATCATATGTGGGATATTTTTCCTGATGTGGGTGTAATTGCTGTGAGGCATAGGAAATTACCTAACGATCTTGCATGAGTATGCAACCTAGTCCTTGTCACGAGGCTTCGCAATAGATAATAAAGTCCTTGGAGAAATCTAGTGGTACCAGTACGGGAGCAGATGTCAGGCGTCTTTTCAGTTCCTGAAAGCTGAACTCGCACTGTGGGGTCCACTCGAACTTTTTATCTTTCTTGAGGAGTTCAGTTAGAGGTTTAGCAACCTTGGAGAAATTCTCGACGAAGCAGCGGCAATAGCTCGCTAAGCCAAGGAAGCTCCGAACTTGCTTTGGCCGTCTTAAGTGGACTCCAATCAAGGACGTCTTGAACACGCTCGGGATTGACAGCAATACCCTTAGCAGAGATTACATGGCCTAGATAGGTCACTTCTGGCAACCAAAATTCACACTTGGAGAATTTGGCATTAAGGCGATGCTCTCGAAGTTTCGTCAATACCAACCTTAGATGTTCGGCATGTTCCTCTTCATTCTTGGAGTAGATGAGTATATCATCGAGGTATACTACGACGAATTTATCCAAATACTCCATGAAGACTGAGTTCATTAACTGAGAGAAGGTGGCTGGGGCATTGGTTAAACCGAAGGACATGACGGTGTACTCGTATTGGCCATTGTCGGTGTCAAAACCGGTGGATCTCGGGTAGGGGGTCCCGAACTGTGCGTCAAGGCCGGATGGTAACAGGAGACAAGGGACACAATGTTTTTACCCAGGTTTAGGCCCTCTCGATGGAGGTAATACCCTACTCCTGCTTGATTAATATTGATGATATGGGTAGTACAAGAGTAGATCTACCACGAGATCAAGGAGGCAAGACCCTAGAAGCTAGCCTATGGTATGATTGTTGTATATGGAGTTGATGTCCTACGGACTACAACCCTCCGGTTTATATAGACACCGGATAGGGTTAGGGTTACACAGAGTCGGTTATAATGGTAGGAGATCTTGAATATCCGCATCGCCAAGCTTGCCTTCCACGCTAAGGAAAGTCCCATCCGGACACAGGATGAAGTCTCCAATCTTGTATCTTCATAGTCCTGGAGTCCGCCTGAAGGTAAAGTCCGGCTACCCGAACACCCCCTAATCCAGGACTCCCTCAGCCATAACGAGTATCAAAGGCCGTTTTGGGAATGTCCCTGTTTCTGATTTTGATTTGATGGTAGCCCAATCTCAAATCCATCTTGGAAAAGACCGAGGATCCAGCAAGCTGATCATAAAGATCGTTGATTCTGGGAAGCGGATACTTGTTCTTGAAAGTGACCAAGTTGACAGGTTGGTAATCTACAACCATCTGATCCATTACATCCTTCTTGTTGACGAAGAGGAAGGGGCAAGCCCAAGGAGAGGAACTAGGACGGATGAAACCCTTTTTCAAGGACTCATCGAGTTGGTTCTTAAGCTCGGCTAGTTCTAAGGGTGCCATCTTATAGGGTCTTCTAGAAATTGGAACGGTTCCTGGAACGAGGTCTATCACAAACTCGACATCCCTGTCAGGTGGAACACCTGGCAGTTCTTCTGGAAAGACATCCGGAAAGTCTCGGACTAACGGAATATCCTCAAGGTCTGGAAGGGGGTTGGCATTTAGGGAGTAAAGCTGGCGCTTGGTCACTCGAGTTAAGACATTGACTGTCTTGCCCGATGGGTGAGTAAGTTCAACGGTTCTAGTGGCACAATCAATCTTAGCATAATGAGCTGACATCCAGTCCATACCCAAGATGATGTTAATGTCCGAGGACTTAAGAGCTATTAAGGATGCAAGGAAGAAAAGTCTATCGACAAGAATTTCATTCCCATGGCTTACTCTAGAAGTTTGCCATCTAGAGCTAGGGGTTTGAATTTCCATGGTAGTGGGCATGTCACAGAACGTTGTGTTATGCAATCGAGCATAGCTCTCAGATATGAATGAATGAGATGCTCCAGTATCAAAAAGAACAGATGCCGGATGGCAATTAACAAGGAGCGTACCAAGGACGAGATTAGGATCCTCATGAGCCTTCTCGGCTGAGACATAGTTGACATGGCCACGTGCAGTGGTGACCGGCTTGGCGTAGAATGTCTTTCCCGCTGGCTTACCACGACCAACAGACTTTCTAGAGTGATTGGGGTTGTTGTTCTGGGGACACTCTCGACTATAGTGACCCGTCTCTCCACACTTGAAACATGTCACAACATTGGGGCGTGGAGCAGCATTAGCAGCGGGGCCACCATAGGGCTTGGGCGGTGCAAACTGCTGGTTGGGACGAGGCGCCTCAAAGGATGGCCTCGGAATGAACCTGGGTGGCAGTGCCGTCTTTGGAATCCACACCCGGCGCTTCTGAGATCCAGACCCGGGTGAAGAGCCAAAATCACGAGAGTGCTTGCGTGAAGCATCATAGTCAGACTGGCCTGTGTCAGCACTGATGGCTTTATTGACCAACTTCTGAAAGTAGGTGCACTCGTGGCGAAGCTCAGGGCTAAGTCCCTTGCGGAACCTTGCCTGCTTCATAGCGTCGGTGGATACCTCTTCAGGAGCATATCGTGCTAGATTCCCAAATTCACGACTATATGCATCCACAGTCAGTCTTCCTTGGTTGAAATTGTAGAAATCTTCCCTCTTGCGATCTATGAGACCTTCCGGGATGTGATGATCACGGAAAGCCTCACTGAATTCAGCCCAAGCAGTGATTTGGCCGACCGCGCGCATAGCTTCAAAGTTTTCGCACCAAAGGCTAGCAGGGCCTTCGAGGTGATAGGCAGCATAGGTAACCTTATCAGCTTCGGCTAGCTTAGCAGAATGTAGCTTGTGTGTGATGCGGCAGAGCCAGTCATCCGCCTCGAGGGGCTCGACGGAATGATTGAACTTTGGTGGGTACAACTTGATGAAGTCATTGATTGACACCAAGTTATTTCGCTGATGGCGTGCAGTGTTCTGCTCAATACGCTCCAGCAAGCGGTTAGTCTCATGCTTGTTTCTTTCCGCCTCCAGCATCACTTCGGCTAGAGAAGGTGGGTGAGGTAGATTTTCACCCCTAACTGCACTGGCTTCCCCCTGCTCTGGGGCAGCAGGGTTGCTACGGGTGTTGACCATCCTAGGAGAAAACAAGACTACGGTTTAGATAGGGATGGCACAAACTTAGCAAGGAAGTGCAGAATGTAATGGACAACATGGAATGCTAAGATGTTCATTGCACGACATGGTAATATAGAAACTGCCATATATATACCATTAGTCATACAAACCGTACATAGTTTAGTACAAGCCCAGGCTAGAGTACTACTACGGTGAAAGATATTACATCTTATCGGAGGCATTCCAAGCTCCTATACATTACTTTTCTACACCTCTGGAGCGTGATACACACCAAGTCGTATCCCACAGGTCACGCAGGCCTGTGGAGAATACAACTATTATAGTACTAGTGAAACTACAACTAGCTCAGACGGCTCCGTAGTAATCCTCATAAAAGTCACCACCGAAGCCTGGAAGTGGAACATGATCATCTGGGAACAGACGGTCCTGCGGAGCCTGTGGACCATAGGGACTCGGATGTGGCCTTGGTCCCACAGGTGGTGGTAGACGGGGACCACGAGGAGGGGTGATGCCTCCTACATCGCGCCACTCCATACAATCTGGCAATCCAGACTATACAGGGTACAGGTCCCTCATGTCCATGTATCCTGCCTGCACTGCAGGTGCAAACCGAGTCAAAGTGGCCCAATGATCAAAACGAGTGTGGAAAAGCTCCATACGCAAGGCCAGATTTTCGCGGTCCTTATCCTCGAGCATCTAGACAGTGGTGCGGAGTAGTGACTCCTCATGTGTAGAGTCATAGTACAAGGCCTGATAGTACCCCTATGCTCTAGGAAGTGAGGCTGGCATGTAATGGAAGTCGGTGTTCTGTAGCAGGGCAGTCCTGGCTCGAATGATAGTCATCATTGAATAGGCTGCATCCTGCACCGACATCTCAATAGTGACCCCAAGTCCATAGGAACAGTGAAGGGCTCAGTGGCTCCAGGATAAGAGGGATATATCCTGACGGTACATAGGTACTGGCTCTAGTTGAAGTCTCTGAACTGCTGCTCGATGGTATATTCCGGATAACACCAATAGCCTGACTCGACCATCACTCGAACCAACATGGCCGTGTGGCCGGGCACATCGAGGCACCGGGTCAGACGAACCACTTGGTTCTGCGAACGGGTGGCCATCTGAAAGCATAGAATAATGCAAAGGCATTAGAATTTTCTAGGGGAAATCGGACAGCATAATGGCTGTAAATGCTTAGAAAAAGATTTGAGACATCCACAACAGTTTGCAATACCACTCAACAACATCATATCAAGGTTTTGATTCAACTGGCAACATACTAAGAGTAGTAGAAACTATACTGAGGCTGGTAACAACAATCCTATAAGCTACTACGGATTAGTAACACGTGAACCTGACAGAAGAAGAGAGCCTAATCCTTAACCCACGTTGAAAGAGAAGAGAATGACTCAGATCAGAGGGCATAAGGTAAAGGAGTAAAAAGATCCTTACGTTCCCTCCCACAATCAATTCCCCTACATATAACTAAAGCATTTCTAGACTCGACATCGACCAGTTTGGCTCAATGAACCTTCAACAGTCCGACTCTGATGCCAGCACTGTCAGGACCCCGATTCCAAGTCACATCGATCTAGCCGGTAATACCTCATATCACATTGCGGCCTCACGCACGGTATCCCCGCGGGTGTCACCTTACCATGGCCCGGGACTGTTTGCGCCTTTTGGCTCACGTATATGATAGTGTCGCTAGCATCCATATGACAAAGAACCCAGGCCGACATGGCTAGTCGTGAACCCAAAGCGGCACAGACCTATGGAGACAGGCATACATGCATGAATCACATCGAGCATGTCAGTCATCAGCGAGTGAATCTGGGCTGTAGCACTGGGCTAACAGGACTCCGGGGAACCCGGGCTGTAGCAGGCTAGGCAGGACTCCGGAAGTCACCGCGTGACATTTCCTCGAAGGGACAGACATAGGAACGAAGTGAAACACATGCCAGCTAGTCAAGTGTCCTGAGCAGTAGTGCTGGGCTAGCAGGACTCCGCTGAACCGGGCTGTAGTGGACTACTGTGGCTCGAGGAGCACTAGACTACATTTCCCCATAAGAGAGGCTGACAAGGATAAACAACTAGATTGTCGGATCTCACACATACCAAGCTTTTCAATCATACACACAATATGCTCGATATGTGCAAATACAACATGGCATCACAACAAAACTCTACAACTCAAGTACTTTATTTAAAGGCTCTAGAGATCCATACATAACAAGTTCATACAAGTAGGGGTCACATGGCCCGACACTCAAGTCATACAACCATACAAGCACATGCGGAAGCAAATAGTCTGAGTACGAACACTAGAAAGAAAGAAGGCTTCTCGAAGCCTGTCTATCTACATAGGGCCCTCCATGGCCAGGATCACCACCTGGGTGGCAAGTCACTCATCGATGTCGAGATCTACATAAAACCCATCGGAGGGGGCGGTGTTGTCGTTTGAAAACAGTAACTAAGCAAACATGAGTACAAAGGTACTCAGCATGTCTTACATCAGAACCTACTATACATGCTCATTCTCAAGAATGTGGTGGAGTTATTGTAGCAAGCCAGCTTTGACTCTTGGCTAAGCTATCCTACGGGACACCACTAGTAAAATAGTTTTCGCACACGAGTCCACTAATCACCAACACAATACTCAACCGGAGATCCTCCCTCGTCATCCTACGAGAGAGCCATCCTCGGTACTAACACTTACCTTGAGTCTTTTAGTAGTAACCATTAACTTGTCTATGAACTGTATAGGAAACCAAATAGTCCTTTACCGCGGACGCGACTATTCGAATAGTTTTATACACTGCAGGGGTGTACTTTGTCACACATGTGCTCGGCAGACTTCAAGCGGAAGCTGACGTGGGTGTAGACCACGACCTGACTAACCGCACAAGTCTCTAGTCAAGGTTTATCGCCTATTCAGGTTCCATCCGCAAGGAAATCCGGCCGGTGTGTCCTCAACGGCCCCAAACGATGTGTACAGGGTCCCGAGACGCCAAACGGGCGCCCGGCATACACGGCCACAGTGTATCTACCGCGTCATAGCCAACCCCTAGGGTCAGCGCTACGCACGGCCGCCAACACATAATCTACAAACACCAGAAACTAGTTACAACTCCTAGACAAAGGAGGAGAGTGGTCAATAAGTCGAGCGGGGTCATATTTCAGGGCCCAATGTGTGGTACTAGCTGAATCTTAAATCACGCATACAGATCTCAGTTCTTATGGACGGCCTCAATGAAACAACCCACCATGTACTCCTACATGGCCTCTCATCGACACCTTTACCAAATCATGTTCAACACGTCCCTCACATTACCGACATAATGATTTCACTCTAGCCCATCACCCAGATGAACCAGACCTGACACAACTCTAAGCATAGCAGGCATAGCAAGGTAGGAAACACATACATGGCTCAATCAACTCCTACACATGCTAGTGGGATTCATCTAGTTACTGTGGCAATGACAGGTCATGCAGAGGATAAGGGTTCAACTACCGTAGCACACATCAGTTTGAAACGTTGTTGTCTTAATGCAGTAACTGAGAGCAGATGTGAGAACATGGGATTGTATCGATATGATCAATTGGGCTGCTTGGAGTGGTAGTAGGGTACTGCCCTTCAGTTGGATACTCGGAGATATCCTCGGAGGCAGAACCTACCATGAAAGACACCACAGAGTATAATCAACACATGGCAATATGCGACAATATGATGCATGCTATGACATGGCAAAATGATGTGTCCTGCCTAATGCAATGTGAAACAAGTTGAAATGGTTCCATTTGAATCAAAGATTCAAATGAAAGCTTAAGCTCTTATGCATAATAAGTGTATTAGCTTGTTTTACCTAAACAGCAAGGTTAAAGTGTTTTGTCATGCATGAAACCATTACAAATGGACAGATTAAATTTTTCTGATCATTTTTCATATATAATTTGTTTGATTTGGAGCTATGGTTGATTTTCTATGATTTTTAGAAGTTTAGGCTATTTTCTGGAAATTCCTATATAAAAATAAATCCAGAAAATGAATAATTGCGTCAGCACTGCGTCACTATGACATCAGCGAGTCAAAGGTGCCAGCCTAGGTCAAACCTGACTGGTGGGCCCGGTCTGTCAGTGTCTCAGCTAACTAAGAGAGTTTAGTTAATACTAACTAACTGTTAGTGGGGCCTGGGCCCGCATGTCAGTGACTTAAACTAACTAAAATTAGTTAGCACTAATCCTAACCTAATTAACAGGTCGGTCCCACCTGTCATAGGCTCAGGGGGGAAGTCAACTTGGTCCAACACGGGTCAGACGTGGTAAACTCGCCGGCGGCTTGACGCCGGCGACGATAGATGCGGCGGAAGGGCTCGGGTTTTGCCCACAGTCGACCAAATCGACTGCGGTTTGGTCCTACACGTAGCTGGGAGCAAGCCGCGGCATTTGGTGGTGGAAGTGGAGCTCGGGGAGGCCAAGAACGATGCCGACGACGACCTTGGCGATCGTCGGAGTTTGGGCGAGGATGAACCCAAGCTATGGGGCATGGCGAGGCGCGGGAAGTGGTGCGTTAGGCTCCTGGGAACATGGTGAGTGTGGTGACGCGCTCGGAATTGACCTTACGTGCCTGTGGCCACGGCGGCGACATGGCCGGCGGAGCCGAGCGCTCGGCCGTGATGGCCAACGGGGTTAAAGGGCAGCTCAAGCGACGTGGCTAGGGGAGAAGAGAGAGAAGCTCACGGCGAGTGCAGCGGGCGACGTGGTTAAAGGGCAGCTCGAGTGACATGGCTAGGGGGAGAAGAGAGAGAAGCTCACGGCGAGTGCAGCGGGCATCGAAACGGGCTCGGGGAAGCTTGGGAGGCGGCGAATCATCCGCGATGATCTCCGGTGACCGACGAGGTGAACGGTAGCAGTGGCGGCGTTGCAGCGCGTCCGAGGCCTCATGGCTCGTCGAGGAGGTCGAGGGAGATGTTGCGGAGCTCATGGGCACGGTGGGGTGACACGGGGACGATGGTGGCTGCGGCTACGGTGGCAAGACGGCGGCGGCTGCGTCGGCCATGGCTTCGGGGGAGCGAGGGAGAGAGGCAGGGGGCGAATGAGATGTCCACGGGTTCGGGGCGGCGACGTGGAGCTCGCCCAGGTGTCCTGGCCTCGCGGGCGGCAAGCAGCTGACGCCGTGGCGAGCTCGTGCTTGCCGGCGTCACCTCTGTGCCTACCTGGCGAGGGAGAAGCAGCTGGCTAGCATGGGCGAGCACAGTGCTGGGCCGGCCAGGTGGGCTGCGGCCAGGTAAGTTTCCTGCTCCTCTTTTATTTATGTTTTTCTATTTTTCTATAAGTTTGTGGCTTTATTAAAAATACTTAGGCACTTACAAAAATCCTGAAAATAATCATAGGCTCTGTTTAGATTATTTCCAATAGCCCACACTTATTTCCAGAATTATTTGAGCATTTGAAATATTTTATAGCATTTAAATGCCCAAATTCAAATACTTATGATTTAATTCAAAGAATCCAGAATGTCCTAGAGAAGAGTGCACCATTTTTGCCAGGGGTTTAAGCCCAATCCAGAAATGATGAACATTTTGTGAAGGGCATTTTGGGTTCATTGAAAATATTTTTAGTAAACCCTAGTTGTTTCTAGGGGGGGTGCTGGGGTTCTGTCATCCCCATTTCAAGTTTCTCTAAAAGTAGACATGATGCAACACTCTAATGCATGAACTAGCTAGGGTGTGACACTAAAGTCTCATGACTGCCACGTGATTATACCGCAACTGCTTCCGGTTGCATAGATGGGGCTTCTACCGGAAAACGTTCGATTAGACATTGTGAAGCTATGTGCATTCCTCAATGCAATCTGTCAGAAGGTAATCGTTCCAGAAATCATACCAAGGTTAGAGAATGTTTTGTTTCAATGTCTTGTCAGTTTCAAGTTGGTGTTCCCACCATCCTTCTTCAACATCATGACGCACATCCTAGTTCACCTATGCGAAGAGATTAACATTTTGGGTCCTGTATTTCTACACCATATGTTCCCCTTTGAGAGGTTCATGGGAGTCTTAAAGAAATATGTTCATAACCATGCTAGGCCAGAAGGAAGCATCTCCAAGGGCCATGAAAATGAGGAGGTCATTGAGTTTTGTATTGACTTTATTCCCGACCTTAAGTCGATTGGTGTTCCTGAATCGCGGCATAAGGGAAGACTGGATGGAAAAGGTATGCTAGGAGGGGATCAAATAATATGGATGGACGGACATTCTCTAACTGAAGCACACTACATTCTGCCTTGATGGCTCTGTATATGGACGAACAAAAGAATTTTCTACGCTCCAAACGCCCGGAGCGGTCTGATGACTGGATTACATGTGAACAAACCAGGAGTTTTGCCGGCTGGTTGCAGGCACATACCATGCATGACACCTCTATTGAAGATGACCTGTACTCGCTGTCCCAGTTACCATCTTCGAATATAATGACTTTCAAAGGGTACGAGATAGATGGTAATACATTTTACATGATCGCCCAAGATAAGAAGACCACCAACTGAAACAGTGGTGTCCGCTTTGATGCAACAACCAAGACGGGAAAGGAAACATATTATGGTTACATAGAGGAGATATGGGAACTTGAGTATGGACGTGGTTTGAAGGTCCCTTTGTTTCGATGCAAATGGGTCAATATGACACGAGGCGGGGTAACAGAAGACCGGCAGTATGGAATGACAACAGTGGATCTCAACAATCTTTCGTATGCAGATGAACCATTCGTCCTAGCTAATGATGTGCCACAGGTTTTCTATCTGAAGGATATGTCTACCAAGCCGAGAAAAAGAAAAGATAAGGAAGCGAATGCATCATACGATGAGCCAAAGCGCCACATAGTTCTTTCTGGGAAGAGAAAAATTGTGGGAGTGGATGACAAGATAGACATGTCAGAAGATTATGAAAAGTTTGATGAAATTGATCCATTCATAGTGAATATTGACCCGAGCATCATGTAAAATTATGAAGATTTTCCATGGCTACGGCGCAAAGGGACACACGCCAAGAAAAAGTTTCACACCCAAAGATCTGGGATGTGATCGGCTTCACCATCATCCCTTTCTTCTATGTTTCACACCCAGGAGGGAATCTCTGTAATAGTTAGGGTAGTTATGTGTTTTGGCATTTGAAACGCGAAGAAATTTTATGTGCAAAAAATTCTTTCATGCATTTACTAATTTTTTCAGCTAAATGACCCTGAAATTGAAAAGCATTTCAAATGAACTCAGAAAATGTTGAAAGTTGGCATGGTATCATAATTTCACCCACATAGCATGTGCAAAAAAGTAGAGAGGGTTTCTCCAAAAACTAGATGCACTTCGTCTACAAAATGGACAATCTCTTTCGAAGTATCAGGGTTTTGGACGAAAACTCATCCGTTACAAAGGCATTTCATTTTTTAAATAACCTAAGCATTACCAAATTGAATATAATGATAAAACACACTAATATTAAACATAATAAAAAAGAATCACTGAAAAATCTATTTTCAAAGTTAAGTTATTCACAAACTAGTGATTCACACAAATTTCGAATAATTCAAAATTTAAACTATTCAAATTTTTAAACTACCGGCACTAACAGAAAATTTGTAATTTTTTGTACCTAAAGCAAAAATATTCACAAAGAAACTCTATATATAGAAAAAAACAACTCAAAAATAAATAAAACAAAAATAAAAAAGCCCGCCTACTGCGCCACAGCGGCTTGCATACGACTAGAAACCCAACTTGTTGTTGGGCCAGGATACAGGCACACAAAGGCCCAGCAGGCCCATAGGGCAGCACAGAACATTTAGGCCGAGTAGGCCTGCTTTGGAAAGGAGCTCGAGAGAGCAACCGCACTGGGGCTTAGAAACCAGTGCGGACGCCCCTCGGCTAGCGAGGTGGGACTAAACATGACGCACCGCACCTGCGCCAGCGCACCCCCTTTAGTACCGGGTGGTGGCTCAAACCAAGGGGGGTCATTAGTACCGGTTGGAGCCACCACCCGGTAATTAAGGGGTGCCGTTCCTGCCGCTTGGCCTGGCCAAAACAGACCTTTAGTACCGGATGGTGGCTTCAACCGGTACTAAAGGTTGTTCTATATAAGAAAACACTTCAAAAAAATTGTCAGTTTCTCATCTCTCCCACTGCTTCTTTCTCCTGTGCCCCGTCGCTGCCGCCCCTCGCCGCCGCCCCCGTCGCTGTTCGTCGCCGTCCCCGTCGTCCTCGTCGCCGCGCCGCGCCCCGTCCTCCCGTCGTCCCCGCCTGGCCCGTCCCCGTCCCCGTCGTCGCCGCCCCGTCCCCATCCCCGTCGCCACCGCCCGTCTCCGTCCCTGTCGCCGCCCCCCATTGTCGCGCCTCGCCGGTGAGCTCCTGCCCCGGCCGCCATGTACCACACACACACCCATTTGTTATATAAATGTTAGCATTTTTTTCTGTTTTTTAGTTATAGAAATATTAGAAATGTTAGTTATATAGAAATGTTTTTTAGTTATAGAAATATTAGAAATGTTAGTTATATAGAAATGTTAGTTATATACAAATGTTTTTTAGTTATAAAAATATTAGAAATGTTAGTTTTAGTTATAGAAATATTAGAAATGTTAGTTTTAGTTATAAAATTTAGAATTTGCATATATGAAATCACAATCTATCATTTAAAAAATGTTACTTTACTTTTGCGGCATATAGTATTTGTTGTCGATGATGCCCGGCCAGCGTCCTCGCCGTCGACCAGTTCGCGACGACGTCCTGCTTCAGAGGACCCATGTCCGGGACTGGGTTCCGCCGGGCTGGCACTGGGAGGTGCTACCTTCAGGGGCGCGACGCTTGGTGAGGAACCCGGCCCCGGGTCCCGTCGTCGACCCTGATCTCCTTTGGTGGCGTTCGCGTGGGTCACTTTCGGTGCGGAGGGAGCCGGCCCCACTGAAGATGGTACGTCGCCGTGTCAGGGAGGAGGACGAGCACGTCCATCGCTACATGGCTGCTATGGACGTCATGTTCTCCAATACCTGGCAGGTTCTTTTGGGAGATCAGCCGAGCTATGATCCAGTGATGGTTCCTTCACTTTGGTTGTCCACCGCCCGCGCCTCAGGAACCGCGAGTGGCCTAGATTACTCTATAGTATTCGATCTATATTAGCTAGCTAGGTAGTGATGTATTCAATATATAATATTCGAGATTATATATATCTACTATATCTAAATAGAAGCTCCCCCACTACATGATTTCTCGTGACATGCAGCCCATCCACATCATCAAGCCATGTCAGCAACATCACTTTTATTTTTTCAATCAGCTTTCATGACACATCACATTATTTACGTTATTATTTTGCCCCTTCGTTCTTCGGCACGCACCGCTTCATTTTCTGCACAAGCCCCGCTACGCGCTGGGCCTAATCAAAACGCCTCCTCCGCTTCAGTGTCTTTCCCCAGTGAATTCCACATCAAAGCGCCCGATGGTTCCCTCGAAAATAAAAACGGTGCAAGATGGCACCGCTTGTTCGCCACTTCTGTTTCTTCCCCATATATTCTCCGTCGCTGCGTGCTTCTTCTCCAGTCTCCACAACAGCTCTCCCCTTGCTGCAACTACTAGCGCCGTAGCGCGTCACCCGCCGCCCTACCCATGTGCGGTGTCTTCGCCTGCCGCCAACCAACCTCACCGCCAAGCCCGCTGCCAGCCCACCTCACCTCCTCAGGGCCTCCTCACCACCATCACACGGGGGCGTAGCGCCGGAGTTCGTCCTTCCCTGGAGCATCGATTGTCCAACAGATTCCACATCCATAGTAGCTGATAGTCTCATAGCAAAGAGGGGACGAGAGCACAATCTCATTATAATCTGCCATCACAAAAAGTATAACCTGATCTGATTCCTCTCTCTCTCTGTTATGATGTTCTGCGATTACTCATCTCCTTATTTGTTTGCAGAATTAAATCAGCTTTGCGGAGAGAGGTTATCTTGAAATAACGCAGAAACTAAAATGCATGAAATTAATTAAAGGTATTCAAACATCATTATCTTCCCTTATTCTCCCCAATATTTATATACAATCAATATACTAATTTTCCATCCAATTTTCTCATATTCGGCTCGCAAACGGCAAGGGGCATAGACGATTGTCAAACATCTGGGTCCTTACACTCAAGAGTATTGTTTCTTGATAGTGTGTTATTCTTCAGTTAAGTTAGGGCCCCTTAACAGTTTGGTACTAAATTTGCTTATAGGATTCCTCCTTAAATTGTGTTTTCTACAACTATCCCTACAAACTTTGGTACATATGCTCCCTAGTGATCTACTACCTTTGAAAAGTTGTATGCCCTTGGTAATAATTTATTACTCTCATGGTCTCACCCTTGAAACATACACGTGTGTTGCTTCTGAGTAAGTACAGGGCACAAACGTAGACCACTTATGTATAAAAACTAAGAAAAAGATAAAGGTTAGTTAAGATCATTATGCCGATTCAAAACTTTCACATCCATTGATATCTTTCTAACTAATGTTATACACATGTTCTTTTATTCATATCCCTGAATTCAGGTCTTTTGCAGTCTATTTATTTCTGAAAAATATTGTTTATGTAAGTCGACAAGATGTTTGTCATATAGTTGTTGTAATGGCTGTAAATGTCATATTGCTCACCATGAAGGCTTAAAGTTTGCATTTGTTGATTTGTGTTTGCTATATTTGATCTAGATTTTACTATAGAGGTGCAAGCCCACAAACAAGAAGAGAGATATGTAACTTATCTGTGTGTAGCATTTTATTTTATTCATATGCATATCTTAGGTTATTCTTATCCATCAGGTATGTCAAGTAAAGGGCCATCTGCAAGCACTTGCCATGGCACAAGGATTGCATATTAGATTCTAGATCGTTCACTTACTATTGTATATAAGCATACATATTATGTCACCTCATCAAGAACTTCTATCCGAAAATGTATGTAATAAGTAGCTGCTATAGTGTTGTTTGCTATCGTCACAATTGTACTCTATCACTATTACATTTATGATTTAATTTTGAAAAATCACATGTGCTTAATTATGAAGTCCCATCTAGTATTATTCGAGACGATGTATTCGAGATTATATCTGTTATTCGAGACGATGTATTCGAGATTATATTCGATGATGCTTATTATGTACTATGATTGATTCAGTTTTTCCTTATTAATTGATTGCATCCATGCATTGTAATTTGAATATATTTCTTTTGTATTAGTTAAATAAAACCTATGGCGGACAATACCGGTAGAGAGGGAAAAGAGGCCCTGTTCAATATCGTACGCAATCCTCGCGGGCCAGATGATGATCAGAGTGAAGAGAATTATGACGGCTGCAAATATCTAAACAACACTAGGGAGGGTGATATGATATTCGATCGCGACGGCCGATTTGATGAAGTCATGAACTATGAACATGACGAAGAAAATGTTCATCTTGAAACAACAAAGACCGGCGAGGTATATTTATATAAGCAGGCATCTGGTGATCATCACATGTTCAAAATGACTTGAACATATAAATTAACGAATCGATCTTTCTTCTTTCAGCCATCCGGATCGAGCAAATCTTCAGGCAGCAGGACAGTACGAGGCCCAAACAAAAAGTTGAAGGAGGGCGTGAAGTATAATATCGAGCCCATCAAACCTAATGGCGAACCATTAGCGCCTAAGAAGATTGCGGACAAGTTCATTCGTTAGTGCGGAGTTCTTGTGAAGGACCAACTCCCTATCTCCCTTCAAGAATGGAGAGAGCCAGCAAAGCCACGTCTAGATCTTCCTTTTGTCGACGACAGACAAAAACTTCTGCTTTGGGAAACGCGCATGGAACATTTCACCCTACTAGATCATTTCCCAAATGCAGATGTGGAGAAAGTCAAGGACGCTGCTCTTAGGAAGATGGTGGTTGCATTCAAGAACCACAAGAATCGTGTATGGAACCAGTACGTCAAGGGAGGAAAGAAGACTCCAGTATTCAAGGGAACACTAGAGAAGCAAAGTGCTCATTGGGACGATTTCGTGAAATTCAAGGAATTGGAATTATCTAACGAACGGTTGAGAATAAACAAGGCCAATGCCGAAAAAAGGATAAGTTCCATAAGCTGGGGCCAGGTGGCTACGCGGTGGCAATGCCTAAGTGGGATAAGTCTGAGAAAGAGATGGAGGATGCAGGTGTCACTCCAGAAATATTGAGCTGGCCCCCCAGGTACAGGACTTGGTTCTATGCGCATGGGGGGGAATTGGACCCGAAGACAGGCAAAGTTTCATAGAAGGCATGTCTGAAAGGAGCCGAAGATATGCTACTTGTTGCAATAGAAGAGGCTCAATCGGGGGTGTTCGAGCCCAACAGAGAGAACGACGAGCTTACGCGTGCCCTGGGAAATCCTGAACACCTGGGAAGAACACGAGGCAAGGGCGCTATTCGGTCGTATGAGGGGTTTTCGAACTGGAACACCGACTACAGAACCCGTGCGAGAAAGAAGATTGCGGAGGAGAAGAAGAGGAAGATGGAGGAGGAGCAGAGGAAGCTGGACTATGAACGCCTTCGAGGCCTAGAATCAGCGCACGCAGACGTGGCAGTTAAATTCCAGCGGCAGCAGGAGCAAATCGACTCACTTAGCCAGCAAAGGGGGTCTCAGCAGCTGTAGTAGCTAGCGGATGATCCAGCATTGGATAGCACCGTGCCATCCATGCCGAGAAGCAGCGTGGGTTCTGCCCCGGGCGACGCATTGCTGGATAGCTACCAAGTGGATGACATCATGGAGAACACTAACTGTGAGCTACACTTCAAAATGAAGAACATATCCATGAAGGTGGCCAACGCCGTTGCTTTTACAAATCCCCCCGAGGCAACCTTCCATTGCAACCCGATTCTAGTGGGCTATGCTCGTGTCTTGGTTGATGAGGTGGTGGACCAATATTGAGGGCTAGAGCTTGACATTCCTGGAGGTGACGAGGAGCACAAACTGGGAGAGGCCAACCATCATATCATCCTATGGAGAAAGGATTGCATCATCTTTCGAAGGCCAACGACACCGCGTTTGCCGACTCCTTGTCGAAGTCCGCCACCGAATCAGCAGACTCCCGCTCCTCCAAGTCCACCAACGCGTTAGGCCACTCCTCCTCCTCCAAGTCCGGCAAAGCATCTGGCCACTCCTCCTCCAAGTCCGGCACAGCTTTATGATGGGTTTCGTAGTAATTTCAAAATTTTCCTACGCTCACGTAAGATCATGTGATGTATAGCAACGAGAGGGGAGAGTGTTGTCTACATACCCACGCAGACCGACTACGGAAGCGTTGACGCAACGTAGAGGAAGTAGTCGTACGTCTTCACGATCCAACCGATCAAGTACCAAAACTACGGCACCTCCGAGTTCGAGCACACGTTCAGCTCGATGGCGATCCACGGACTCCGATCCAGCAAAGTGTCAGGGAAGAGTTCCGTCAGCACGACGGCGTGGTGACGATCTTGATGCACTACAGCAGGAGGGCTTCGCCTAAACTCCGCTACAGTATTATCGAGGAATATGGTGGCTGGGGGCACCGCACACGGCTAAGGAATAGATCACGTGGATCAACTTGTGGGTTCTAGGGTGCCTCTACCTCAGTATATAAAGGACTAGAGGGGGGGAGGCTGGCTGGCCAAGGTGTGGCGCGCCAGGAGAGTCCTACTCCCTCTGGGAGTAGGACTCCCCCCCAATCCTAGTTGGAATAGGATTCGCAGAGGGGGGAAAGAGAGAGAGGGGGCCGGCCACCTCTCCTAGTCCTAATAGGACTAGGGGAAGGGGGGAGGCGCACAGCCACCTTGGGCTGCCCCTTTCTCCTTTCCACTAAAGCCCACTAAGGCCCATATAGCTCCCGGGGGGTTCCGGTAACCTCCAGGTACGCCGGTAAAATCCCGATTTCACCCGGAACACTTCCGATATCCAAACATAGGCTTCCAATATATCAATCTTTACGTCTCGACCATTTCGAGACTCCTCGTCATGTCCGTGATCACATCCGGGACTCCGAACAACCTTCGGTACATCAAAATGCATAAACTCATAATATAACTGTCATCGTAACCTTAAGCGTGCGGACCCTACGGGTTCAAGAACAATGTAGACATGACCGAGACATGTCTCCGGTCAATAACCAATAGCGGGACCTGGATGCCCATATTGGCTCCTACATATTCTACGAAGATCTTTATCGGTCAGACCGCATAACAACATACGTTGTTCCCTTTGTCATCGGTATGTCACTTGCCCGAGATTCGATCGTCGGTATTCCAATACCTAGTTCAATCTCGTTACCAGCAAGTCTCTTTACTCGTTCTGTAATACATCATCCCGCAACTAACTCATTTAGTTGCAATGCTTGCAAGGCTTAAGTGATGTGTAATACCGAGAGGGCCCAGAGATACCTCTCCGACAATCGGAGTGACAAATCCTAATCTCGAAATACGCCAACCCAACATCTACCTTTGGTGACACCTGTAATGCTCCTTTATAATCACCCAGTTATGTTGTGACATTTGGTAGCACCCAAAGTGTTCCTCTGGTAAACGGGAGTTGCATAATCTCATAGTCATAGGAACATGTACAAGTCATGAAGAAAAGCAATAACAACATACTAAACGATCGGGTGCTAAGCTAATGGAATGGGTCATGTCAATCAGATCATTCAACTAATGATGTGACCTAGTTAATCAAATAACAACTCTTTGTTCATGGTTAGGAAACATAACCATCTTTGATTAACGAGCTAGTCAAGTAGAGGCATACTAGTGACACTCTGTTTGTCTATGTATTCACACATGTATTATGTTTCCGGTTAATACAATTCTAGCATGAATAATAAACATTTATCATGATATAAGGAAATAAATAATAACTTTATTATTGCCTCTAGGGCATATTTCCTTCAGTCTCCCACTTGCACTAGAGTCAATAATCTAGATTACATTGCAATGATTGTAACACCCATGGAGCTTTGGTGCTGATCAAGTTTTGCTCGTGCAAGAGGCTTAGTCAACAGGTCTGCAACATTCAGATCCGTATGTATCTTGCAAATCTCTATGTCTCCCACCTGGACTAGATCCCGGATGGAATTGAAGTGTCGGTGTACTAGAGTGGGGGTACCCTAGTATCCCGAACTTGTGCACGAGCAGTCGCAGCATCCCGCGACAAGGCTTGCCAGGTGACCGCCAAGGTCCTCCGTGGTTCCGTTGGAGCCATTCAAGAACAAAGTATCCAAGCCAAGGCATTTCAAGACCCCGACAAGAGGACCTTGCCGGGAAGGCCAATCAAGGCACCTCAAGACCCCCGCAAGAGGAGCTTGCCGGGAAGGCCAACCAAGGCATCTCAAGGAGCTTGCCGCGACGCGCCACGCGTCCCGGCAAGGCCCGGTGAGCGACAAGCTCCCGGGCGCGACAAGACAACAACCGCGGCAAGGCGTTCGCCGCGGCAAGCCACCACTCTGCCCGCGCTCCAGCACATCCACCAACGTGTCGCTCTGGGACCCTTCCAGGCGTGCGTGGCGGGAGGCTGTGCAGCCAGCGGTGCGCAGTGGCGAGCGGCACTGACAAGATTGCCATCGTGGCGAGCAGTGGCGTCCCTGACGGTCCCTTTTGCACTATTTAGGCGACACAGACGGGCATTTAATGCCCTTGTCCCCTGCCGTCAGGGTTAGGTACGATACACTATAGCGGGTAGCTGTACCTACCGCAGCACCTTTCCATTCTTACCCTTCGTCTCTGTTGTCACCTGTCGGTGACCCC
Organism: Triticum aestivum; assembly: GCF_018294505.1. Taxonomy (NCBI): domain Eukaryota; kingdom Viridiplantae; phylum Streptophyta; class Magnoliopsida; order Poales; family Poaceae; genus Triticum; species Triticum aestivum. Next base: position 499,367,116 of record NC_057806.1, on the reverse strand, counting down.
TTGAGCTTATAAAAGGAGGCCCGTGCGCAACGTAGAGTGGGTGAGCTAGTTCGGAGAACACTCACGCTCGGTCTCGTTAGCTGCTGGTGTTTACTGTAGCACCCCACGCTCCCGAGCAAGAACTCAATACAAACCACAAAACAGGAGTAGGGTTTTACGCATCCGTGCGGCCCGAACCTGGGTAAACTGCTCGTGTGCTTCGCCTCGATCCGCTCTTCGTGCGACCTCCGCCCCCGCCGAACCGAAAGGGACTCGGTCCGACGGTCCCATAGGTGTTCGTGGATCAGTCCCCCGACATCTTTGGCGCGCTAGGTAGGGGGCATCGAGGTTGTGTGAACCAGATCCGGCGTTCGCGCGAGCTAGATCTTCATTATCTTCATCGACATGCCGCCGAAGAAGAAGGCTTCGGAGGCAGCTGCTCCGTCCGCACCGAGCCCACCACCGCCCGAGCAAACGGCTGGTGGGGCAGACGCCGGCGGAAGAACGGGCATCGACGGAGGAGCTCATAGTGCTGCCAGGTCCAAGGACAAGGCTGCGCTACCCATCGGCGGCGTAGCCGGCTCCCACAACAACCGGGCACACTCCAAGACCTCGGCGTCCGTACATGCACCACGCCCATCTCAGGAGGCGTGGGACCGGCAGCATTATGGTACTCACGGTACCATGCGTTTGCTGGACCAAGATCGAGCTGGTGGATCTCGGAGTGCTCAAGACCAGCATGCACACCAACGTGCTGGCACGAGCGAGGCACGGTCGCCTGGACGGGACAATGCTCCTTCTAACATAGTTAGAAGTCCGAGCATATCCCGCTCCTCGCACCGTTCGCCACCGCCACCCGCCACTGCAGCAGAAGCTTTAGCGCGAGCTCAACTGCTCCTGGACTACCCTCCAACGGCAGACAAGATCGATGACTGGAGGGCCACCATTTAGAGTCTCATCGGCTTCGCCAACGGCGACACACAACAGCAGCCGAGCACGTCGCAGCCGCGGCAAGCCAGCCAGGCACGAGCCGGTGGCGACAAGACCGGTGGGGGTGCAACCACTGTGCACTCCCTGCCCCGAAGGCAAAGATCGCCGACTCGCTGGGCCCACCTCGACAGCGACTCCACCGCGTCATCAGATCCACAAGCTCGTCACGATCAGCGCCAAGTTCTTCATGACCGACAGCAAGAAGACGCTCGTACACGCATCGAGCGCCGAAGAGAAGCGCGACGTCAATCAGACCAGCGCGCTGGGCCCTCTGTCGACATGCATGCGCCAGGGGAACCAGGCGACTTGCCGTACGCGGTAGGTTGCCCTGCGTTTACTCGTGAGCTGCGGCAAGTCCAGTGGCCCAGCATGAAGAATTTCAAGCCAGATGTACCAGAGAAGTACGATGGCAAGTCGCATCCGTCGGAGTTCCTCAGCATCTACACCATCGCGGTGCATGCTGCCGGGGGACGGGACGACAAGATCCTTGCCAACTACTTCCCGCTGGTGCTCAAGCCCAACGTCAGGTCCTGGCTCATGCACTTGCCGGACAACTCCATATCCTCCTGGGCAGACCTTTGCCATCAGTTTGTCGGCGCCTTTACAGGCGGCCACAAACCTCATGGCCAAGAGAGTGACCTTCATCTGCTCGCCCAGAAGGAAGGAGAGCCCCTGCGCAAGTACATTCAGAGATTCAGCCGTGTACAGCACAACATCCCAGATGTCCACCCTGCCGCGGTCATCAGCGCGTTCCATCAGAACGTGCGTAACCGCAGGATGCGGGAGGAGATGGCGATGTGCAAGATCAGAGACGTCAGTGAGCTGTATGCCCTGGCCGACAAGTGTGCACGTGCTGAGGAAGGGAGGAAACTCCCCGGAGAGAATACAGGAGCAGGAGAATCTGACAGCGAGGATGCTGCCCCGGCAAAGAAAAACCGGCGGCGGAACAGGAAGAAGAAAGGCAAAGATGTGCTAGTCGTTGAGCAGTCCGGCAACGAAGGTGGCGCCAAGAAAGCCAAAGTTGGTAGCTCCGGCAAGGAGATTGCCGCATGCACCAACTTCCAGGCTGTGGCAGTCACCGACAAGCAGGACGGCACCGACAAGCAGTACTGCGAGATCCACTGCACCAAGGGCCATGACCTCCAGAGCTGCAAGAAGGTCGAGCATCTTGTCCAGCAGCAAAAAGCCGAATACGAGCGACGCGACAAGGAGAGGGCCCAAGGTGGCGATGGAGAATCCGGCAAGAAGCGCGCCGGCCGGGGAGGACGCCGCGGCAAGGCCAAGCAGCGGCAAGGAGACAGACCTCCCCGCGGCCGCGACAAGGATGAAGATGACGACGATGATGAAGACATGGAGGATGTCGAGACTAGTGAGCAGGAGTTCCAGAAAGCCACAGAGGTCTTGTGCGTTGATGGCGGCGCTTCTCTGCATACTTCACACCGCCAACTCAAGCAGTGGGTGCGGGAAGTCAATGCGGCGGAGCCACCCGTCGAGTCACGCAAGCTTCTGAAATGGTCCAGCACGCCTATCATCTTTGATATTGAGGACCACCCTGATCGCACAACTGCGGTCGGGTGCTTGCCGATGTTGGTTTCACCAACTATCCGCAACCTCAAGGTCACTAAGATGCTAGTTGACGGCGGGGCCGACTTGAACCTGATCTCCTCCGCGGTACTCCAGAAACTCCAGATCCCTGACAGCGAGCTTGAAGAGACCGGCACATTCCAAGGAATCAACCCGGGAAGGAGCAAGCCGAAGGGGAAGGTCACGTTGCCAGTAACATTTGGCAGCGAGCTGAACTTCAGGACTGAGAGGGTCACTTTTGACGTTGCCGATATTCCATTGCCTTACAATGGGATACTTGGCCGTCCAGCACTCGCCAAGTTCATGGCAGCCTCTCACTACGCATACAACATGCTGAAGATGCCAGGCCCGATAAGCGTCATCTCTGTCCCCGGCGACAAGAAGGATGCTCTTATCTGCGCCGACAAGATCTACCGGGAAGCGGCAGCCGCAACAGATCGCAAGTCACTTGCCGTTGAAGCTCCCGGGGGGAAGAAGAAGACCAAGTCCGGCAAGAGTTCTGATGCCCACTCCGGCAAGCGCACCTCTTCGGAGTGCTGCGCTGCCGTCGAGGACGCACCATCGAGCTCCACCGGCAAGTGTAAGAAGACAATGGCGGCTCCGCCAGAGACGAAGAAGGTGTCCGCCAAGGAGGACGGCACTGGTGGTACCTTCACCATCAGTGCCACTCTCGACCCTAAATAGGAAAGCGCGCTCATTGCTTTCCTGCGGGCGAACGTCGATGTGTTTGCGTGGCAACCGTCTGACATCCCCGGTGTTCCCAGGAAAGTAATTGAGCACCACCTTGCCGTTTGTCCTCATGCGCGGCCCGTCAAGCAGAAGGTCAGGAAGCAAGCAGTGGAGCGCCAAGAATTCATTGCAGAAGAGATCAAGAAGTTGGAAGCAGCAGGCCTTGTCAGAGGAGTGCTCCATCCTACGTGGTTGGCCAATCCTGTAGTCGTGCGCAAGGCGAATGGGAAATGGAGACTTTGTATCGATTTTACCGATGTTAACAAAGCTTGTCCCAAAGACCCATTTCCTTTGCCGCGCATTGACCAGATTGTTGACTCCACAGCCGGATGTGATTTGCTTTCATTTCTTGACGCATATTCAGGATACCATCAGATCTTCATGGCAGAAGAGGATGAGGAGAAGACCGCATTTATTACTCCATGTGGCACGTACTGTTTCATACGGATGCCTTTCGGATTAAAAAATGCTGGTTCAACATTTGCAAGAGTAGTCCATGTCGCTCTTGAGCCACAAATACACAGAAATGTGGAAGCCTATATGGATGACATAGTGGTCAAGAGCAAGGACAAGGCAACTCTGATCCAAGATTTAGACGAGACCTTTGCAAATCTGCGCAAGATCAGCCTCAAGCTCAACCCAGAGAAGTGTGTGTTTGGAGTCCCCTCCGGCAAGCTTCTCGGGTTCTTCGTGTCTCAGCGGGGAATTGAAGCCAATCCCGACAAGATCAAGGCCATTGAGCAGATTGAAGCACCAAAGCGCGTCAAGGATGTACAAAGACTTGCCGGTTGCGTGGCTGCTCTCAGCAGGTTTATCTCTAGGTCTGCTGAGCGCGCCCTGCCGTTTTTCAAATTATTGAAAAAGGCAGGTCCAATGAAATGGACTCCGGAAGCGGAGGCTGCGCTGCAAGACTTGAAGAGATAGCTGTCCTCCCCTCCAATACTTGTCGCACCTAAGCCACAAGAGAAGTTGCTGCTGTATATAGCGGCAACCAATCAAGTGGTTAGTGTTGCGTTAGTAGCAGAGAGGGAGGCGGATGATGAGCCAGCAACCACGGCAGGCACATCCAGCGACAAGCAGGAGGCTTCCCCGGCAAGCTCTGGTCCCGACAAAGATGGATCTGCGCAGATGCGCGAGGAGATACAAAAGAAAATGGTGCAGCGCCCAGTTTACTTTGTCAGTTCCCTTCTGCAGGGGGCTAGGTCAAGGTACTCTGGTGTGCAGAAATTGCTTTTCGGCCTTCTCATGGCCTCGAGAAAGCTGTGCCATTACTTCCAAGCACATGAGATCACAGTTGTCACTCGCTTTCCGCTGAAGAGGATACTACAAAATCCAGAAGCGACAGGCAGGATTGTTGAGTGGGCACTGGAACTGTCAAGCTTTGGCCTCAAGTTTGAGAGTACTTCAACTATCCAAAGCAGAGCATTGGCAGAATTTATAGCAGAATGGACGCCAACACCAGATGAAGAAATTCCAAAAACGAGCATCCCCGTCGACGAAGCAAGCAAAGAGTGGCTGATGTACTTTGATGGTGCTTTTTCGCTACAAGGCGCCGGCGCTGGCGTGCTGCTTATCGCACCCACCGGAGAGCACCTCAAGTACATAGTCCAGATGCACTTTCCCAAGGAGCAAGCAACAAACAATACTGCAGAGTATGAAGGCTTGCTTGCCGGTCTCAGGATTGCGGCAGACCATGGGATCAAGAAGCTCATTGTCCGGGGTGACTCACAGCTTGTCATCCGCCAAGTGAACAAGAGTTATCAGAGTCCGTTGATGGAAGCTTACGTCGATGAAGTGAGAAAGCTAGAAGAGCACTTTGACGGCCTGTAGATGGAGCATGTTCCAAGAGCACAGAACGCCATTGCCGATGGCCTGTCAAAGTGCGCTGCACTTAAGTTACCTGTGGAACCAGGGATCTTTGTGCTCAAGCTGACTCAACCGTCCGTGACGCCATCAACTGGACAGAGCAAGAAGAGGAAGTTGATTTCTGGTGACTATTTGCCGGCAGAGCTTCCCGAAGACGCTGCCAAGAAGGTCCCCAAGATCAATGCTAAGAGCGCTAAGGAGCAGTCTGCTCCGGCAAGCCCTAGGGTTTGTTCCATTGAAGCAGAAGCTCCCGGCAAGTTTTGCTCCGGCAAGCTTGTCGGGGAACGCCAAGCTCCGGCAGAGCTGCAGGTTCTCGCCGTAGAAGCGGACGTTCCCACAGCAACAGATTTGCCTTGCGCTGAGGAGCAGTCTGCTCCGGCAAACCCTAGGGTTCGTTCCATCGAAGCAGAAGCTCCCGACAAGTTTTGCTCCGGCAAACTTGCCGGGGAACGTCAAGTTCTGGCAGAGCCGTAGATTCTCGCCGTAGAAGCGGATGTTCCCGCAGCCGCTGATTTGCCTTTAGTCCTTGTTGTCGAGCCACAAGCTCCAGCATGGGCACAGCAGATTGTCCGTTTCCTTCAGACAGGAGAACTTCCCGAAGAGCAAGAAGAAGCGGAAAGAGTAGCCCGGCAGTCAAGTATGTACCAGTTTGTCGACAAGACACTGTACAGAAGAAGACTCAACGGTGTGAAATTGAAGTGTATTCACCGGGAAGACGGACAAAAGCTGTTGGCAGAGATACATGGAGGCATATGTGGTCACCACATTGGCACAAGAGCACTTTTCAGCAAAGCATTCCGGCAAGGTTTATTTTGGCCGACAGCCCTCCAGGATGCAACTGCACAAGTAACCAAGTGTGAAGCGTGCCAGTTCCATTCCAAGCAGATACACCAACCAGCTCAAGCTCTCTAGACGATCCCTTTATCCTGGCCATTTTCAGTCTGGGGGCCCTTTCCCCTAGCAGTTGGGGGCTTTGAGTACTTGTACGTCGCAATCGACAAGTTCACAAAGTGGCCGGAAGTGGAACCAGTGAGGAAGGTGACAGCACAGTCAGCAGTCAAGTTCTTCAGGTCGATTGTTTGCCGCTTCGGGATCCCTAACAGGATAATCACCGACAACGGTACGCAATTCACGAGCTGCACCTTCATGCAGTACGTCCAAGATCTTGGCGCCAAGGTTTGCTTCGCTTCTGTTGCTCACCCGAGAAGCAACGGTCAATCGGAGAGGGCAAATGCTGAAGTGCTGCGCGGGCTCAAGACCAGGACTTTCGACAGGCTCCACAAGTGCGGAAGAAACTGGATCGAGGAGCTACCGGTGGTTCTTTGGTCGATCAGAACGACGCCAAATCGAGCCACTGGCCAGACACCTTTCGCTCTAGTCTATGGAGCAGAGGCAGTTCTCCCCACAGAACTCGTATACGGGTCACCTCGAGTGCTCGCTTATGATGAGCTCGAGCAAGAGCAGATGCGACAAGATGACGCGCTGCTCCTTGAGGAAGACCGTCTTCAGGTTGCTGTGCGAGCTACTCGCTACCAGCAAGCTTTGCGCTGCTACCATAGCCGCAAAGTTAACGCCAGAAGTTTCAAGGAAGGCGACCTTGTTCTTCGGCGTGTTCAGTCCGCCAAGAATTCCAACAAGTTGACGCCGAAGTGGGAAGGCCCTTACCGGGTGAAACGAGTCACTAGGCCTGGCGCTGTCCGCCTTGAGACCGAAGATGCCATTCCGGTGAGCAACCCCTGGAACATTGAGCATCTTCGTAAGTTTTACCCGTAAGGCGCGGTTGCCGGAACCTGTTCCGGCAACCACCTTTTGTACAAGTCTTGCCGCTGTTGCATGTAATCCTTTGTACAAAGCCGGGCGCAGACCCCGTGCATAAGTAAAGCTCATGTGCTCCGCACATTTTGTCAATTTCATGCTTTCTATTTTTGGCATATATGATCTGACACTTTGTGTTAGCACCTACTCCAAGGTAAGCAATAACGAGCCGTAAAGCTCCGTATCTTTATTTTCTCTTCTTTCTTTTTTCTCAAGGAAAGGAAGGTTCCCTCGCCCACAAGTTTGCCGGGGAGGAAAGGAGAAGATAATGGTATGGGCCAGGCGTCGTTCAAGAAAATTCCGCCTTTACCGGGAAGCAAACAACAGAAAAGCTAAGTTGCCAAAGTTTGAGCAATCAGATTTTTTAAATGTTAAGTTATCTCCCTTGAACGACCACACTTTGTATGGAAAACCTTTGCGCGGAGGAACCAACTCGTAGCTAGTTGCGCCCTTACTTTGTTTCGAGTCCGCTCAACAACTTAAGTGAGCTGCAACTAGTTGCGACAAGGTTTCTTGTCGGTAGCGGCACCGCCAGCAGGCTGCTGACGTCCCACACTCAGCGCTCGCGGCTCGGGTGCCTGCACCGGCAAGTTCCCTAAAAGCGTAGGGCAAAAACATACAAAGGAAGGAAACAAGTAAAGGGAATAACATTGCAGTCATTACCCAGAATAGAGTTATATTACAAAGATAGCTTGTCGCAGCTCTAACAGACTGTTTTCATAACATGACAAACAGCGACAAGAAAAGAAGAAATGGGCGTCCTAATCTACGCGATTGCCTTCGATCCTCTTGATCCCGCTCACCTTGTCCACAATGGGTGCGACAAGAGCCTTGAGCGCCTCCAGATCAGCATCCGGCGGCAGGGTCCTGAGGACGTTGGTGAGGTTGAGGCCCGGGTTGCGGAAGGCCACCTTCATCAACACTTTCTGGAGAGCTCCCGCGCAGATCTTGCGCGACTCGTCGGCCAGCTGCCTTGGGATCTTCTCCTGGAGCCGCTGGAGGGTCGTCGCCACGCCCTTGAAGAACAAGACGAGCTTGGCGCTGGGTTGGAGGTTCTCGTTGGAAGGCTACCCGAGATCCTCCATCCCCAGCTGCGCCAGCTCCTTGTCGATGTCTGTGGCGGCATTCACAAGACTCTCCGTCCAGTGCTCCACAGTTTCCCTGAAGGCATTTTGGGTGGCGGCAACACTCTTTAGCAGCGCCTTGTCGGCCTTGATCTCCTCCCTCAAGGCCGCCTCCTGCTTCTTGGCGCTGTCCAACGTCTTGGTCAAAGCGGTCAGCTTCAACTCAAGACCCGTGTTGGAGTCCTTGGCGGCGCTGAGCTCTTTGCCCTTCTCGGCAAGATTGGCCTCCAGCTGCGCCGCCTTCATCTCCAGCTCCTTCTTGGCGGCTTCGGCGGCTGCGGAAGCATCCTCTGCTTGCTTGAGGGCTCCGCCGAGTTTTTCCTCGCGCACGGCGAGCTCCTCCTCGTGGGCGTCAAGATTAACCTTCCGCTGCGCCAGCTCACCCTCCTCCGCGGTTAGATTCACGGCGGCAAGCCGCTGTTGCTCTTCGACTTCGGCCTTCTCGAGGAGGAAGGCCTTCTGTGCTTCGGCGAGCTGCTCCCGCTCCTCCACCAGGGACCGGAGGGCTTCCTGATGGAAACCCCCGATCTCTTCCGCGCGCTTCTCGATGTCTGCTCCCGCCTTCGCGACAAGCGCCTCGCGGGATTCCAGCTTGGCTTGCCCCGCGTGGTAGAGCGACAACAACTTCTGCAGCAGCCGCTCTTCCTCGGTCTCGTTGCTGCTGCTGCTTGGCGCGTCAACCACCATCAACCCAGCAGAGGCGAGCACCTCCACGTCGAAGGTCTCTCCCTCGACCGGCGCCCTGGAGCTTGACGCCCAGGGGAGGTTGATGAAGACGTCATGGCCGGCCTTCAAGTAGACGCCCGGCTGGGGCTCCTCGAAGCTTGGCGCCGCGGCTTCGGCGGACGGGTCGGCGGTCGGCGTAGCGCCTGGCGCTCCTGCGGCCTCTGGGCCGTCAGTACGATCGCTAGACCCCTTGCCAGTTGCTGCGGCGGCAGCCTTGGCGGCCTCGGTGCCGGTGGGATCGCCAGCGCCGGTTGGTTCTTCGGCGGCGACCTTGGTCTCCATCTGCTCCGCAGCAGATGGGTCTGACAGCCGGCAAGGGGAGAAGAGTCAAGCAAAATCCAGCAAAAACCCAGGAAGATCAAGAGAAGAAGGACCCAAGGGAAGTTTTGCAGCAAAAGGATTACCTGTGCCAGTTTCTGCAGTCAGGTTCTCCGCCGTCGGAGGGCCGCTGGCGCTGTCCCTTGCCGGAGAACCCTCCCTTGCCGGAGACTTCTCTCTTACCAGAAAGCCCTCCCTCGCCGGAGGACTCTCCCTTGGCTCCTGGTGGGGCTGCTGGGCTCCTACACAAATAAACAAGCAGATATCAGCAAAGACAAGTACCCATGCGCGCCTCGCAGCGGAAAGTAAATCATACACTTACGCTGGGGGCTGCTCTGGAGAAAATTCGCCGGGTCCGGCAAGGTTGTCTCGGGCGCGCCACCTGCTGTCGCAGTGGGCTCATCCTCGATGACAATCACCGGGACCTTAGCTCTCTTTGCCGCTCTCTGGGCCAGAGTCCTGAAGAGGAACAAGTTCAGTGTAAAGCAAATGAGATACAAGACAAACAGCAAGAATTGAAGAACTACAAGTATAGCAAGAGAAGCTTAATCTTCTTCTTCTTCCTCGTCGGAGCTGAACGCGGAGAAGTCGAAGTCCGGCGCGCGCCCGGCGCGAGGAGGCGGAGGAGAAGCTTCCCTTGGCCGCTTGGCGGGAGCAGTGGCGGTGGTCTGAGACAACCCCACTCCAGCTGCTGGCGCGGCGTGAGCAGCGGCAGGAACTGAAGCGGTGGTCCGGCTAGATCCCGCCCCAGTTGCCGTCGCAGCATGAGGCACTCCCGCGGCAACGGTGTTTGCCGCGGTGGAGCGTGTCACGCGGCGCGGCGACTGTTGACCCGATTGCCGCTCCGCTACATCACCGGCCTTGCGGAGACGCCTTCTTGGTGGGGATGAAGGTTCTGCTTGCGGCGAGCTGCCCGCAGATGAGGAGGAAGAGGAGTTGATTTCCAGCGAGCCGCTCGTGTCCTTGGCGGGCTCGCTCGGCTCGGCGTCACGCCCGGCAAGCTCCTTCTTGCCGGCGGGCTCCCCTCGCTCGGCACGGCTTGCCGCTTCTGCTGCATCTTCCTCCTCCACGGTGAATCCAAATTCGCCCGCGGCTGCGGCTGCCGCTGCCTCTTCCATCCTATTGGCAATGAGCGCCATCTCTGCATCAGTGGTGTCGCGGGTGAGGCTGTCCTTCTCGTCGGAGCGGATTGGCACTTCCACCAGGTCATCGAAGAACTGCTGCACGACGTCGTCCGCAGGCTCCTGCCAAGTTGGCACAATTCCATGCGAGTCGAACAACGGCATCATTGCACGGATGCGGTCGAGCGAGGAATTGTTGCACAGTGGAACGACACCCCCCGGCAACCTGAACACCTCGGGATGTTGGGGGTCATACTTGAACAGCTCCTGCAGCATCGCGTTGAGCTCCAGGACAGTGAAGTTGAAATTGAGGCCCGGCCGCAACCTCATGATATCTGCCGCATTCTTGAACTCCCGGGCAGGTCTCCCTCGTTCCTGCAAGGGGGCGATGCAGCGGCGAAGAAAGTCTGCGCCAACAACGCCTATAGTAAGCCCGGCAAGCCTGAGGCGTAGGATCCTGGTGACGGCAATCTTCAGCCTGTCATCTTCCGGGGCCACGTCACTCGAATCGCTGCCGCGTGCTACTGGGGTTTGGCACCGGGTGGTGAATGGCTGCGGGTTCTCCTCGTCAATCCAGCACCAATCTGCTCTCCACTCCTCCCACTTGCCGCGGAACTCTCCCTCCAGATAGGTTTCTTTCTTGCCGGCCCTCGAGATCCAGGCGATTCTGCCGGATAATGGCTCCCCTCTCTCTACTCGGGGTATGAAGAAATGGCGGAAGAGGGCTACACTGGGGTGGACTCCAACAAAGTTTTCGCAGAGATGTGCGAATATTGCCATGGTCAGAACGGCATTGGGGGTGAAGTCAAGGAGGTGGAATCCGTAGGTATTCATGATGTCGCAGAAGAATTCAGAGAATGGCGGGCAGAGCCCGCAGTAGAAGAACAATGCGAAGAAAGGGTATCCGTTTGGGGCCTTCTTCCAAGCGGCGGTGGGGAGTACCTTCGTGCGCGGATGCGCGCGCGTCTCCGTCAACCAGAAGAGGTAGTAGTTCTCCCTCAGCTCCTTCGCGGCAAGCTTGGGGGCAAAGACGGCCCGCTCCTTCCGCAGCGCCGCAAGCCGCTGCGCCTCGGTCGACTTCACGACCTTCCCCTTGTCGGCTTTTGGAGCCATGGCGGAAGTGGTGGAGGAGGTCGACGGCGTTGGTGGTGCTGGTGGCGATGAGGGGCGGAGCGCTGCTCTCTCTCTCTCTCTCTTAGCTTTGGGAAGGCGAGGGAGCAGCGGAGATTTCTGAGATTGGAAGCAGCAATGGGCGAATGGGCGAACTTCCCCTGTTTCCCCTGCTTATAAAGAGGGAGGGGGCGGACGTTCCGCATTTCCGAATAAAGAAACCACCCACGATCTCTCCCACGATGCCGCATTCAACGCATGCTGTTCGGGAAGGGCGCGGCGGATACGGAGTAAGATACGGCGTAACCTAGGCCGCGCGTGCCCGTGCCCTGTTTTGGGCCTGGCCCAATAGCGCTCGGCACCGTGTATGGCCCAGGCCCGGGGGCTCCTGTCGGTGTACTAGATTAGGGGTACCCTAGTATCCCGAACTTGTGCACGAGCAGTCGCAGCATCCCGCGGCAAGGCTTGCCAGGTGACCGCCAAAGTCCTCCGTGGTTCCTTTGGAGCCATTCAAGAACAAAGTATCCAAGCCAAGGCATTTCAAGACCCCAGCAAGAGGAGCTTGCCGGGAAGGCCAATCAAGGTACCTCAAGACCCCCGCAAGAGGAGCTTGACAGGAAGGCCAATCAAGGCACCTCAAGACCCCGGCAAGAGGAGCTTGCCGGGAAGGCCAACCAAGGCATCTCAAGGAGCTTTCCACGACGCGCCATGCATCCCGGCAAGGCCCGGTGAGCGACAAGCTCCCGGGCGCGACAAGACAACAACCGCGGCAAGGCGTTCGCCGCGGCAAGCCACCACTCTGCCCGCGCTCCAGCACATCCACCAACGTGTCGCTCTGGGACCCTTCCAGGCCTGCGTGGCGGGAGGCTGTGCAGCTAGCGGTGCGCAGTGGCGAGCGGCGCTGACAAGATTGCCATCGTGGCGAGCAGTGGCGTCCCTGACGGTCCCTTTTGCATTATTTAGGCGACACAGACGGGCATTTAATGCCCTTGTCCCCTGCCGTCAGGGTTAGGTACGATACACTGTAGCGGGTAGCTGTGCCTACCGCAGCACCTTTCCATTCTTACCCTTCGTCTCCGCTGCCACCTGTCGGTGACCCCTAGAGCATATAAAAGGAGGCCCGTGTGCAACGTAGAGGGGGTGAGCTAGTTCGGAGAACACTCACGCTCGGTCTCGTTAGCTGCTGGTGTGTACTGTAGCACCCCACGCTCCCGAGCAAGAACTCAATACAAACCACAAAGCAGGAGTAGGGTTTTACGCATCCATGCGGCCCAAACCTGGGTAAACTGCTCGTGTGCTTCGCCTTGATTCGCTCTTCGTGCGACCTCCGCCCCCGCCGAACCGAAAGGGACTCGGTCCGCCGGTCCCATAGGTGTTCGTGGATCAGTCCCCCGACATGAAGCGTCTCTTGATGTGTTTGGTCCTTTTTTGAAATCTGGATTCCTTTGCCAAGGCAATGGCACCAGTATTGTCACAAAAGATTTTCATTGGACCCGATGCACTAGGTATGACACCTAGATCGGATATGAACTCCTTCATCCAGACTCCTTCGTTCGCTGCTTCCGAAGAAGCTATGTACTCCACTTCACATGTAGATCCTGCTAGAACGCTTTGTTTAGAACTGCACCAACTGACAGCTCCACCGTTTAATGTAATCACGTATCCGGTTTGCGATTTACAATCGTCCGGATCAGTGTCAAACTTGCATCAACGTAACCTTTTACGGTGAGCTCTTTGTCACCTCCATATATGAGAAACCTATCCTTAGTCCTTTTCAGCTATTTCAGGATGTTCTTGACCGCTGTCTAGTGATCCACTCCTGGATTACTTTGGTACCTCCCTGCTAAACTTATAGCAAGGCACACATCAGGTCTGGTACACAGCATTGCATACATGATAGAGCCTATGGCTGAAGCATAGGGAACATCTTTCATTTTCTCTCTATCTTCTGTAGTGGTCGGGCATTGAGTCTGACTCAACTTCACACCTTGTAACACAAGCAAGAACGCTTTCTTTGCTTGATCCATTTTGAACTTCTTTAGAATCTTGTCAAGGTATGTGCTTTGTGAAAGTCCAATTAAGCGTCTTGATCTATCTCTATAGATCTTTATGCCTAATATGTAAGCAGCTTCACCGAGGTCTTTCATTGAAAAACTCTTATTCAAGTATCCCTTTATGCTATCCAGAAATTCTATATCATTTCCAATCAGCAATATGTCATCCACATATAATATCAGAAATGCTACAGAGCTCCCACTCACTTTCTTGTAAATACAGGCTTCTCCGAAAGTCTGTATAAAACCAAAAGCTTTGATCACACTATCAAAATGTTTATTCCAACTCCGAGAGGCTTGCACCAGTCCATAAATGGATCGCTGGAGCTTGCACACTTTGTTAGCTCCCTTTGGATCGACAAAACCTTCCGGTTGCATCATATACAACTCTTCTTCCAGAAATCCATTCAGGAATGCAGTTTTGACATCCATCTGCCAAATTTCATAATCATAAAATGCGGCAATTGCTAACATGATTCGGACAGACTTAAGCATCGCTACGGGTGAGAAGGTCTCATCGTAGTCAACCCCTTGAACTTGTCGAAAACCTTTTGCGACAAGTCGAGCTTTGTAGACAGTAACATTACCATCAGCGTCAGTCTTCTTCTTGAAGATCCATTTATTCTCAATTGCTTGCCGATCATCAGGCAAGTCAACCAAAGTCCATACTTTGTTCTCATACATGGATCCCATCTCAGATTTCATGGCTTCAAGCCACTTTGCGGAATCTGGGCTCACCATCGCTTCTTCATAGTTCGTAGGTTCATCATGATCTAGTAGCATGACTTCCAGAACAGGATTACCGTACCACTCTGGCGTGGATCTTACTCTGGTTGATCTACGAGGTTCAGTAGTATCTTGATCTGAAGTTTCATGATCATCATCATTAGCTTCCTCACTTATTGGTGTAGGTGTCGTAGAAACAGTTTTCTGTGATGTACTACTTTCCAATAAAGGAGCAGGTACAGTTACCTCGTCAAGTTCTACTTTCCTCCCACTCACTTCTTTCGAGAGAAACTCCTTCTCTAGAAAGGATCCATTCTTAGCAACGAATGTCTTGCCTTCGGATCTGTGATAGAAGGTGTACCCAACAGTCTCCTTTGGGTATCCTATGAAGACACATTTCTCCGATTTGGGTTCGAGCTTATCAGGTTGAAGCTTTTTCACATAAGCATCGCAGGCACAAACTTTAAGAAATGACAACTTTGGTTTCTTGCCAAACCACAGTTCATAAGGCGTCGTTTCAACGGATTTTGATGGTGCCCTATTTAACGTGAATGCGGCTGTCTCTAAAGCATAACCCCAAAACGATAGCGGTAAATCAGTAAGAGACATCATAGATCGCACCATATCTAGTAAAGTACGATTACGACGTTCGGACACACCATTACGCTGTGGTGTTCCGGGTGGCGTGAGTTGCGAAACTATTCCACAATTTTTCAAATGTACATCAAACTCGTAACTCAAATATTCTCCTCCACGATCAGATCGTAGAAACTTTATTTTCTTGTTACGATGATTTTCAACTTCACTCTGAAATTCCTTGAACTTTTCAAATGTTTCAGACTTATGTTTCATTAAGTAGATATACCCATATCTGCTTAAATCATCTGTGAAGGTGAGAAAATAACGATATCCGCCACGAGCCTCAATATTCATCGTACCACATACATCTGTATGTATGATTTCCAACAAATCCGTTGCTCTCTCCATAGTACCGGAGAACGGTGTTTTGGTCATCTCGCCCATGAGGCACGGTTCGCAAGTACCAAGTGATTCATAATCAAGTGGTTCCAAAAGTCCATCAGTATGGACTTTCTTCATGCGCTTTACACTGATATGACCTAAACGGTAGTGCCACAAATAAGTTGCACTCTCATTATCAACTCTGCATCTTTTGGCTTCAACATTATGAATATGTGTGTTACTACTATCGAGATTCAACAAGAATAGACCACTCTTCAAGGGTGCATGACCATAAAAGATATTACTCATATAAATAGAACAACCATTATTCCCTGATTTAAATGAATAACCGTCTCGCATTAAACAAGATCCAGATATAATGTTCATGCTCAACGCTGGCACCAAATAACAATTATTTGGGTCTAATATTAATCCCGAAGGTAGATGTAGAGGTAGCGTGCCGACCGCGATCACATCGACTGTGGAACCGTTTTCCACGCGCATCGTCACCTCGTCCTTTGCCAGTGCCCTCTTATTCCGTAGTCCCTGTTTCGAGTTGCAAATATTAGCAACAGAACCAATATCAAATACCCAGGTGCTACTGCGAGCTCTAGTAAGGTACACATCAATAACATGTATATCACATATACCTTTGTTCACCTTGCCATCCTTCTTATCCGCCAAATACTTGGGGCAGTTCCGCTTCCAGTGACCAGTCTGCTTGCAGTAGAAGCACTCAGTTTCAGGCTTAGGTCCAGACTTGGGTTTCTTCTCCTGAGCAGCAACTGTCTTGCCGTTCTTTTTGAAGTTCCCCTTCTTCTTCCCTTTGCCCTTTTTCTTGAAACTAGTGGTCTTGTTAACCATCAACACTTGATGCTCCTTCTTGATTTCTACCTCCGCAGCTTTCAGCATTGCGAAGAGCTCGGGAATAGTCTTGTTCATCCCATGCGTATTATAGTTCATCACGAAGCTCTTGTAGCTTGGTGGCAGTGATTGGAGAATTCTGTCAATGACGCAATCATCCGGAAGATTAACTCCCAATTGAATCAAGTGATTATTATACCCAGACATTTTGAGTATATGCTCACTGACAGAACTGTTCTCCTCCATCTTGCAGCTATAGAACTTATTGGAGACTTCATATCTCTCAATCCGTGGATTTGCTTGAAATATTAACTTCAACTCCTGGAACATCTCATATGCTCCATGACGTTCAAAACGTCGTTGAAGTCCCGATTATAAGCCGTAAAGCATGGCACACTGAACTATCGAGTAGTCATCAGCTTTGCTCTGCCAGACGTTCATAACATCTGGTGTTGCTCCAGCAGCAGGCCTGGCACCTAGCGGTGCTTCCAGGACGTAATTCTTCTGAGCAGCAATGAGGATAATCCTCAAGTTACGGACCCAGTCCGTATAATTGCTACCATCATCTTTCAACTTTGCTTTCTCAAGGAACGCATTAAAATTCAACGGAACAACAGCACGAGCCATCTACCTACAATCAACATAAACAAGCAAGATACTATCAGGTACTAAGTTCATGATAAGTTTAAGTTCAATTAATCAAATTACTTAAGAACTCCCACTTAGATAGACATCCCTCTAATCTTCTAAGTAATTACGTGATCCAAATCAACTAAACCATAACCGATCATCACGTGAGATGGCGTAGTTTTCAATGGTGAACATCGTTTATGTTGATCATATCTACTATATAATTCACGCTCGACCTTTCGGTCTCCATGCTCCGAGGCCATATCTGCATATGATAGGCTCGTCAAGTTTAACCTGAGTATTCTGCGTGTGCAAAAACTGGCTTGCACCCGTTGTAGATGGACGTAGAGCTTATCACACCCGATCATCACGTGGTGTCTGGGCACGACGAACTTTGGCAACGGTGCATACTCAGGGAGCACACTTCTTGATAATTTAGTGAGAGATCATCTTATAATGCTACCGTCAATCAAAGCAAGATAAGATGCATAAAAAGATAAACATCACATGCAATCAATATAAGTGATATGATATGGCCATCATCATATTGTGCTTGTGATCTCCATCTCTGAAGCATCGTCATGATCACCATCGTCACCGGAGCGACACCTTGATCTCCATCATAGCATCATTGTCGTCTCGCCAATCTTATGCTTCCATGACTATCACTACCGTTTAGTAATAAAGTAAAGCATTACATCGCGATTGCATTGCATACAATAAAGCGACAACCATATGGCTCCTGCCAGTTGCCGATAACTCGGTTACAAAACATCATCATCTCATACAATAAAATTTAGCATCATGCCTTGACCATATCACATCACAACATGCCCTGCAAAAACAAGTTAGACGTCCTCTACTTTGTTGTTGCAAGTTTTACGTGGCTGCTACGGGCTTAAGCAAGAACCAATCTCACCTACGCATCAAAACCACAACGATAGTTTGTCAAATAGACTCCGTTTTAACCTTCGCAAGGACCGGGCGTAGCCACACTTGGTTCAACTAAAGTTGGAGAGACTGTCGCCCGCAAGCCACCTATGTGCAAAGCACGTCGGGGGAACCGGTCTCGCGTAAGCGTACGCGTAATGTTAGTCCGGGTCGTCTCGTCCAACAATGCCGCCGAACCAAAGTATGACATGCTGGTAGGAAGTATGACTTATATCGCCCACAACTCACTTGTGTTCTACTCGTGCATATAACATCAACATAAATAACCTAGGCTCGGATGCCACTGATGGGTTTCATAGTAATTTCAAAATTTTCCTACGCTCACGTAAGATCATGTGATGTATAGCAACGAGAGGGGAGAGTGTTGTCTATGTACCCACGCAGACCGACTGCGGAAGCGTTGACGCAACGTAGAGGAAGTAGTCGTACGTCTTCACGATCCAACCGATCAAGTACCGAAACTACAGCACCTCCGAGTTCGAGCACACGTTCAGCACGATGACGATCCCCGGACTCCGATCCAGCAAAGTGTCGGGGAAGAGTTCCGTCAGCACGACGGCGTGGTGACGATCTTGATGCACTACAGCAGGAGGGCTTCGCCTAAACTCCGCTACAGTATTATCGAGGAATATGGTGGCTGGGGGCACCGCACACGGCTAAGGAATAGATCACGTGGATCAACTTGTGTGTTATAGGGTGCCTCTACCTCAGTATATAAAGGACTAGAGGGGGGAGGCTGGCCGTCCAAGGTGTGGCGCGCCAGGAGAGTCCTACTCCCTCTGGGAGTAGGATTCCCCCCCCCCCCCAATCCTAGTTGGAATAGGATTCGTGGAGGGGGGAAAGAGAGAGAGGGGGCCAGCCACCTCTGCTAGTCCTAATAGGACTAGGGAAAGGGGGGAGGTGCACAGCCACCTTGGACTGCCCCTTTCTCCTTTCCACTAAAGCCCACTAAGGCCCATATAGCTCCCGGGGGGTTCCGGTAACCTCCCGGTACTCCGGTAAAATCCCGATTTCACCCGGAACACTTCCGATATCCAAACATAGGCTTCCAATATATCAATCTTTACGTCTCGACCATTTCGAGACTCCTCGTCATGTCCGTGATCACATCCGTGACACCGAACAACCTTCGGTACATCAAAATGCATAGACTCATAATATACCTGTCATCGTAACCTTAAGCGTGCGGACCCTACGGGTTCGAGAACAATGTAGACATGACCGAGACATGTCTCCGGTCAATAACCAATAGCGGGACCTGGATGCCCATATTGGCTCCTACATATTGTACGAAGATCTTTATCGATCAGACCGCATAACAACATACGTTGTTCCCTTTGTCATCGGTATGTAACTTGCCCGAGATTCAATCGTCGGTATTCCAATACCTAGTTCAATCTCGTTACCGGCAAGTCTCTTTACTCGTTCTGTAATACATCATCCCGCAACTAACTCATTTAGTTGAAATTCTTGCAAGGCTTAAGTGATGTGTAATACCGAGAGGGCCCAGAGATACCTCTCCGACAATCGGAGTGACAAATCCTAATCTCGAAATAAGCCAACCCAACATCTACCTTTGGTGACACCTGTAATGCTCCTTTATAATCATCCAGTTACGTTGTGACGTTTGGTAGCACCCAAAGTGTTCCTCCGGTAAACGGGAGTTGCATAATCTCATAGTCATAGGAACATGTATAAGTCATGAAGAAAAGCAATAGCAACATACTAAATGATCGGGTGCTAGGCTAATGGAATGGGTCATGTCAATCAGATCATTCAACTAATGATGTGACCTCGTTAATCAAATAACAACTCTTTGTTCATGGTTAGGAAACATAACCATCTTTGATTAACGAGCTAGTCAAGTAGAGGCATACTAGTGATACTCTGTTTGTCTATGTATTCACACATGTATTATGTTTCCGGTTAATACAATTCTAGCATGAATAATAAACATTTATCATGATATAAGGAAATAAAAAATAACTTTATTATTGCCTCTAGGGCATATTTCCTTCACTTTAGGCCACTCTTCCTCCTCCAAGTCCGGCAAAGCGTCAGGCCGCTCCTCCTCCAAGTCCGGCACAGCTTCAGGCCACTCCTCATCCTCCAACTCAGCCACGTCAGCCATCTCCGCCACCTCAGCAATCACGGAAGAGAGCCGCCTCAGCTATGGTGCGTGGCGGTACAAGTCGAGGTAGTACTGGAGGTACAGGCGGAGGAAAGCGATTTCAATATGGTCCAAGCAGCCTCGCGCCTCTTCCGCAAAGGCCTCACGACAAGTCCGAGGAGGAAAATGCAGCCATATCGAAGGCCGAGCTAGAAGCCCATTTTGCACCGAAACCACCACCGCCGCCAAGGGAGAAAGTGCCCGAGGAAAAGATTGACCACTTCATTCATATGGCTAGAGCACCAGCTCCCAAGCCTGTTGACACAGACTATGAGCGCCACCTCAGGAAGTTAAATCGAGCACGTCTACAGAAAGAGGCGAGCTCGAGCTTGAGCAAATCAGCTGGCAAAAGGAGCGGTAAAACAGTTTCCTAGCTGGGAGAACAGGCGGCGCAATCAATCCCCCCGCTTGTTGTGACAACAACACATGAG
The DNA here is from genome assembly GCF_018294505.1 of Triticum aestivum. Taxonomy (NCBI): domain Eukaryota; kingdom Viridiplantae; phylum Streptophyta; class Magnoliopsida; order Poales; family Poaceae; genus Triticum; species Triticum aestivum. The sequence goes on along the minus strand of NC_057806.1, from coordinate 499,346,968 downwards.
AGTACGCGCGCCCAATATTATTGTGGGCAAACCGTTAACGTTCCCGGGCTAGGCGATGTGGTGATAACCGAGGAGCATGTTGAGCAGGCTGAAAGGCTCATGATCACTGTTGGATAACTCCTTGATATCGAGCCCATGTCTCTGATTAGAGAGGAGGAAATAAAATGTAAATATGTCTGGGGCCAACCTTTGGTCGAGCCAGACGAGGTCAATGTCACAGCCCCAGTTCAGCCCTTGCTTGTCTTTGCATCATCATCTTGCATCATGATTAAATTCCATTAAAATTTGAAATGGGGATTGCCTAAACCCTAGCATTAAAGGATTTAACTAGGTTCAAACTTAAAACTTTTCAATGAATCCAAAATGCCCTTCATAAATGTCCACCATCTTTTGTCCTGGCTAAACCCTCTGCCAAAAATGGTTTCATATTTTTGGAGGCTATTCTGGATTTTTGAATTAAATCATAAGTATTTGAATTTGGACATTTTAATTCTATAAAACATTTTAATTGTTCAAATAATCTTGAAAGCATTTGAGGGCTATTGGAAACAGTTTCAAAAGTGCCCACAATTATTTTCAGGATTTTACAAAATGAATTAGTATTTTTACTAATTCAAAACAGAAAAGAAAAAAAATAGAAAACAGAAACTAAATAAGAGAGAGAGAGAGAGTAACCTCACCAGCAGCCCACCAGCTGGCAGCCCAGCCAACTGGCCCAGCCCACCAGGGGCACGTTTGTCTTCTTCCCCTTGCCAGCGCACGAAGCAGCTCGGTGGCGAGCGCCGACGACGCGCCTGGCCACCTCCTGCATGCTGCCGCCTCCCCGACGTCGCCCTGGAGACGCCACGCGCCCCCTCAGGCCCTCTCAGCCTCTCCCCGTGCTCCTCTCCCTCCTCTGGCTCTCCTCCCGCACGCACCCGAGAGCCATCGTCGCCGCCGCACGCTGCTGTCGTGGCCACGACCACTGCCTCGCCTCGCTGATGTGCTCAGACGCTCCGCCTCGACCCCCTCTTCCTCTCCACCGTGCCGCGCCCCGCCGGAAGCCCTGTAGCGCCGTCCCTGACATCGTCTTCAACCTCTGGCCACCGGCGAACTCTTCGGGAATTCGCGAGCTTCATCTCATCCCCGGCCTCGCCGTTGCCTCTACTGGAATCGCCGTGAGCCCCTCCCTCCTTCCCCTCTCTCCCCGTGCTCTCCCGCGCCTTCTAGCCACCGTGGCCATCGGAGCCGATTGCTCCTCGCCGCCGGCCATGTCGCCACCGCGGCTACGGCCGTGCAAGCACGCGCCCGAGCTTACCGCTGAGATCACCGCACCCCCACGAGTCCAACACACCTAACCGCGGTTCCTGCCGTTCCCTGCAACGCCGATCCGCTCAACTCCCGAACTCCGGCCGCCGTGCAAGTCGCCGCCGCCGTCGTTTTAGGCCACTAGAGCTGCTGCTGTGAGCACCACTGGACGCGGACGAGTCCCCTCGTCACGTAGAGCCTCTCGGCTGCTAATTTGGTCACCGGAGGGCAAAATCCGAGCCCCTCCGCCGTCTCGGCCTCGCCGGCGACTCAAGGCCGGCAAGGTTGACCCCTGTTTGACCTCCTCGGTGTCCTGACATGTGGGCCCGGGCCCCTGTTTAATTAGTGCTAGGTAATTACTGTTAATTAACTTAGTTAACCAGATGAGCCACTGACATGCGGGCCCAGCCCTAGATTAGTTAAGTTAATCACCTACTTAGCACTAACATGCACTGTTAGTTAGATGTGACACCGACACGTGGGTCCCACAGGTCAGGTTTGACCTGGACCGGGCCTGTTGACCTGCTGACGTCGGCATGACCTAATGCTGACGCAGTATTACTTTTCTGGATTTAATTCAATTCAGGAAATTCCAGGAAATGTTTAAAACTTTAAAAATTCATAGAAAATCAACAGTAGCTCAGAATGAAATAAATTATATATGAAAGATTATCAGAAAAATTCAAGGAATCCATCTGTGCCATTTTCATGCATGTTTGAACAATGTTTGTCCTCTGTTTTGGACAAAAAAATAAATGGCATTTAACTAATCATATATGGAGTTTGAATTTGAATCTTGTATTCAAACCAACTTCATTTAATTGTGTTGCAAGTTGCATTAGCTCAATCAACAACATATTGCTATGTCATTATCATGCATCATGTTGTGCATTGCATTGATTGTATTCTTCCTTGTTTGCTGGAGATTGTCCCCTCTCGGTAGACGCTGCTCCGATGCTGTGATCGTTGACACTAATGAAGACTCAATGTTCTCTTCAGAAGTGCCAGGCAAGCACAACCCCCTTGTTCATTCTGATAGAAGCCCACTCTCTCGCTCCTGCTCTCTTTTACTGCATTAGGACAACAACGATTCATCTGTTACTTGTTGCGGTAGTGGAACCCCTTATCCTCTACATGACCTGTCATTGCCACAGTAAATAGATGAAACCCACTAGCATGAGTAGGAGTTGTTTGAGCCCTGATGTGCCTACTCATTCATGCTTGTTTGTCATGCCTGCTACTGCTTAGAGTTGAGTCAGGTCTGATTCATCGGGATGAATCGGAGGTGTGTAAACATGTCCTACTGTTGAGGGCTAAGTGTGTGAACACAATTTGGTAAAGGTAGTAGTGAGAGGCCATGTAGGAGTGCATGGTGGGTGTCTCATTGATGCCGTCCTCAGGAACTGAGTTCTGTATTTGGGATCCATGAAACAGTTACTGCCACGCATTGGGCCCGAAACCAATGGACCCTCTCGGCTTCTTGATCACCCTTGTCCTCTGTCCAGGAGTTGCAACTAGTTTCTGGTGTTTATAGGATATGTGTTGGCGGCCATGCGTAGCGCTAACCCTAGGGGTGGGCTATGATGCGGTAGATACACCGTGGCACGGTGTACCGGGCGCCCGTTTGGTGTCTCGGGAACCCTGTTCACATCATTCGGGGCCGTATGTGGAAACCTCGGCCGGACTCCCTGCGGATGGAACCTGGATAGGCGATAAACCTGGACTAGAGACTTGAGTGTTTAGGTAGGCCGTGGCCGACACCCTCGTTGGGCTTCCGCTTGAAGGTTTCCGAGTACATGTCGTATAAACGGCGGTAAGTGGTGAGAGCGTGTGTGAAGAAGTACACCCCTGCAGGGTTATCATCATCTATTCGAATAGCCGTGTCCGCGGTAATGGACTTCTGGGTTGCCTATAACAGTTCATAGACAAGTGAAAGTGGATACTCTAAAACTCGCAAGCTAAGTGTGAGTGCTATGGATGGCCTTCTCGTAGGGAGACGGGCGCGGATCCATAGTGGTGTATTGAATGGTGAATATGTGGACTCGTGTGCGCCACCTCAAAAGAGTTGCTTGCAATCGTAGTTCAGGTTAACCACTGAGTCAAAGCTGGCTTGCTGCAGTTAAACTCCACCACCCCCCCTTGTTGATACCGATGCATATGTAGCTAGTTCTGATGTAAGTCTTGCTGGGTACATTTGTACTCACGTTTGCCTATTTTATGTTTTGCAGAGAGACGTCCATCTCGCTGGTAGTTCCACGTGGACTTCGACGTTTATCTTGATACCTCAGCTACGATCTTGTGCCCTTGGCAGGATCTGGTAGATAGTCAGGCTTCTCAGCCTTCTTCATTTGTAGTTGTCTGTACTCAGACAAGTTAAGCTTCCGCACTTGTTGCTTGTATGCTCTGTGTGTTGGGTCATAAGACCCATGTTTGTAATATCTCGCTCCTCGGAGTCTAATGAATAAATACTTGAGTCGTAGAGTTATGTTGTGATGCCATGTTGTATTTACACATATCGAGCATATTGTGTGTATGACTGAAATGCTTGGTATGTGTGGGATCCGACAATCTAGTTGTTTATCCTTGGCAGCCTCTCTTATGGTGAAATGTAGTCCAGTGCTTCCTTGAGCCATAGTAGTCCGCTACAGCCCAGTTCACCGGAGTCCTGCTAGCCCAGCACTACTGCTCAGATCACTTGACTGGCCGGCATGTGTTTCAGTTCGTTCCTGTGTCTGTCCCTCCGGGTAAATGTCACGCGGTGACATCCGGAGTCCTGCCTAGCCTGCTACAGCCCGGGTTCCCGGAGTCCTGTTAGCCCAGTGCTACAGCCGGATTCACATGCTACTGACCGACATGCTCGATGTGATTCATGTATGCCTGTCCCCATAGGTTAGTGCCGCTTTGGGTTCACGACTAGCCATGTTGGCCCGGGTTCTCTGTCATATGGATGCTAGCGACACTATCATATACGTGAGCCAAAAGGCGCAAACGGTCCCGGGCCATGGTAAGGCGACACCCGTGGGAATACCATGCGTGAGGCCGCAAAGTGATATGAGGTGTTACCGGCTAGATCGATGTGACATGGAATCGGGGTCCTGACAGCGTTGGTATCAGAGCCTGACTGCCTGTAGGATTACCAAGCCAAACTGGTCGAAGTCGAGTCTAGAAATGCTTTAGTTATGTAAGGGAATTGATTGTGGAAGGGAACGTAAGGCTCTTTTTACTCCTTTACCGTATGCCCTTCTGATCTGAGTCAACCTCTTCTTTTCTACGGGGATTAAGAATTAGGCCTTCTCATCTATCTATCAGGATGACGTGCTACTAATCCATAGACTTATAGAATTGATAGTTTCAAACGTCAGTTCCGTTCCTACTACTTCTGTATGTTGATAGTTGATCTTAGAACCTTGATATTGTGTCGTTGAGTGGTTATGCCACCATTTTGCAGGATGTCTCAAATCATTTTGAGCATTTACAGCCGTTATCCTGTCCGAGTCATCCCAGGTTTCTAACTAGTCTGATGCATTTGCAAATTCCTTCTTCCGTTACCGACGTTCCTTTGGGCCAGTTTATCCACACTAATCAGTGAGTTGAGGTACTCTGTTGCCTCGACATATATGTTGGAGCTATTATTATGACCCTAGGTGTTGTAGGGAGTCACCTAGTAATCTAGCCTTGTTTTGTGTTCCCGGTGTGATAATTCTGGCCACCATTCTCGAAAGCATCCCGTGATGCCATTTAGTTAGTAGGTATTCTACTCCTGGGTTCTTGAACCCGAGATTCCCCTACTTATCTCATGTTGATAGTGTTGCTAGTTCCTTTAGGATATTAGTAACCTTTGCGATAGTCCTCGAGGTTCGTGGTACATCCTTCTTCCAATTATCATGAGCCATTCTTGGCAGGAGTTCTTTTGAACAAAAAAGTCACGATAGAGTGATCCTGATGAGTTCTCCATTCTATGTTGTGACTCTGCCAACCCTACCTTTCTGCATGGGTTATCCGGAAGAAATATGTTGAACTCGTTCGACATACTAATCCATGCATCCACAACTCAGAAAATTATATGTTCCTTTGAGTTGTCCCTCTTTAGTTGTATTCTGAACCTCGTCCATCAATTGTTGGTCAAGAGTAGTTGTGCATTGGTGTTATCGATGCCTATTATTCATGTGATCCATCAAGCCATTCCATTCCGGAATGACTAGGAGAAACAAACTCCAGTACCTCATCCATATCCAGGATTGGGTCAAAGCAGTTGTATTCCGCAGATGAAAGTGCTAATCCAGCTTTTGATTCTGTTCTACCCTGAAGTATTACCCACTTTTATGTCAGGAACGTCATGAGAATTGCACCTTATCTTATGAATTCTTGATGCAGTGATACTCTCACCGTCATTGTTCATTCCTCGGTCCCGTGTTGCCATACCCGGAATGCCGACAAGTGAAATGTGATGTGTGAAACCAATACTCCTAGCAATCTCGATGCTTGGTAGTTAATGGACAATATTCTCATTCTTAGCGTGTTGGTTATTGACTCATCATTCTAAGATTGATCATGCTACCTGATCCTTTTGCCTAGTGCACTCTTCGATCAAGAGTTGGGACTGTGTCTATCCTTGCTTATTTGATCATATCGTCTTGCCTTGAAAAGCAAGATTGTCTCGAGCTTAGTAACATATCGGTGGTTCGTTATTTCCGAAGATCTTCTCGGAAGTATTACCTGGCTGTCACCTGACCGGTATGTTGAGTTCGTGATTAAATGGGTTTTCTTATAAATCACCTCTTCTCCAAGAATCTGTGTTGGTTACCCCTGGACTAGTTGAATAACCTAAACAATAACTTGGAGAGTTGGAAGATAAAAGCTTGCCTGACTCAGTTTATTCCAAAGGGATATCTTGCGTGTGTGTGCGTGTGTGTTGAAGAAAGATGATATCTTCATCAATTGATCCTTGTCATCAGTTGTTGGATCTACTGTCTTGTCAAAACTTTGACTTGAGTATGGGTTATCGTCAAGTCAAATCAGAACCAACGATGTTCGTAGTGTTGTCTTACTCGTGGTTGATCCCTCGAGAATACACCATTACATCTTTTGGTCTGACCAATGCTATCACCGTGTTCACATGATGGTGGAAGTCTAGTGATATGGAAATTCCGATGAGTTGTTGTTGAGCCCATCAGCAGCATCTTATTTTCTCCATGGCTCATGTCGAACATCAAGCTAGTGTTGGAAACTTGTGCAAGCACATCTTCATGCTCTGTTCATGAAGTATCTGTCTGGATGAAAGAAGTGACTTCCTCTGGTTCACGTGCAATCGATGCAAGTTGCCGCCGTGAATTCGAGAAAGATTGTTTTTGTTTCCTCTGGAATCTTCCCAAGTTAGTCACACATAGGTGCGAAGTACTCTATGGTTTGATAGGTTGGCCGCCTCCATTCTATATGTTTTTCCTAGCACACCAAGCCACTGACTGATTTGTTCAAGGAAAAGAAGTTCCTTCTTAAGAATCATAACTTATGTTTGGACTTTGCTATCCTCGTTGATGGTTCCCCACTTGAACTCGGTAGTGCTTTATCATAAGACTACTATGTGGTCATGCTTGTCTTGGACAACATGTTCATATGTGTGTAGCAGAATCAGCTCATGTTTTGGAGCTTGCAATCGTAGTTCATCTCCCGAGAGTCCCGCAACGTTATCTCGTCGACTTGTGTTGCAACCACTCTTTTCTAGACATCATGTCTGAAAAATCCAATTACCAGCCAGATCCGAATCTCAGGCAGATATGATGGCTGGAACATTTCCAAGATCTGTGATGTAGATCCCGACGAGGTTGATGTTTTGGCCGAGACACCTAGCCGGAAGATCTATTATTGTAGCATCTTGACTGGTCAATTTCACCATCTTCTCCGTGAGGATCTTGTGCGGCTTATTTTAGAAGTTGTTCCTTAGGGATTCTTGTGCTGTTGGTATTCCTCGATTATGATATACCATTCAAATGGTGGAATTGCTCTCGACTGTTGAGTTATCTCCCAGTTACCAGAACCATTGCCAGCATTTGCATTTTGTTCCCAGCCTGTACCACCATTGTGCCATTCTACCATGGACTATCCCTCTCGGTAACCTCTGGTCAGGATTATCTCCAAAAGTGGTCCTACCATGGGTCCCACCCATTTCCGATGATAAGGAAAAAATCATCCATTGCGTTGTCTTCAAGAAGGTAGTCCACATCATCCATTCTGGTGTGAGTATGCCATTCTTTCGAATTCGTTCAAACGATCGTTTGTGATTGCCTTGGGATGGTATAGAGAGTTGCAATGATCTTTGATTCAAAAGTAATTCCTTTTGCCACTTAAGGAAATAGTTCCATGAGTCACCTTCCCCAACGTGTCCCGCTATGGAATCATGGCAATTATCTCCTCGCCGTTTGAAACCATGCACCATTCTACTCCAACGTGAAGATGTTGCCTACCAAATTGGACCTTTGTCATCTGCTACCCTTTTCCTCATTCCCAATGTTTGTCTTGTGTCTCAGCTCAAGAGATGTTTCAATGTATCATCCCATGAGTTGGTCATGAGTTGTTTGATCTTCGAGAAGATCGATTCTTCTAGAATTTTTCCTTTCCTCTCCTGTCATGTTAGTTGGAGTTCTCAGAGCAAGACATCGAGACAAAGATGGTGATCGCGTCAACGTTCCTATGCAGTTCAACCTGGATCGTGAAGATCGTGTTAGTTGTGCCCCTCTGTCTTTTTACCTCATGTCTTGAATCTCGGGACGAGATTCTTGTTTAGTGGGGGTGAGCTGTCACAGCCCCAGTTCAGCCCTTGCTTGTCTTTGCATCATCATCTTGCACCAGGATTAAATTCCATTAAAATTTGAAATGGGGATTGCCTAAACCCTAGCATTAAAGGATTTAACTAGGTTCAAACTTAAAACTTTTCAATGAATCCAAAATGCCCTTCATAAATGTCCACCATCTTTGGTCCTGGCTAAACCCTCTGCCAAAAATGGTTTCATATTTTTGGAGGCTATTCTGGATTTTTGAATTAAATCATAAGTATTTGAATTTGGACATTTTAATTCTATAAAATATTTTAATTGTTCAAATAATCTTGAAAGCATTTGAGGGCTATTGGAAATAGTTTCAAAAGTGCCCACAATTATTTTCAGGATTTTACAAAATGAATTAGTATTTTTACTAATTCAAAACAGAAAAGAAAAAAAATAGAAAACAGAAACTAAATTAAGAGAGAGAGAGAGAGAGAGTAACCTCACCTGCAGCCCACCTGGCCGGCCCAGCTGGCAGCCCAGCCAACTGGCCCAGCCCACCAGGGGCACGCTTGTCTTCTTCCCCTTGCCAGCGCACGAAGCAGCTCGGTGGCGAGCGCCGACGACGCGCCTGGCCACCTCCTGCGTGCTGCCGCCTCCCCGACGTCGCCCTGGAGACGCAACGCGCCCCCTCAGGCCCTCTTAGCCTCTCCCCATGCTCTTCTCCCTCCTCTGGCTCTCCTCCCGCACGCACCCGAGAGCCATCGTCGCCGCCGCTCGCTGCTGTCGTGGCCACGGCCACCGCCTCGCCTCGCTGATGTGCTCAGACGCTCCGCCTCGACCCCCTCTTCCTCTCCACCGCGTCGCGCCCCTCCGAAAGCCCTGCAGCGCCGTCCCTGACATGGTCTTCAACCTCTGGCCGCCGGCGAACTCTTCGGGAATTCGCGAGCTTCATCTCATCCCTGGCCTCGCCGTTGCCTCTACTGGAATCGTCGTGAGCCCCTGCCTCTTTCCCCTCTCTCCCCGTGCTCTCCCGCGCCTTCTAGCCACCGTGGCCATCGGAGCCCATTCCTCCTTGCCGCCGGCCATGTCGCCACCGCGGCAACGGCCATGCAAGCACGCGCCCGAGCTTACCGCTGAGATCACCGCACCCCCACGAGTCGAACACGCCTAACCGCGGCTCCTGCCGTTCCCTGCAACGCCGATCCGCTCAACTCCCGAACTCCGGCCGCCGCGCAAGTCGCCACCGCCGTCGTTTTAGGCCACTAGAGCTGCTGCTGTGAGCACCACTGGACGTGGACGAGTCCCCTCGTCACGTAGAGCCTCTCGGCCGCTAATTTGGTCACCGGAGGGCAAAATCCGAGCCCCTCCGCTGTCTCGGCCTCGCCGACGACTCAACGCCGGCAAGGTTGACCCCTGTTTGACCTCCCCGGCATCCTGACGTGTGGGCCCGGGCCCCTGTTTAATTAGTGCTAGGTAATTACTGTTAATTAACTTAGTTAACCAGATGAGCCACTGACATGCGGGCCCAGCCCTAGATTAATTAAGTTAATCACCTACATAGCACTAACAGGCACTATTAGTTAGATGTGACACCGACACGTGGGTCCCACAGGTCAGGTTTGACCTGGACTGGGCCTGTTGACCTGCTGACGTCCGCATGACCTAATGCTGACGCAGTATTACTTTTCTGGATTTAATTTAGTTCAGGAAATTCCAAGAAATGTTTAAAACTTTAAAAATTCATAGAAAATCAACAGTAGGACAGAATGAAATAAATTATATATGAAAAATTATCAGAAAAATTCAAGGAATCCATCTGTGCCATTTTCATGCATGTTTGAACAATGTTTGTCCCCTGTTTTGGACAAAACAAATAAATGGCATTTAACTAATCATATATGGAGTTTGAATTTGAATCTTGTATTCAAACCAACTTCATTTAATTGTGTTGCTAGTTGCATTAGCTCAATCAACAACATATTGCTATGTCATTATCATGCATCATGTTGTGCATTGCATTGATTGTATTCTTCCTTGTTTGCCGGTGATTGTCCCCTCTCGGTAGACGCTGCTCTGACGCTGTGATCGTTGACACTGATGAAGACTCAATGTTATCTTCAGAAGTGCCACGCAAGCACAAACCCCTTGTTCATTCCGATACAATCCCACTCTCTCGCTCCTGCTCTCTTTTACTGCATTAGGACAACAACGATTCATCTATTACTTGTTGCGGTAGTGGAACCCCTTATCCTCTACATGACCTGTCATTGCCATAGTAAATAGATGAAACCCAATAGCATGAGTAGGAGTTGTTTGAGCCCTGATGTGCCTACTCATTCATGCTTGTTTGTCATGCCTGCTACTACTTAGAGTTGAGTCAGGTCTGATTCATCGGGATGAATCGGAGGTGTGTAAACATGTCCTACTATTGACGACTAAGTGTGTGAACACGATTTGGTAAAGGTAGCGGTGAGAGGCCATGTAGGAGTGCTTGGTGGGTTGTCTCATTGAAGCCGTCCTCAGGAACTGAGTTCTGTATTTGTGATCCATGAAACAGTTACTACCACGCATTGGGCCTGAAACCAATGGACCCTCTCGGCTTCTTGATCACCCTTGTCCTCTGTCCAGGAGTTGGAACTAGTTTCTGGTGTTTATAGGATATGTGTTGGCGGCCGTGTCCGTGGTAATGGACTTCTGGGTTGCCTATAACAGTTCATAGACAAGTGAAAGTGGATACTCTAAAACTCGCAAGCTAAGTGTGAGTGCTATGGATGGCCTTCTCGTAGGGAGACGGGAGCGACTCGGTGGCGAGCGCCGACGACGCGCTTGGCCACCTCCTGCGTGCTGCCGCCTCCCCTACGTCGCCCTGGAGACGCCACGCGCCCCCTCAGGCCCTCTCAGCCTCTCCCCGTGCTCCTCTCCCTCCTCTGGCTCTCCTCCCGCACGCACCCGAGAGCCATCGTCGCCGCCGCTCGCTGCTGTCGTGGCCACGACCACTGCCTCGCCTCGCTAATGTGCTCAGACGCTCCGCCTCGACCCCCCTCTTCCTCTCCACCGCGCCGCCCCCCGCCGGAAGCCCTGCGGTGCCGTCCCTGACATCGTCTTCAACCTCTGGCCGCCGGCGAACTCTTCGGGAATTCGCGAGCTTCATCTCATCCCCGGCCTCGCCGTTGCCTCTACTGGAATCGCCGTGAGGCCCTGCCTCTTTCCCCTCTCTCCCCGTGCTCTCCCGCGCCTTCTAGCCACCGTGGCCATCGGAGCCGATTGCTCCTCGCCGCCGGCCATGTCGCCACCGCGGCTACGGCCGTGCAAGCACGTGCCCGAGCTTACCGCTGATATCACCGCACCCCCACGAGTCCAACACGCCTAACCGCGGCTCCTGCCGTTCACTGCAACGCTGATCCGCTCAACTCCCGAACTCCAGCCGCCGTGCAAGTAGTCGCCGACGTCGTTTTAGGCCACTAGAGCTGCTGCTGTGAGCACCACTGGACGCGGACGAGTCCCCTCGTCACGTAGAGCCTCTCGGCCGCTAATTTTGTCACCGAAGGGCAAAATCCAAGCCCCTCCGCCGTCTCGGCCTCGCCGGCGACTCAACGCCGGCAAGGTTGACCCCTGTTTGACATCCCCGGCATCCTGACGTGTGGGCCCGGGCCCCTGTTTAATTAGTGCTAGGTAATTACTGTTAATTAACTTAGTTAACCAGATGAGCCACTGACATGCGGGCCCAGCCCTAGATTAGTTAAGTTAATCACCTACTTAGCACTAACAAGCACTTTAGTTAGATGTGACACCGACACGTGGGTCCCACAGGTCAGGTTTGACCTGGACCGGGCCTGTTGACCTGCTAACGTCGGCATGACCTAATGCTGACGCAGTATTACTTTTTTGGATTTAATTTAATTCACGAAATTCCAGGAAATGTTTAAAACTTTAAAAATTCATAGAAAATCAATAGTAGCTCAGAATGAAATAAATTATATATGAAAAATTATCAGAAAAATTCAAGGAATCCATCCGCGCCATTTTCATGCATGTTTGAACAATGTTTGTCCCCTATTTTGGACAAAACAAATAAATGGCATTTAACTAATCATATATGGAGTTTGAATTTGAATCTGGTATTCAAACCAACTTCATTTAATTGTGTTGCTAGTTGCATTAGCTCAATCAACAACATATTGCTATGTCATTATCATGCATCATGTTGTGCATTGCATTGATTGTATTCTTCCTTGTTTGCCGGTGATTGTCCCCTCTCGGTAGACGCTACTCCGACGATGTGATCGTTGACACTGATGAAGACTCAATGTTATCTTCAGAAGTGCCAGGCAAGCACAACCCCCTTGTTCATTCTGATACAAGCCCACTCTCTCGCTCCTGCTCTCTTTTACTGCATTAGGACAACAACGATTCATCTGTTACTTGTTGCGGTAGTGGAACCCCTTATCCTCTACATGACCTGTCATTGCCACAGTAAATAGATGAAACCCACTAGCATGAGTAGGAGTTGTTTGAGCCCTGATGTGCCTACTCATTCATGCTTGTTTGTCATGCCTGCTACTGCTTAGAGTTGAGTCAGGTCTGATTCATCGGGATGAATCGGAGGTGTGTAAACATGTCCTACTATTGAGGGCTAAGTGTGTGAACACGATTTGGTAAAGGTAGCGGTGAGAGGCCATGTAGGAGTGCATGGTGGGTTGTCTCATTGAAGCCGTCCTCAGGAACTGAGTTCTGTATTTGTGATCCATGAAACAGTTACTACCATGCATTGGGCCCGAAACCAATGGACCGTCTCGGCTTCTTGATCACCCTTGTCCTCTGTCCAGGAGGTGCAACTAGTTTCTGGTGTTTATAGGATATGTGTTGGCAGCCGTGGGTAGCGCTGACCCTAGGGGTGGGCTATGATGCGGTAGATACACCGTGGCACGGTGCACCGAGCGCCCGTTTGGTGTCTCGGGAACCCTGTTCACATCGTTCGGGGCCGTATGTGGACACCTCGGCCGGACTCCCTGCGGATGGAACCTGGATAGGCGATAAACCTGGACTAGAGACTTGAGTGTTTAGGTAGGCCATGGCCGACACCCTCGTTGGGCTTCCGCTTGAAGGTTGCCGAGTACATGTCATGTAAACGGCGGTAAGTGGTGAGAGCGTGTGTGAAGAAGTACACCCCTGCAGGGTTATCATCATCTATTCGAATAGCCGTGTCCGCGGTAATGGACTTCTGGGTTGCCTATAGCAGTTCATAGACAAGTGAAAGTGGATACTCTAAAACTCGCAAGCTAAGTGTGAGTGCTATGGATGGCCTTCTCATAGGGAGACGGGAGCGGATCCATAGTGGTGTATTGAATGGTGAATATGTGGACTCGTGTGCGCCACCTCAAAAGAGTTGCTTGCAATCGTAGTTCAGGTTAACCACTAAGTCAAACTTGGCTTGCTGCAGTTAAACTCCACCACCCCCCTTGTTGATACCGACGCATATGTAGCTAGTTCTGATGTAAGTCTTGCTGGGTACATTTGTACTCACGTCTGCCTATTTTATGTTTTGCAGAGAGACGTCAGTCTCGCTAGTAGTTCCGCGTGGACTTCGACGTTTAGCTTGATACCTCAGCTACGATCTTGTGCCCTTGGCAGGATCCGGTAGATAGTCAGGATTCTCAGCCTTCTTCATTTGTAGTTGTCTGTACTCAGACAAGTTAAGCTTCCGCATGTGCTTGTCGCTTGTATGCTCTGTGTGTTGGGTCATAAGACCCATGTTTGTAATATCTCGCTCCTCGGAGTCTAATGAATAAATACTTGAGTCGTAGAGTTATGTTGTGATGCCATGTTGTATTTACACATATCGAGCATATTGTGTGTATGATTGAAATGCTTGGTATGTGTGGGATCCGACAATCTAGTTGTTTATCCTTGGCAGCCTCTCTTATGGTGAAATGTAGTCCAGTGCTTCCTTGAGCCATAGTAGTCCGCTACAACCCGGTTCACCGGAGTCCTGCTAGCCCAGCACTACTGCTCAGATCACTTGACTGGCCGGCATGTGTTTCACTTCGTTCCTGTGTCTGTCCCTCCGGGGAAATGTCACGCGGTGACATCCGGAGTCCTGCCTAGCCTGCTACAGCCCGGGTTCCCGGAGTCCTATTAGCCTAGTGCTACAGCCCGGATTCACACGCTGTTGACCGACATGCTCGATGTGATTCATGTATGCCTGTCCCCATAGGTTAGTGCCGCTTTGGGTTCACGACTAGCCATGTCGGCCCGGGTTCTCTGTCATATGGATGCTAGCGACACTATCATATACGTGAGCCAAAAGGCGCAAACGGTCCCGGGCCATGGTAAGGCAACACCCGTGGGAATACCGTGCATGAGGCCGCAAAGTGATATGAGGTGTTACCGGCTAGATCGATGTGACTTGGAATCGGGGTCCTGACAGCGTTGGTATCAGAGCCTGACTGCCTGTAGGATTACCAAGCCAAACTGGTCGAAGTCGAGTCTAGAAATGCTTTAGTTATGTAAGGGAATTGATTGTGGAAGGGAACGTAAGGCTCTTTTTACTCCTTTACCCTATGCCCTTCTGATCTGAGTCAACCTCTTCTTTTCTACGGGGATTAAGAATTAGGCCTTCTCATCTATCTATCAGGATGACGTGCTACTAATCCATAGACTTATAGAATTGATAGTTTCAAGCTTCAGTTCCGTTCCTACTACTTCTGTATGTTGACAGTTGATCTCAGAACCTTGATATTGTGTTGTCGAGTGGTTATGCCACCATTTTGCAGGATGTCTCAAATCATTTTGAGCATTTACAGCCGTTATCCTGTCCGAGTCATCCCAGGTTTCTAACTAGTCTGATGCATTTGCAAATTTCTTCTTCCGTTACCGACGTTCCTTTGGGCCAGTTTATCCACACTAATCAGTGAGTTGAGGTACTCTGTTGCCTCGACATATATGTTGGAGCTATTATTATGACCCTAGGTGTTGTAGGGAGTCACCTAGTAATCTAGCCATGTTTTGTGTTCCCGGTGTGATAATTCTGGCCACCATTCTCGAAAGCATCCCGTGATGCCATTTAGTTAGTAGGTATTCTAATCCTGGGTTCTTGAACCCGAGATTCCCCTACTTATCTCATGTTGATAGTGTTGCTAGTTCCTTTAGGATATTAGTAACCTTTGCGATAGTCCTCGAGGTTCGTGGTACATCCTTCTTCCAATTATCATGAGCCATTCTTGGCAGGAGTTCTTTTGAACAAAAAGGTCACGACAGAGTGATCCTGATGAGTTCTCCATTCTATGTTGTGACTCTGCCAACCCTACCTTTCTGCATGGGTTATCCGGAAGAAATATGTTGAACTCGTTCGACATACTAATCCATGCATCCACAACTCAGAAAATTATATGTTCCTTTGAGTTGTCCCTCTTTAGTTGTATTCTGAACCTCGTCCATCAATTGTTGGTCAAGAGTAGTTGTGCATTGGTGTTATCGATGCCTATTATTCATGTGATCCATCAAGCCATTCCATTCCGGAATGACTAGGAGAAACAAACTCCAGTACCTCATCCATATCCAGGATTGGGTCAAAGCAGTTGTATTCCGCAGATCAAAGTGCTAATCCAGCTTTTGATTCTGTTCTACCCTGAAGTATTACCCACTTTTATGTCAGGAACGTCATGAGAATTGCAACTTATCTTATGAATTCTTGATGCAGTGATACTCTCACCATCATTTTTCATTCCTCGGTCCCGTGTTGCCATAACCGGAATGCCGACAAGTGAACTGTGATGTGTGAAACCAATACTCCTAGCAATCTCGATGCTTGGTAGTTAATGGACAATATTCTCATTCTTAGCGTGTTGGTTATTGACTCATCATTCTAAGATTGATCATGCTACCTGATCCTTTTCCCTAGTGCACTCTTCGATCAAGAGTTGGGACTGTGTCTATCCTTGCTTATTTGATCATATCGTCTTGCCCTAAAAAGCAAGATTGTCTCGAGCTTAGTAACATATCGGTGGTTTGTTATTTCCGAAGATCTTCTCGGAAGTATTACCTGGCTGTTACCTGACCGGTATGTTGAGTTCGTGATTAAATCGGTTTTCTTATAAATCACCTCTTCTCCAAGAATCTGTGTTGGTTACCCCTGAACTTGTTGAATAAGATAAACAATAACTTGGAGAGTTGGAAGATAAAAGCTTGCCTAACTCTGTTTATTCCAAAGGGATATCTTGCGTGTGTGTGCGTGTGTGTTGAAGAAACATGATATCTTCATCAATTGATCCTTGTGATCAGTTGTTGGATCTATTGTTTTGTCAATACTTTGACTTGAGTATGGGTTATCGTCAAGTCAAATCAGAACCAACGATGTTCGTAGTGTTGTCTTACTCGTGGTTGATCCCTCGAGTATACACCATTACATCTTTTGGTCTGACCAATGCTATCACCGTGTTCACATGATGGTGGAAGTCCAGTGATATGGAAATTTCGATGAGTTGTTGTTGAGCCCATCAGCAGCATCTTATTTTCTCCATGGCTCATGTCGAACATCAAGCTAGTGTTGGAAACTTGTGCAAGCACATCTTCATCCTCTGTTCATGAAGTATCTGTCTGGATGAAAGAAGTGACTTCCTCTAGTTCACGTGCAATCGATGCAAGTTGCCGCCGTGAATTCGAGAAAGATTGTTTTTGTTTCCTCTGGAATCTTCCCAAGTTAGTCACGCATAGGTGTGAAGTACTCTATGGTTTGATAGGTTGGCCGCCTCCATTCTATATGTTTTTCCTAGCACACCAAGCCACTGACTGATTTGTTCAAGGAAAAGAAGTTCCTTCTTAAGAATCATAACTTATGTTAGGACTTCGCTATCCTCGTTGATGGTTCCCCACCTGAACTCGGTAGTGCTTTATCATAAGACTACTATGTGGTCATGCTTGTCTTCGACAACATGTTCACATGTGTGTAGCAGAACCAGCTCATGTTTTGGAGCTTGCTATCGTAGTTCATCTCCCTAGAGTCCCGCAACGTTATCTCGTTGACTTGTGTTGCAACCATTCTTTTCTACACATCATGTCTGAAAAATCCTATTACCAGCCAGATTTGAATCTCAGGCAGATATGATGGCTAGAACATTTCCAAGATCTATGATGTAGCTCCCGAGGAGGTTGATGTTCTGGCCGACACACCTAGCCGGAAGATCTATTATTGTAGCATCTTGACTGGTCAATTTCACCATCTTCTCCGTGAGGATCTTGTGCGACTTATTTTAGAAGTTGTTCCTTAGGGATTCTTGTGCTGTTGGTATTCCTCGATTATGCTATACCATTCAAATGGTGGAATTGCTCTTGACTGTAGAGTTATCTCCCAGTTACCAGAACCATTCCCAGCATTTGCATTTTGTTCCCAGCCTGTACAACCATTGTGCCATTCTACCATGGACTATCCCTCTCCATAACCTCTGGTCAGGATCATCTCCAAAAGTGGTCCTACCATGGGTCCCATCCATTTCCGATGATAAGGAAAAAATCATCCATTGTGTTGTCTTCAACAAGGTAGTCCACATCATCCATTCTGATGTGAGTATGCCATTCTTTCGAATTCGTTCAAACGATCGTTTGTGATTGCCTTGGGATGGTATAGAGAGTTGCAATGATCTTTGATTCAAAAGTAATTCTTTTTGCCACTTAAGGAAATAGTTCCATGAGTCACCTTCCCCAAGGTGTCCCGCTATGGAATCATGGCAATTATCTCCTCGCCGTTTGAAACCATGCACCATTCTACTCCAACGTGAAGATGTTGCCTACCAAATTGGACCTTTGTCATCTGCTACCCTTTTCCTCATTCCAAATGTTTGTCTTGTGTCTCAGCTCAAGAGATGTTTCAATGTTTCATCCCATGAGTTGGTCCTGAGTTGTTTGATCTTCGAGAAGATCGATTCTTCTAGAATTTTTCCTTTCCTCTCCTGTCATGTTAGTTGGAGTTCTCAGAGCAAGACATCGAGACAAAGATGGTGATCGCGTCAACGTTCCGATGCAGTGCAACCTGGATCGTGAAGATCGTGTTAGTTGTGCCTCTCTGTCTTTTTACCTCATGTCTTGAATCTCGGGACGAGATTCTTGTTTAGTGGGGGTGAGCTGTCACAGCCCTAGTTCAGCCCTTGCTTGTCTTTGCATCATCATCTTGCATCAAGATTAAATTCCAATAAAATTTGAAATGGGGATTGCCTAAACCTTAGCATTAAAGGATTTAACTAGGTTCAAACTTAAAACTTTTCAATGAATCCAAAATGCCCTTCATAAATGTCCACCATCTTTGGTCCTGGCTAAACCCTCTGCCAAAAATGGTTTCATATTTTTGGAGGCTATTCTAGATTTTTGAATTAAATCATAAGTATTTGAATTTGGACATTTTTAATTCTATAAAATATTTTAATTGTTCAAATAATCTTGAAAGCATTTGAGGGCTATTGGAAATAGTTTCAAAAGTGCCCACAATTATTTTCAGGATTTTACAAAATGAATTAGTATTTTTACTAATTCAAAACAGAAAAGAAAAAAAATAGAAAACAGAAACTAAATTAAGAGAGAGAGAGAGAGTAACCTCACCTGCAGCCCACCTGGCCGACCCAGCTGGCAGCCCAGCCAACTGGCCCAGCCCACCAGGGGCATGCTTGTCTTCTTCCCCTTGCCAGCGCACGAAGCAGCTCGGTGGTGAGCGCCGACGACGCGCCTGGCCATCTCCTGCTTGCTGCCGCCTCCTCGACGTCACCCTGGAGACGCCACGCGTCCGCTCAGGCCCTCTCAGCCTCTCCCCGTGCTCCTCTCCCTCCTCTGGCTCTCCTCCCGCACGTACCCGAGAGCCATCGTCGCCGCCGCTCGCTGCTGTCGTGGCCACGGCCACTGCCTCGCCTCGCTGATGTGCTCAGACGCTCCGCCTCGACCCCCTCTTCCTCTCCACCGCGCCGCGCCCCACCGGAAGCCCTGCAGCACCGTCCCTGACATCGTCTTCAACCTCTGGCCGCCGGCGAACTCTTCGGGAATTCGCGAGCTTCATCTCATCCCCGGCCTCGCCGTTGCCTCTACTGGAATCGCCATGAGCCCCTGCCTCTTTCCCCTCTCTCCCCGTGCTCTCTCGCGCCTTCTAGCCACCGTGGCCATCGGAGCCGATTGCTCCTTGCCGCCGGCCATGTCGCCACCACAGCTACGGCCGTGCAAGCACGCGCCCGAGCTTACCGCTGAGATCACCGCACCGCCACGAGTCCAACACGCCTAACCGCGGCTCCTGCCATTCACTGCAACGCCAATCCGCTCAACTCCCGAACTCCAGTCGTCGCGCAAGTCGCCGCCGCCGTCGTTTTAGGCCACTAGAGCTGCTGCTGTGAGCACCACTGGACGCGGACGAGTCCCCTCGTCACGTAGAGCCTCTCGGCCGCTAATTTGGTCACTAGAGGGCAAAATCCGAGCCCCTCCACTGTCTTGGCCTCGCCGGCGACTCATGGCCGGCAAGGTTGACCCCATGGGTGGGCTATGATGCGGTAGATACACCGTGGCACGATGTACTGGGCGCCCGTTTGGTGTCTCAGGAACCCTGTTCACATCGTTCGGGGCCGTATGTGGAAACCTCGGCCGGACTCCCTGCGGATGGAACCTGGATAGGCGATAAACCTGGACTAGAGACTTGAGTGTTTAGGTAGGCCGTGGCCGACACCCTCGTTGGGCTTCCGCTTGAAGGTTGCCGAGTACATGTCGTGTAAACGGTGGTAAGTGGTGAGAGCTTGTGTGAAGAAGTACACCCCTGCAAGGTTATCATCATCTATTCGAATAGCCGTGTCCGCGGTAATGGACTTCTGGGTTGCCTATAACAGTTCATAGACAAGTGAAAGTGGATACTCTAAAACTCGCAAGCTAAGTGTGAGTGCTATGGATGGCCTTCTCATAGGGAGACGAGAGCGGATCCATAGTGGTGTATTGAATGGTGAATATGTGGACTCGTGTGCGCCACCTCAAAAGAGTTGCTTGCAATCGTAGTTCAGGTTAACCACTGAGTCAAAGCTGGCTTGCTGTAGTTAAACTCCACCACCCCCCCTTGTTGATACCGATGCATATGTAGCTAGTTCTGATGTAAGTCTTGCTGGGTACATTTGTACTCATGTTTGCCTATTTTATGTTTTGCAGAGAGACGTCAGTCTCGCTAGTAGTTCCGCGTGGACTTCGACGTTTAGCTTGATACCTCAGCTACGATCTTGTGCCCTTGGCAGGATCTGGTAGATAGTCAGGCTTCTCAGCCTTCTTCATTTGTAGTTGTCTATACTCAGACAAGTTAAGCTTCCGCATGTGCTTGTTGCTTGTATGCTCTGTGTGTTGGGTCATAAGACCCATGTTTGTAATATCTCGCTCCTCGGAGTCTAATGAATAAATACTTGAGTCGTAGAGTTATGTTGTGATGCCATGTTGTATTTACACATATCGAGCATATTGTGTGTATGATTGAAATGCTTGGTATGTGTGGGATCCGACAATCTAGTTGTTTATCCTTGGCAGCCTCTCTTATGGTTAAATGTAGTCCAGTGCTTCCTTGAGCCATAGTAGTCTGCTACAGCCAGGTTCACCGGAGTCCTGCTAGCCCAGCACTACTGCTTAGATCACTTGACTGGCCGGCATGTGTTTCACTTCGTTCCTGTGTCTGTCCCTCCGGGGAAATGTCACGCGGTGACATCCGGAGTCCTGCCTAGCCTGCTACAGCCCGGGTTCCTGGAGTCCTGTTAGCCCAGTGCTACAGCCCGGATTCACACGCTGCTGATCGACATGCTCGATGTGATTCATGTATGCCTGTCCCCATAGGTTAGTGCCGCTTTGGGTTCACGACTAGCCATGTCGGCCCGGGTTCTCTGTCATATGGATGCTAGCGACACTATCATATACGTGAGCCAAAAGGCGCATACAGTCCCGGGACATGGTAAGGCTACACCCGTGGGAATACCGTGCGTGAGGCCGCAAAGTGATATGAGGTGTTACCGGCTAGATCGATGTGCCTTAGAATCGGGGTCCTGACAGTCAAGAAGCTCCCAACGAGAATGTATGAATTGCATCAATGGTACATGGACATTACCAAGATTTCCAATCGAGAGTCCCTCATGGTGTATGTCAAGAAGGATCATTACTTCCATGAGAAAGTTGTGTCCGTTGAGTATTCAGAACTATTTCAGTTATACAATCAAGATGCAATCGACAAATCTATCGTCAGTTGCTATTGTCTGTAAGTGATTTCTTTTTGTAATTTAAGTCTCAAGATAGCTGTAGTGATCATTTCGATCAATCATTACCTATAATTATCCTCACTATATTCTTTTCTGTAGTATTATGTAGGATGAAGATGTATGAAATGAAAAAAGGTGGACGCTATGGCATTGGGTTCATTGACCCAAATATCATTAATGAATACACATGGAAATTAGATGCATATTTATGAAAAAGTGTAGAGGAAAGCATGCTAGAGTTCTTCAAGTGCCCCAATACCAATGAAGATATACTACTTCCTTACAACTTCGAGTTAGTCACACTGTCTTGTACTACAAATTCTGTTTTTGCCTACTAGCTAGCTACATGTTTTTGCTTACATATGCCCGTTTAATTAAGACATGCAAATGTGTGTGCATGCAGATTTCACTGGATCTTGTTAATCATTAAAGTTGATGAAGGAACGGTTGAAATACTGGACTCATTACTTAAAAAAGCAAGTGACTACACCATCTTGTTTTGGATAGTCAACATGTAATTTAAATCATTATTAACTATATCTCGTCCTATTTAGTCTGTCATTTCCTGATATGAACTATTTAATAACCCTTTACTCATTTTCTTTGTCGGCAGGCAGGGCTTGGGCAAAGTTCATCAGCGTCACTCCAGGCCAATGGAAACGAAAGCCGAAATGGTATCGACCCAAGGTAAGTAATTAAGTAGTACTAGCTAGCTAGCTGCCATCTCTTTAATTATCATGCTTGATTAATTATTATCTGATCAAATTCCATTCTTGTAAAGGCCCTGAAGCAAGCGCCAGGGAATAATCTGTGTACATACTACGTTTGCGACAACATTCGCATGATGGATCCCAAAGGAGCAGATCTCAAAGACAGGACTGGGTACATTTGTCAGAACACTATTCACAATTTTTACACCATTATCGATATCTAGTCACACAACTAATACACATGCATATTGATCTCCTTCTGAACAGTTCAGAGATTTGTGGGAGAAGCTCCTAACAGAGGAGCGCATAGAAGCAATTCAAGAGGAAATAGCGGGATTTTTGCTCGATCAGGTCATAGATCCCAAAGGAGAATACTATTACCCGCTACCGCCCCCATGAACCACTTCCAATTGTCATCGTGCTCCGAAGGCACCAATTAGGAGATATTGTATATAGCTAGCTAATTATATATATACATGTGTGTATATATGTGTGAATTAATGGTGGTTGTGAGACATTCGATGATATATATATATATATATATGATCGGTTCTACTAGAAATTCTATTTATATATATGCATAACGTGTACAATATGTAGTATCTAAAATACCAGCAAACAAAAAAGAATTAAATGGAAAACACAAAATTAAATGAAAAAGAAATCATAAACCCAAAACCCCCAACCTTTTAATACCGCTTGGTGTCACCAACCGGTACTAAAGGGCTCCCTGCCCCCGGAGCCGGCTCGTGCCACGTGGTTGCCCTTTAGCACCGGTTCATGTTGAACCGGTACTAAAGTAGGGGGGGCTTTAGTGCCCACACTTTAGTGCCAGTTACCGAACTGACACTAAAGGGCCTTACGAACCGGCGCTATTGCCCGGTTCTGCACTAGTGTTGCAAACTTGTTTCATTCATAATAGGCTCGATCAGGAACGATGAACTAATCATATTTATAAAAACAAGAGAGGCCGAGTTCATACCAGCTTCTCTCATCTCAATCAGTCCATCATATATCGTCATTATTGCCTTTCACTTGCACAACCGAATTGTGTGGATAAAAATAATAATAGTGCACGTGCATTGGACTAAGCTGGAATGTGCAAGCAGTCAATTCAAGGGAGAAGACAAGATAATATGGGCTCTTGGTTAATCAACAATAATGCATATGAGAGCCACTCCACATTTTCATTATGGTATTCTCCTCTCGACCCCCAAAGAAAAGAAAGTAAATAAAACTATTTACACAGGAAAGCTCCCAACAAGAAAAAGAGGAACGAGAAATATTTTTGGGTTTTCTTTTTAATTATTACTACTACAGGCATGGAGAGTAAACTAGCTAAAAGCTAAAACTAACTTCTTTTGGTTTTTCTTAAGGTTTTTCAAACTCACAAGAAGAAAGCTTCAAAAGAAAATAAACTAGCATGGATAGTACAATGAAAAAGTATGAGCACCGACAACTGGCATGAGTGTGTGAACATGAATGTAATGTCGGTGAGAAATACGTACTCCCCCAAGCTTAGGCTTTTGGCCTAAGTTGGTCTATGGCAATGGATCAAAGCTGCCCTCTCCGGTGTACTGAGGAGGATCCTCAGGGTGCCACTAGTTAGCGATCTCCTCCGGATCCCACTGATAAACGGACTGACGGTGCGGATCAAGTGGTGGCTCCGGCTCAGGCTCTGGAGCTGATGTCAGGCCCCGGTATGCATGAACGGCCTCCAGCAAAACAAGCTATGTGCCTCAAATATGTTGATCAAAGAGGGAGCAAGCAAGGTAATAGTCTCAAAGTAATTCTTATCAAATATCAGTCTATAGTTGAGCATCTTCTTCTTATTCTTAACAAGAATGTCATGTGCTCCCATACTCTTATAATCTAGAAAAATATGAGGCAACAACTTTTCCTCTTTCTCATAATGCCTAATAGGTATATTAAAGTGTGCAACAAGTCATGAGGCAAAGATGCCTCCTAAGACGGGACCCTTTGTACGGTTCAGATTTAACCGTTTAGCAACAATAGCGCCTAAACTAAAAGTGGTATCATGAAATAAATCATGGTGCAAAATAACAATATCAGGGGCACTAAGATTTCCATAGTTCCCGCGACCTATTAAGCATATACTAGCAAATATTGCGAAGTAACGTAGAACAGGAAAATGTATGCTAGTAATTCTTGCATCGGAAACCTTCCTCCTTTCCCCTACAGCAATCATATCAATGAATCCTTCCACATCATTACGATGTGGTTCCTCTATGCTGCCCTCAAAGTGTATCCTACAAACCCGGCAAAAATCATAAATTGACATCTCCATATACTCATCATCCAAATAAAAATCCACAGAAGGTGGCAAGCTCCTAGCATGGAAATGAAAATTTTGCACAAAAATATTAGTGAGTAGGAGATACTGTTCGCACTGGTCATGGAGGAAGTCGGTGAGGCCTGCATTCTCAGTCAAATAATAAAAATCTTCATAAATCCCGGCTTCTCTCTAGAACTCGTCACAACGCCATTCACACGGCCGAACCTGCGTAGTGCGGGGGAGATTATATTTGGGCTTCTTATTTTCTTCACTTTGCTTATCCTTCGAGCTTCTGCTCGAAGAGCCCCTCAAAAATCTCATCATCTTGTTCTGAAATTTTCTGAAATTTTTAGTAACTCAAAAATAAAAGTGAACCAATCTCAACAAAATTGATAGCAACTACTCCTACAAGTGCCTAGAGGCTATATCAGGCATTAAAACTACTTTTGACCACATAAATTTAACATGCAAGCTCAAGAACAGGGTCACCTAAGAAGCAAAAATTTGCAATGAATAAAGCACTAGTACAAAGAATAATTCGACCATTGGAGGAGTCAGATACCAAAGAACATTCCCCCAAAGCAGTTTTGTTAATGGAGCTTTGAGCAAGGAGATCGAAAGTGGCAGCAAGATGAGCTAGAACTCGGGTTTGAGCTCGTGGATGATTTTTTCTGTAGGAAGACGAAGTGTGTGGGTTCCAGAATAAGTGGAGGGGGCCCATGTGGGGTCCACGAGGCAGGGGCGCTCCCAGGGGTAGTGCGCGCCCTCCACCCTCATGGGCACATGGTGAGGCCCCCTGGTGTGTTCTCAGTGCCAATAATTCTTAAATATTCCAGAAAAAATCATATTAAATTTTTAGGGCATTTGGAGAACTTTTATTTTCGGGGTATTTTTTATTGCAAGGATAATTAAGAAAATAGACAACAAATAATATTTTTCCTTTATTTAAACCAAATAACAGAAAGTAAAAAGAGGGTACATAAGGTTGTGCTTTCTAACTTCATCCATCTCATGCTCGTCAAAAGGAATCCACTAACAAGGTTGATCAAGTCTTGTTAACAAACTCATTCCGAATCGCATGAAACTAGAGAAATTTCGAATAACACTGGGTTACCTCAATGGGGATATGCACATCCCCAACAATAAGAATATCATGTTTCTTCTTGACAGTAGGAAGAGGAAATTCAAAAGATCCAATAGTAATTGTTGGAATTTTTCCAATAGAATTGATAATGTGGACTTGAGGTTGTTTCCTCAGAAAGTGTATTGTATGCTCATTACCATTAACATGAATCTGCAGTATTCAGAAAGGGTCTACCAAGAATAATAGACATACTATCGTCCTCAGGAATATCAAGTATAACAAAGTCTGTTAAAATTGTAACGTTTGCAACCACAATAGGCACATCCTCACAAATACCGACAGGTATAGCGGTTGATTTATCATCCATTTGCAAAGATATTTCAGTAGGTGTCAACTTATTCAAATCAAGTCTACGATATAAAGAGAGGCATAACACTAGCACCGGCTCCAAGGTCACATTAAGCAGTTTTAACATAGTTTCTTTTAATGGAGCATGGTACAATTGGTACTTCGGGATCTCCTAGTTTCTATGGTATTCCACATTTAAAAGTATAATTAGCAAGCATGGTGGAAATTTCAGCTTTCGGTATCTTTCTTTTATTAGTAACAATATCCTTCATGTACTTAGCATAAGGGTTCATTTTAATTATATCAGTCAAACGCATACGCAAAAAGATAGGTCTAATCATTTCAGCAAAGCCCTCAAAATCCTCATCATCCTTTTTCTTGGATGGTTTAGGATGAAAAGGCATGGGTTTCTGAACCCATGGTTCTCTTTCTTTACCATGCTTCCTAGCAACAAAGTCTCTCTTATCATAACATTGATTCTTTGATTGTGGGTTATCAATATCAATAGCAGGTTCAATCTTACATCATAGCTATTACTAAGTTGAGAATCAACATGAACATCATCATTAATATTATCATTAGGTTCATGTTCAATACCAGATTGTGTTTCAGCATCGGAAATAGAAATATCATTGGGATTCTCAGGTGTGTCAACAGCAGGTTCACTAGAAGCATGCAATGTCCTATCATTTTACTTTTTCTTCTTCTTAGAGGAACTAGGTGCATCAACATTAAATCTCAGAGAATCTTGCTCAATTCTCTTAGGTGGCCCTCAGGATACAAAGGTTCCTGAGTCATTTTACCCCCTCTAGTCATAACTCTAACAACATTATCATTCTTCTTATTATCTAATTCATTGAGTAAATCATTCTGAGCATTAAGTAGTTGTTCTACTTGAGTGGTAACCATCCATAGAAATAAGTTTAAGTTCACTTTTAACTCTAGACATATAATCACTCAAGTGTTCAAGCATATCAGCATTGTGTTTCAATTGTCTACCAACATAAGCATTGAAGTTTTTTTGTTTAACAATAAAATTATCAAACTCATCTAAGCATTGGCTAGCAGACTTCTAACGAGGAATATCACCTTCAGCAATTCTATAGAGAGAATTTACCTTTACTACCTATGTCGGGTTATCAAGACCATCTATTTCTTCAATAGGTGGTAAATTATTAACATCTTCAGCTTTAATAACTTTTTATTTCATAGATTTCTTTGCCTCTTGCATATCTTCAGGACTGAGAAATAGAATACCCCTTTTCTTCGGAGTTGGTTCAGAAAGTGTCCAATCATTTTCATTACTCAACATATTATTCGGTAGCAATTCAGCATGATCAACAGTTCTTTCCCTGAAAACACAACCAAAACAACTATCCAGGTGGTTGATGACCCACAAGTGTAGGGGATCTATCATAGCCTTTTCGATAAGTAAGAGTGTCGAACCCAATGAGGAGTAGAAAGAAATGATAAGCGGTTTTCAGCAAGGTATTCTCTACATTCACTGAAATTATCAGTAACAGATAGTTTTGTCATCAGGTAATTTGTAATGGGTAGCAAGTAATAAAAGTAAACAAGGTGCATAAAGATGGAACAATCCTTTTTGTAGCAAAGGACAAGCCTGGACAAACTCTTATATAAAGGAAAGCACTCCCGAGGACACATGGAAATTATCGTCAAGCTAGTTTTCATCACGTTCATATGATAAGCGTTCGGTACTTTGATAATTGATGACCCACAAGTCTTGGGGATCTATCGTAGTCCTTTCGATAAGTAAGATTGTCGAATCCAACGAGGAGCAGAAGGAAATGATAAGCGGTTTTCAGCAAGGTATTCTCTACAAGCACAAAAATTATAGATAACAGATAGTTTTGTGATAAGATAATTGGTAACGAGCAACAAGTAACAAAAGTAAATAAAGTGCAGCAAGGTGGCCCAATCCTTTTTGTAGCAAAGGACAAGCCTGGACAAATTCTTATATAGAGAAATGCGCTCCTGAGGACACGTGGGAATTACCGTCAAGCTAGGTTTCATCACGATCATATGATTCGCGTTCGGTACTTTGATAATCAGATACATGGGTGGACCGGTGCTGTCCTTACTTGGACAAGCATCCCAGTTATGATTAACCTCTATTGCAAGCATCCGCAACTACACCAAAAGTATTAAGGTAAATCTAACCATAGCATGAAACATGTGGATCCAAATCAACCCCTTACGAAGCAACACATAAACTAGGGTTTAAGCTTCTGTCACTCTAGCAACCCATCATCTACTTATTACTTCCCAATGCCTTCCTCTAGGCACAAACAATGGTGCAGTGTCATGTAGTCGACGTTCACATAACACCACTAGAGGTGAGACAACATACATCTCATCAAAATATCAAACGAATACCAAATTCACATGACTACTAATAGCAAGACTTCTCCCATGTCCTCAGGAACAAACGTAACTACTCACAAAGCATATTCATGTTCATAATCATAGGGGTATTAATATGCATATAGGATCTGACTATATGATCTTCCACCAAATAAACCAACTAGCATCAACTACAAGGAGTAATTAATACTACTAGCAACCCACATGTACCAATCCCGGACTTAGAGACAAGAATTGGATACAAGAGATGAACTAGGGTTTGAGAGGAGATGGTGCTGGTGAAGATGTTGATGGAGATTGACCCCCTCCCGATGAGAGGATCTTTGGTGATGACGATGGCGATGATTTCCCCCTCCCGGAGGGAAGTTTCCCCGGCAGAATAGCTCCACCGATGCCCTAGATTGATTCTGCCAAGGTTCCGCCTCGTGGCAGCGGAGTCTCATCCCGAAAGCTTATTTATGACTTTTTTCCTCATCGAAAGACTCCATATAGCAGAAGATGGGCATCAGAGGGCCACCAGGGGGCCCACGAGGCAGGGGGGCGCGCCCAGGGGGTAGGGCGCGCCCCCACCCTCGTGGCCAGGGTGTGGCCCCCCTCTGGAACTTCTTGCGCTCAGTATTTTTTATATATTCTGAAAATGACTTCCGTGAAGTTTCAGGACTTTTGGAACTGTGCAGAATAGGTCTCTAATATTTGCTCCTTTTCCAGCCCAGAATCCTAGCTGCCGGCATTCTCCCTCTTTATTTAAACCTTGCAAAATAAGAGAGAATATGCATAAGTATTATGACATAATGTGTAATAACAGCCCATAATGCAATAAATATTGATATAAAAGCCTGATGCAAAATGGACGTATCAACTCCCCCAAGCTAAGACCTCGCTTGTCCTCAAGCGAAAGCCGAAATCGAAAAATGTGTCCACATGTTTAGAGATAGAGGTGTCGATAAAAATAAAATACGGACATGAGGGCATCATGATCATTCTTAGAACAACAACTTATATACTTCTTGTGATATGATCTCTTATGCAAGAGAAATAATTCAATCACAACTTCAAGTATGAATCATAAACTTCATTGAAAACTAACAAACTATAATATCAGTCATTGGAGCAATTGCAATTTATCATAACATAGGAAAGAGTCAATATAAGAGCTTTTCAGTAAGTCCACATACTCAACTATCATATAGTCTTTCACAATTGCTAACACTCACGCAATACTTATGGGTATGGAGTTTTAATCGGACACAGAGAAAGATAGGGGCTTATAGTTTTGCCTCCCAACGTTTTACCTCAAGGGTAAAGTCAACAATAGTTGTTCATGAAAACTCACATCCAATGAGCCATATATACCAGGATCTTTCCAACATGTTGTGCTTGCGAAAAGATAAAATTTAAAAAGGAAGGGTGAAGATCACCAAGACTCTTATGCAAGGGAGGAGATAAAAGTAAAGGATAGGCCCTTCACAGAGGGAAGCAGAGGATGTCATGCGCTTTTATGGTTGGATGCACAAAATCTTAATGCGAAAGAACGTTACTTTATATTGCCACTTGTGATATGGACCTTTATTATGCAGTCCGTCACTTTGATTTCTTCCGTATCACATGATCGTATAAAGCTTATTTTCTCCCACACTAATAAGTCATACATATTTAGAGGGCAATTTTTATTGCTTTCACCGATGACAACTTACTTGAGGGATCTTACTCAATCCATAGGTAGGTATGGTGGACTCTCATGGCAATCTAGTTTAAGGGTGTTTGGAAGAACAAGTAAGTATCTCTACTTGGTGTAAGGAATTTGGCTAGTATCAGGGGGAAAGGCAAGCTCAATCATGTTGGATGATCCATGACAATATAATTTATCTCAGATGTAAGAAAACATCACCCATTACGTTGTCTTCCTTGTCCAATGTCAACTCTTTAGCATGTCATATTTTAATGAGTGCTCACAATCATAAAAGATGTCCAAGATAGTGTATTTATATGTGAAGACCTCTCTTTCTTTATTACTTCCTATTAATTGCAACAATGACCAAAACTATGTTTGTCAACTCTCAACAACTTTTAATCATCATACTCTTCCTATGTGAGCTCATTACTCTCCATAAGATCCATATGATCTCTTTGTTTCTTTTTATTTCTGCTCTTTTCTTTTATTCACTTAAGATCATGGCAAAATAATCAAGCCCTTGACACAAAACTAATCTTTATTATATATAGCTCACGGACTCGATTATATAGAAGGATCATAAAGCAAAAGTCACAACTATATCATACTAAAACTTTATGCTTGTAGATCACGATATTACCAAAAGAATCAAACTAAGAAAAATGGTAAAGATAAAAGTGATGGTGATACGATACTGGGGCAACTCCCCCAAGCTTGGCAGTTGCCAAGGGGAGTGCCCATACCCGATGCTCCGTTCTTCTTTGTTGGTGAAGAAGGTGATGGTTTTGTTGATGGCATAGGCTTCTTCCTTAATTTTTGCTTGAGGACATAATTTTGGTCCCTTAGGTCATCGATCTCCTGCTCCAGGCTCAGTATCTTTTTGCATAGTTCCTTCTTGTTTTCCTGCAAGAGGAGAAAAGGGATAAACTAGATCTTAGGTTTCTTTACTCTATCCGGGAGGCTTGACTTTTTGAACTCCACATGCATGTCCCCAGGTTGAGGTAATGGGACTTCATCTTCTTCTGAGCTCGTCTCCTCCTTCCCTTGGGTTCATAGTCCTCTTCTTCTTCCGTAGTCCAACCACAACGCCCCACATCCCCATAGACCTTAGGATCTGCAAGGTAATCAGCCACATAGCTTTCTGCTTCTGAATCGTGGGACAACATGTTGATCTAATCTGCAGCAGGACAGCTCGAAACAAAAACAGGAGATAATTGCTTGATACAGGGGTCAAAACCTTCGAGAGATTATATAATGAATTTTTACCGACCAAAATACGTAACGTGCAAGAAAACGGAGTCCGGAGAGCGCACGAGGTGCCCACGAGGTAGGGGGCGCGCCCAGGGGGGTAGGTCGCGCCCTCCACCCTCGTGTCCTTCCCGGACTGCTTCTTATTTTTCTATTTTTCTAAATATCCTAACACGGAAGAAAATTGCCATTAGAACTGTTTTGGACTCGGTTTACTTACCGTACCATATACCTATTCCTTTTTGGAGTCTGAAACATTCTGGAAAGTGTCCCTTATGTATTCCTCTAGGTTACGGTTTCAATAACATTGGTTTCAACACTTATAGGATTACCTGAGATATAATGTTTAATTCTTTGACCGTTCACCACCTTCGGATTTGTGCCTTCGAAGTTGTTGATTTTTATGGCACCAGAATGATGGACCTCCTCGATAATGTAAGGACCTTCCCATTTAGAGAGAAGTTTTCCTGCAAAAAATCTTAAACGAGAGTTGTATATAAATACATAATCACCTACATTAAACTCACGCTTTTGTATTCTTTTGTCATGCCATCTTTTAACTTTTTCTTTAAATAATTTGGCATTGTCGTAGGCTTCGGTTCTCCATTCATTGAGTGAGCAAATGTCAAATAACCTCTTCTCACTGGCAAGTTTGAAATCATAGTTGAGCTTTTTAATAGCCCAATAAGCCTTATGTTCTAGTTCGAGAGGTAAGTGACATGCTTTTCCATAGACCATTTTATACGGAGACATACCCATAGGATTTTTATATGCAGTTACATAGGCCCATAATGCATCATCAAGTTTCTTGGACCAATTCTTTCTAGATCTATTAACAGTCTTTTGCAAAATTAATTTGAGCTCTCTATTACTCAATTCTACTTGTCCACTGGACTGTGGGTGATAAGGAGATGCAATGCTATGATTAACATCATATTTAGCAAGCATTTTACGGAAAGCACCATGAATAAAATGTGAACCACCATCAGTCATTAAATATCTAGGGACTCCAAACCTTGGAAAAATAACTTCTTTAAGCATCTTAATAGAGGTGTTATGATCAACACTACTAGTTGGAATAGCTTCTACCCACTTAGTAACGTAATCAACAACAACTAAAATATGTGTGTATCCATTGGAGGCAGGAAAGGGTCTCATATAATCAAAGCCCCAAACATCACATGGTTCAATAACAAGTGAATAATTCATAGGCATTTCTTGACGTCTACTAATATTACCAATTCTTTGGCATTCATCACAACATACAACAAACATACGAGCATCCTTGAAGAGAGTATGCCAATAAAAACTGGATTGCAATACCTTATGTGCAGTTCCATCTCCAGTGTGGTGACCTCCATAAGCTTCGGAGTGAAACTTGCGTCGGATCTGTTCCCGTTCATGCTCAGGTATACAGTGTCTAATAACACCATCTACTCCTTTATAAAGATGTGGCTCATCCCAAAAGTAATATCTCAAATCATAGAAAAACTTTTTCTTTTGCTGGTATGTGAAACTAGGTGGTATAAAGTTAGCAACAATATAATTAGCATAATCAGCATACCATGGAGCAGCATGAGAAGCATTTATGACATTTAATTGTTGATCAGGAAAGCTATCATCAATAGGTAGTGGGTCATCAAGAACATTCTCTAGCCTAGACAAGTTCTCTGCAACGGGGTTCTCAGCTCCCTTTCTATCAATAATATGCAAATCAAATTCTTGTAGCAAGAAAAGCCATCTTATGAGTCTAGGTTCAACATCTTTCTTTTCCATAAGATATTTAATAGCAGCATGATCCGTGTGAATAGTTACTTTAGAATCAACAATATAAGGTCTAAACTTATCACAAGCAAATACAACTGCTAAGAATTCTTTTTCAGCAGTAGCATAATTTCTCTGGGCATTGTCTAGAGTTTTACTAGCATATTGAATACAATTTAATTTCTTATCAACTATTTGCCCTAGAACAAAACCTACAGCATAATCACTAGCATCACACATAATTTCAAAGGGTAAATTCCAATTAGGTGGCTGTACAATAGGTGCAGAGACAATGCTTTATTAAGTATTTCAAATGCTTCTACCCAACCATCATAGAAAACAAATGTTATATCTTTTTGTAATAAATTAGTCAGAGGCCGAGAAGTTTTTGAGAAGTCCTTAATGAACCTCCTATACAAACCGGCGTGACCAAGGAAACTTCTTATACTTTTCAATAGCGCCAACCTTAGCTTTACCAACTTCAATAGCATCAACCTTAGCTTTACCAACTTCAATACCTCTTTCAGAAACTTTATGCCCCAAGACAATACCTTCATTAACCATAATGGGGCACTTATCCCAATTCAAGACAAGGTTAGTTTCTTCACATCTCTGCAAAACTCGCTCAAGGTTGCTTAAGCAATCATCAAAAGAGGATCCACATACGGAGAAATCGTCCATGAAAACCTCACAAATCTTTTCACAAAAGTCAAAGAATATAGCCATCATGCATCTTTGGAAGGTAGCAGGTGCATTACATGAACCAAAAGGCATATGGCTATAAGCAAAATTACCAAACGAGCAAGTAAAATTGGTCTTAGATTGATCATCAGCTGACACAGGTTTTGAGAGAAACCGGAATAACCATCTAGAAAGCAAAAATGTGTATGTTTGGATAATATTTCTAGCATTTGATCAATAAAAGGTAAGGGGTAATGATCTTTTTTACTATCCTTATTTAATTTGCGGAAATTAATTACCATCCTATAACCTATAATAATTCTTTGCGGAATCAATTCATCTTTATCATTAGGAATGACAGTAATACCTCCCTTTTTAGGGACATAATGGACAAGACTTACCCACTGACTATCAGCAACGGGATAAATTATACCTGCCTCCAGGAGCGTTAGTATTTCCTTTCTTACCACTTCTTTCATCTTAGGATTCAGCCGTCGTTGGTGATCATGAACTGGTTTGGCATCTTTCTCCAAATTTATTTTGTGTTGACATAGTGTGGGAATAATGCCCTTAAGATCATCGAGAGTATATCCAATAGCAGAACGGTGCTTCTTCAGAGTTTTCAATAATCTCTCTTCTTCATGCTCTGAAAGGTTAGCACTAATAATAACATGATATATCTTTTTCTCATCAAGATAAGCATATTTAAGAGTATTAGGTAACGGTTTGAACTCAAACACGGGATCAACCTTGGGTAGAGGAGGATCCCCTAGGATTTCGACTGGCAAATTGTGTTTCAAGATGTGTTCCTGTTTAAAGAATACTTCATCTATTTCCCTTCTTTCATTCATAAACATATCATTTTCGTGGTCTAGCAAATATTGTTCTAAAGGATCACTAGGAGGCACGGCAATAGAAGCAAGACCAATAATTTCATCTTTACTAGGCAATTCCTCTTCATGGTGTTGTCTATGAAATTTAGAGAAATTAAACTCATGAGACATATCACCTAAACCAATAGTAACAACATCCTTTTCGCAATCTATCCTAGCATTAACTGTGTTCAAGAAGGGTCTACCAAATATAATGGGACAAAAGCTATATTGTGGGGAACCAAGAACAAGAAAATCAGCAGGATATTTAGTTTTTCCACACAAGACTTCAACATCTCTAACAATTCCAATTGGTGAAATAGTATCTCTATTGGCAAGTTTATTCGTGACATCAATATCTTCTATCTCAGCAGGTGCAATATCATGCATAATTTCTTTGTATATGTCACGAGGTACAGCACTAGTGCTGGCACCCATGGGTCCATCATAACAATGATCTCCTAATTTAACAGAAAAAACAGGCGTGCCTACCATGGGTCCATTTTTATCTTTAGCACAAGGTTTAGCAATTATAGCAGTTTCATCACAGAAATAAATAACATGCCCATCAATATTATCAGCCAAGAGATCCTTAACAATAGCAATATTAGGTTCAACTTTAAGTTTCTCAGGATGTGTATAGCTTCTAATGTTGCTTTCACGAACCATAGTTGAAGCTTTAGCATGATCTTTTATCATAATAGGAAAAGGTGGTTCCTCAACATAAGTGTCACATCCCTAGTTCTGGTATGACCTAGACTAGCTAGTCATGTGTGTTGGAAATATGCCCTAGAGGCAGTAATACATTGGTTATTATTATATTTCCTTGTTCATTATAATCGTTTATTATCCATGCTAGAATTGTATTGATAGGAAACTCAGATACATGTGTGGATACATAAACAACAACATGTCCCTAGTAAGCCTCTAGTTGACTAGCTCGTTGATCAATAGATGGTTACGGTTTCCTGACCATGGACATTGGATGTCGTTGATAACGGGATCACATCATTAGGAGAATGATGTGATGGACAAGACCCAATCCTAAGCCTAGCACAAAGATCGTGTAGTTCGTATGCTAAAGCTTTTCTAATGTCAAGTATCATTTCCTTAGACCATGAGATTGCGCAACTCCAGGATACCGTAGGAGTGCTTTGGGTTTGCCAAGCGTCACAACGTAACTGGGTGGTTATAAAGGTACACTACAGGTATCTCCGAAAGTGTTTGTTGGGTTGGCACGAATCGAGACTGGGATTTGTCACTCCGTGTAAACAAAGAGGTATCTCTGGGCCCACTCGGTAGAACATCATCATAATGTGCACAATGTGACCAAGGAGTTGATCACGGGATGATGTGTTACGGAACGAGTAAAGAGACTTGCCGGTAACGAGATTGAACAAGGTATCGCGATACCGATGATCGAATCTCGGGCAAGTACAATACCGCTGGACAAAGGGAATTGAATACGGGATTGATTGAATCCTCGACATGGTGGTTCATCCGATGAGATCATCGTGGAACATGTGGGAGCCAACATGGGTATCCAGATCCCGCTATTGGTTATTGGCTGGAGAGTTGTCTTGGTCATGTCTGCATGGTTCCCGAACCCGTAGGGTCTACACACTTAAGGTTCGATGACGCTAGGGTTATTAGGAAGACTTGTATGTGATTACCGAATGTTGTTCGGAGTCTCGGATGAGATCCCGGACGTCACGAGGAGTTCCGGAATGGTCCGGAGGTAAAGATTTATATACGGAAAGTTGTTGTTCGGGTTCCGGGAAAAGTTCGGTTTTTTCCGGTATTGTACCGGGAAGCTTCCGGAGGATTCCGGAGGGGTCTGGAAGTCCAGAAAATGTTCCACCACGTCCAATACAGCAGCATGGGCTGTAGGGGGCGCCCTAACCTTAATGGGCCAAGGGCACCAACCCCCCCAAGGCCCATGCGCATGGGAGTGGGGAAACCCTAAGGGGGAGGGCCTCCACTTGACTTGGGAGGCACTCCTCCCCCCCTTGGCCGCCGCCCCTAACCCTAGATGGGATCTAGGGGGGCGGCCCCCTCTCTCCCCACCTATAAATAGTGGAGGGGTGGGAGGGCGGCCACACCCTTGAGGCTGGCGCAGCCCCTCCCCTCCAATACCTCTCCTCCTCCGCGTGAGCTTGGTGAAGCCCTGCCGGAGAATTGCCACTCCATCACCACCACGCCGTCGTGCTGCTGTTGGACTCTCTTCCTCAAACTCTCCCTCCTCCTTGCTGGATCAAGGCGTGGGAGACGTCTCCGTTCCGTACGTGTGTTGAATGCGGAGGTGTCGTCCGTTCGGCGCTAGTATCATAGGTGATTTGGATCATGAAGAGTACGACTCCATCAACCCCGTTCACTTGAACGCTTCTGCTTAGCGATCTACAAGGGTATGTAGATGCACTCTCCTTCCCCTCGTTGCTAGATTACTCCATAGATTGATCTTGGTGATGCATAGAAAATTTTAAATTTCTGGTACGATCCCCAACATCGTGTTCATGGGGAGGCAACGGAATGCGTCGTGTTCATCGGGAGGGCTTGGATGGAAAATGCGATGGAAACGAGGCCTGGCGTACCGCAGAATGGAGGAAACGGCCTTGTGTTCGACCGGCCACGTTCGAAACGGGATCCTGTTCATCGGGAGGGTTCTGGCGTACCGCAAAACGGAGGAAACGGACCTCCTACGGTCGAAACGGGGGACCTCCTACGGTCGAAACGGGGGTCCTGTTGATCGGGAGGGGTGTGGCGTACCGCAAAACGGAGGAAACGGACTTGTGTTGGAGTGCTACGGTCGAAACGGGGGTCCTGTTCAACGGGAGGGGTTTGGCTTACCACAAAACGAGACTCCACGGGATACTGTTCATCTCCACCGTCGACCTCCTCCAGCCTCCATGGGCTCCTGTTCATCCAGCTTCCACGGGCACCTATTCATCCAGCCTCCACCGTGTGGTACTCCACCAGCTACTGTTCAACCACCCCTCCACCGTCTACTGTTCATCCAGCCCTCCACACCACGGGGTCCTGTTCAACCACCCCTCCACGGGCACCCCTCCACCGTCTACTGTTCATCCAGCCCTCCACACCACGGGGTCCTGTCCAACCACCCCTCCACCGTCTACTGTTCATCCAGCCCTCCACACCACGGGGTCCTGTTCATCCACCCCTCCACGGGCACCCCTCCACCGTCTACTGTTTATCCAGCCCTCCACCACACCACGGGGGTCCTGTTCATCCAGAGGCAACGCCACTGCTCACTGTTCATCCAACCCTCCCCCCCCCCGCACAACGCTCACTATTCATCCCATCAATCGGATTTAGTTAGCAGCAGTAGCGAAGGAATCGCTCAATCGGGTTCAGTTAACAGCCATCGATCGATCGCTCGGGTTCAGTAACGCGTAGCCTGCAGTGCAATCGCTCGGGTTCAGTTAGAGCCCAACGCCTCACTCGGATTCAGTTAGAGCCAACGCCTTGCACACACGCGCGTACATGTCCGAGAGAAACGCGCATGGCTCGTCCCCCGACCTCCCACCGTAACCGGGAACTCCCTGAAATTTTCCTCCCCCTCGCTTCTACCACGGTTTTTTCCGTCATGAACGGCCCAAAGAATGTCATGCAGCTGCGTCTCCGGCCCGCCCAGGACGAAAAGCCCATTTTCTGTCATGATTTTTTGTCATAGAAGTAGGAGCCCACCACATCTATGATGATACCGGGTTTTGTCACAATTATCGTCATAGAAGTGTCATATGTATGACAGAAAAAAATTTCGTTCGGCCCAAAATGTCATGGATGTGTCTTTTTTGTGTTGTATGGTGTTGATGTAGAAGCCATCCGTGATCGATGCCCCCTCCGGCGGAGCTCCAGAAGAGGCCCCAAGATGGGATCTCGTCGATATAGAAAGTTGCGGTGGTGGAATTAGGGTTTTGGCTCCGTATCTGATCGTTTGGGGGTACGTAGGTATATATAGGAGGAAGGAGTACGTCGGTGGAGTAACAGGGGGCCCACAAGGGTGGAGGGCGCGCCTGGGGGGGGGGGGGTAGGTGCGCCCCCTACCTCGTGGCCTCCTCTTTTGTGTCTTGACGTAGGGTCCAACTCTCATGGGTCTTGTTCGTTGAGAAAATCACGTTCCCGAAGGTTTCATTCCGTTTGGACTCTGTTTGATATTCCTTTTCTTCGAAACCCTAAAACAGGCAAAAAACAACAATTCTGGTCTGGGCCTCCGATTAATAGGTTAGTCCGAAAAATAATATAAAAGTGGATAATAAAGCCCAATAATGTCCAAAACAGTAGATAAATAGCATGGAGCAATCAAAAATTATAGATACGTTGGAGACGTATCATTCCCTTGAAGTGGTCTTTTGATTTCTTTCGCTAATGGAGCTCACGAGATTTCTACTTTAAATTTTGTGTTGTGAAGTTTTCAAGTTTTGGGTAAAGATTTGATGCATTATGGAACAAGGAGTGGCAAGAGCCCAAGCTTGGGGGTGCCCATGGCACCCCCAAGATAATCTAAGGACACCTAAAAGCCAAAGCTTGGGGATGCCCTGGAAGGCATCCCCTCTTTTCGTCTAATTCTATCGGTAACTTTACTTGGACCTATATTTTTATTCACCACATGATATGTGTTTTTCTTGGAGCGTCTTGTATTATTTGAGTCTTTATTTGTTAGTTTACCACAATCATCCTTGCTGTAAACACCTTTTGAGAGAGCCATACATGATTTGGAAGGTAGCAGGTCCATATACGGAGAAATCGTCCATGAAAACCTCACAAATCTTTTCAGAAAAGTCAAAGAATATAGCCATCATGCATCTTTGGAAGGTAGCAGGTGCATTACATGAACCAAAAGGCATATGGCTATAAGCAAAATTACCAAACGAGCAAGTAAAATTGGTCTTAGATTGATCATCAGCTGACACAGGTTTTGAGAGAAACAAGAATAACCATCTAGAAAGCAAAAATGTGTATATTTGGATAATCTTTCTAGCATTTGATCAATAAATGGTAAGGGGTAATGATCTTTTTTAATAGCCTTATTTAATTTGCGGAAATTAATTACCATCCTATAACCTATAATAATTCTTTGCGGAATCAATTCATCTTTATCATTAGGAATGACAGTAATACCTCCCTTTTTAGGGACACAATGGACAAGACTTACCCACTGACTATCAGCAACGGGATAAATTATACCTGCCTCCAGGAGCGTTAGTATTTCCTTTCTTACCACTTCTTTCATCTTAGGATTCAGCCGTCGTTGGTGATCATGAACTGGTTTGGCATCTTTCTCCAAATTTATTTTGTGTTGACATAGTGTGGGACTAATGCCCTTAAGATCATCGAGAGTATATCCAATAGCAGAACGGTGCTTCTTCAGAGTTTTCAATAATCTCTCTTCTTCATGCTCTGAAAGGTTAGCACTAATAATAACATGATATATCTTTTTCTCATCAAGATAAGCATATTTAAGAGTATTAGGTAACGGTTTGAACTCAAACACGGGATCAACCTTTGGTAGAGGAGGATCCCCTAGGATTTTGACTGGCAAATTGTGTTTCAGGATGTGTTCCTGTTTAAAGAATACTTCATCTATTTCCCTTCTTTCATTCATAAACATATCATTTTCATGGTATAGCAAATATTGTTCTAAAGGATCACTAGGAGGCATGGCAATAGAAGCAAGACCAATAATTTCATCTTTACTAGGCAATTCCTCTTCATGGTGTTGTCTATGAAATTTAGAGAAATTAAACTCATGAGACATATCATCTAAACCAATACTAACAACATCCTTTTCGCAATCTATCCTAGCATTAACTGTGTTCAAGAAGGGTCTACCAAATATAATGGGACAAAAGCTATATTGTGGGGAACCAAGAACAAGAAAATCAGCAGTATATTTAGTTTTTCCACACAAGACTTCAACATCTCTAACAATTCCAATTGGTGAAATAGTATCTCTATTGGCAAGTTTATTCGTGACATCAATATCTTCTATCTCAGCAGGTGCAATATCATGCATAATTTCTTTGTATAAGTCACGAGGTATAGCACTAGCGCTGGCACCCATATCACATAAGCCATCATAACAATGATCTCCTAATTTAACAGAAAAAACAGGCGTGCCTACCATGGGTCCATGTTTATCTTTAGCACAAGGTTTAGCAATTCTAGCAGTTTCATCACAGAAATAAATAACATGCCCAACAATATTATCAGCCAAGAGATCCTTAACAATAGCAATATTAGGTTCAACTTTAAGTTTTCAGGATGTGTATAGCTTCTAATGTTGCTTTTACGAACCATAGTTGAAGCTTTAGCATGATCTTTTATCCTAATAGGAAAAGGTGGTTTCTCAACATAAGTGTCACATCCCTAGTTCTGGTATGACCTAGACTAGCTAGTCATGTGTGTTGGAAGTATGCCCTAGAGGAAGTAATACATTGGTTATTATTATATTTCCTTGTTCATGATAATCATTTATTATCCATGCTAGAATTGTATTGATAGGAAACTCAGATACATGTGTGGATACATAGACAACAACATGTCCATAGTAAGCCTCTAGTTGACTAGCTCGTTGATCAATAGATGGTTACGGTTTCCTGACCATGGACATTGGATGTCGTTGATAACGGGATCACATCATTAGGAGAATGATGTGATGGACAAGACCCAATCCTAAGCCTAGCACAAAGATCGTGTAGTTCGTATGCTAAAGCTTTTCTAATGTCTAGTATCATTTCCTTAGACCATGAGATTGTGCAACTCCCGGATACCGTAGGAGTGCTTTGGGTGTGCCAAACGTCACAACATAACTGGGTGGCTATAAAGGTACACTACAGGTATCTCTGAAAGTGTCTGTTGGGTTGGCACAAATCCAGACTGGGATTTGTCACTCCGTGTAAACAGAGAGGTATCTCTGGGCCCACTCGGTAGGACATCATCATAATGTGCACAATGTGACCAAGGAGTTGATCACGGGATGATGTGTTATGGAACGAGTAAAGAGACTTGCCGGTAACGAGATTGAACAAGGTATCGGATACCGACGATCGAATCTCGGGCATGTACAATACCGCTGGACAAAGGGAATTGTATACGAGATTGATTGAATCCTCGACATTGTGGTTCATCCGATGAGATCATCGTGGAACATGTGGGAGCCAACATGGGTATCCAGATCCCTCTATTGGTTATTGGCCGGAGAGTTGTCTCGGTCATGTCTGCATGCTTCCCGAACCCGTAGGGTCTACACACTTAAGGTTCGAGGATGCTAGGGTTATAGGGAAAGTATGTACGCAGTTCTGAATGTTGTTCCGAGTCCCGGATGAGATCCCGGACGTCGCGAGGAGTTCCGGAATGGTCCGGAGGTAAAGATTGATATATAGGAATTATATTTTTGGCGACCGGAAGTGTTCCGGGTATCACCGGTAGTGTACCGGGACCACCGGAGGGGTCCGGAGGTCCACCGGGTGGGGCCACCAGCCCCGGAGGCATACATGGGCCAATAGTGGGAAGGGACCAGCCCCTAGGTGGGCTGGGGCGCCTCCCCTCCATGGCCCATGCTCCTGGAGAGAAGAGGGGGCAAACCCTAAGGGCAGATGGGCCCTAAGGCCCATGCCTCGTTTGCATCCCTCTCGCCCCACTTGGCCGCCACCACAGATGGGGATCTAGGGCTGCCGCCACCCCTAGGGAGGAAACCCTAGGTGGGGGCGCAGCCCTCCCTCTCCCCTTATATATAGTGGAGGAAAAGGGGCAGCCCAACACATGAAGTTCCTCCCCTGTTGGCGCAGCCCTACCCCTCTCCCTCCTCGTCTCTCATAGTGCTTGGCGAAGCCCTGCTGGAGTCCCGCGCTCCTCCACCACCACCACGCCGCCGTGCTGCTGCTGGATGGAGTCTTCCCCGACCTCTCCTTCTCTCCTTGCTGGATCAAGGCGTAGGAGACTTCACCGGGCTGTACGTGTGTTGAACGCGGAGGTGCCGTCCGTTCGGCGCTAGGATCATCGGTGATTTGGATCACGACGAGTACGACTCCATCAACCCCGTTCACTTGAACGCTTCCGCTTAGCGATCTACAAGGGTATGTAGATGCACTCTCCTTCCCCTCGTTGCTAGATTACTCCATAGATTGATCTTGGTGATGCGTAGAAAATTTTAAATTTCTACTACGATCCCCAACAGTGGCATCATGAGCTAGGTCTATGCGTAGTTTCTATGCATGAGTAGAACACAAGTTGTTGTGGGCGTCGATTTTGTCAATTTACTTGCCGTTACTAGTATTATCTTAATTCGGCGGCATCGTGGGATGAAGCGGCCCGGACCGACCTTACACGTACTCTTACGTGAGACTGGTTCCACCGACTGACATGCACTAGTTGCATAAGGTGGCTAGCGGCTGTCTGTCTCTCCCACTTTAGGCGGGTCGGATTCGATGAAAAGGGTCCTTATGAAGGGTAAATAGAAATTGGCATATCACGTTCTGGTTTTCGCATAGGTAAGAAACGTTCTTGCCAGAAACCTATAGCAGCGACGTAAAAACTTGCAACAACAATTAGAGGACGTCTAACTTGTTTTCGCAGCATATGCCTTATGATGTGATATGGCCAAAAGGATGTGATGAATGATATATGTGATGTATGAGATTGATCATGTTCTCGTAATAGGAATCACGACTTGCATGTCGATGAGTATGACAACCGGCAGGAGCCATAGGAGTTGTCTTAATTTATTTATGACCTGCGTGTCAACATAAACGTCATGTAATTACTTTACTTTATTGCTAAAGCGTTAGCGATAGTAGTAGAAGTAATAGATGATGAGACAACTTCAAGAAGACACGATGATGGAGATCATGATGATGGAGATCATGGTGTCATGCCGGTGACAACGATGATCATGGAGCCCCGAAGATGGAGATCAAACGGAGCAAAATGATATTGGCCATATCATGTCACTATTTGATTGCATGTGATGTTTATCATGTTTTACATCTTATTTGCTTAGAACGACGGTAGCTTAAATAAGATGATCCCCCGTAATAATTTCAAGAATGTGTTCCCCCTAACTATGCACCATTGCGAAGGTTCATTGTTTCGAAGCACCACGTGATGACCGGTGTGACAGATTATAACGTTCGAGTACAACGGGTGTAAGCCGGATTTACACACGCAATACACTTAGGTTGACTTGACGAGCCTACCATGTACAGTCATGGCCTTGGAACACGGAAGACTGAAAGGTCGAGCATGAGTCGTATAGAAGATACGATCAACATGAAGATGGTCACCGATGTTGGCTAGTCCGTCTCACATGATGATCGGACACGGCCTAGTCAATTCGGATCATGTTTCACTTAGATGACTAGAGGGATGTCTATCTGAGTGGGAGTTCATTAAATAATTTGATTAGATGAACTCAATTATCATGAACATAGTCTAAACTGTCTTTGCAAATATGTTGTAGATGAATAGCTCACGTTGTAGCTCCCTGTTTCAATACGTTCCTAGAGAAAGATTAAGTTGAAATATATTGTAAGCAATGATGCGGACTAGGTCCGTAGTCCGAGGAGTGTCCTCACTGCTACACAGAAGGCTTACGTCTTTGATGCACCGCTCGATGTGCAAACCCCTACAACATCGTCTGTGGATGTTGTAAACACCTGACAGACACATCCTGATGACTACTTGATAGTTTAGTTCACCATACTTTACGGCTTAGAATCGGGATTCCAATGACGTTTTTGAACGCCATAGAACATATGAGTTGTTCCAAGAGCTGAAATTGGGATTTCAGGCTCATGCCCGTTTTGAGAGGTGTGAGACCTCTGACAAGTTCTTTTGCCAACAAGATGGAGGAGAATAGCTCAGCTAGTGAGCATGTGCTCAGAATGTCTGGGTGCTACAATCACTTAAATCAAGTGGGAGTTAAACTTCCAGATAAGATAGTGATTGATAGAGTTCTCTAGCCACTATCACTAAGCTACTAGATCTTCGTGATGAACTATGACATGCAAGGGATGGAGATGATCCCGGAGCTATTCGCGATGCTTAAGACCGCAAAAGGTAGAAATCAAGAAGGATCATCAAGTGTTGACGGTTTAACAAGACCACTGGTTTCAGGAAGGGCAAGGGCTAGAAGGGAAACTTCATGGATGGCAAACGAGTTGCCGCTCCAGTGAAGGATCCCAAGGTTGAACCCAAACTGAGACTAAGTGCTTCTATTGTAAGGGGAACGGTCACTGGTAGCGGAATTACCCCAAATGAATGGTAGATAAGAAGGCTGGCAACTTCAACAAAGTATATACGTGTTATTAATGTGTACCTCACTAGTACTCCTGGTAACACCTGGGTATTGGATACCGGTTCAGTTGCTATTAT
Organism: Triticum aestivum; assembly: GCF_018294505.1. Taxonomy (NCBI): domain Eukaryota; kingdom Viridiplantae; phylum Streptophyta; class Magnoliopsida; order Poales; family Poaceae; genus Triticum; species Triticum aestivum. The sequence continues at coordinate 499,302,230 of NC_057806.1, read as the reverse complement.
TTGTGACTTGAAGCAAAAGCTACGGACTAAACAGAGACTGGCTAAGGGCGAGGTGACGATGTGTGTTGGAAGTGTTTCCAAAGTTGATGAGATCACCATCGCACGCTCCATCTGCCTTCGGGATTAGTATTGAACCTAGATAAATGTTCTCAGGTGTCTACGTTGAGCATGAATATGATTAGATCATGTTCATTGCAATACGGTTATTCATTTAAGTTAGAGAATAATGGTTATTCTGTTTACATGAATGGGACCTTTCATGGTCATGCACCCTATGTGAATGGTTCATTGAATCTCGGTCGTGGTAATACACGTGTTCACGCCAAAAGATGTAGAGTTAATAATGATAGTACCACTTTCTCGTGGCACTGCCGCTTAGGTCATATTGGCGTAAGATGCATGAAGACACTCCATATCGATGGATGTTTGGAGTCACTTGATTTTGAATCGCTTGACACATGCGAGCCATGCCTCATGGGCAGGATGACTAAGACCCCGTTTTCAGGTACAATGAAACGGGCAAGTGACTTGTTGGAAATCATACATGCTGATGCGTGTGATCCAATGAGAATTGAAGCGTGCGGTGGATATCGCTATTTTCTCATCTTCACTGACGATTAGAGTAGATATAGGTATATTTACTTAATGAAGCACAAGTCTGAAACGTTTGAAAAGTTCAAGCGATTTCAGAGTGAAGTTAAGAATCATCATAACAAGAAGATCAAATTCCTATGATCTGATCAATGTGAATTTCTGAGTTATGAGTTTGGCAAACATTTAAGACATTGTGGAATTGTTTCACAGTTGAAGCCACCTGGAACACCACAGCGTAATGGTGTGTCCGGACGTCGTAATTGAGCCTTATGAGATATGGTGCGATCTATGATGTATCTTACCAATCTACCGCTATTATTTTGAGGTTATGCGTTAGAGACAGCTGCATTCACTTTAGATAGGACACCATATAAGTCCGTTGAGACGACGTCGTATGAACATTGGTTTGGCAAGAAACCGAAGTTGTCGTTTCTTAATTTTGGGGCTGCGATGCTTAAGGCTTCAGCCGGAGAAGCTAGAACCCAAAGCGGACAAACACATCTTCGTAGGATACCCAAAGGTTACAGTTGGGTATACCTTCTATCTCAGATCTGAGGGAAAATTGTTTGTCGCTAAGAACGGGTCCTTTCTCGAGAAGGAGTTTCTCTCGAAAGAATTGAGTGGGAGGAAGATAGAACTTGATGAGGTTGTTGAACCCTCACTTCAATCGGAGAGTAGTGCAACACAGAAAGATGTTTCTGTGGAACCTACGACTGTTGAAGAGGAAACTAATGATAGTGATCATGAAGTTTCGGATCAAGTTGATATCAAACCTCGTAGGTCGACAAGGATATGTACTACTCCTGAGTGGTATGGTGATCCTGTCTTAGATGTCATGTTGTTGGACAACAATGAACCTATGAACTATGGAGAAGCGATGGTGGGCCCGTATTTCGACAAATGGTTAGAAGCCATGAAATCCGAGATAGGATCCATGTATCAGAACAAAGTGTGGACTTTGGTGGACTTGCCCGTTGATCGGCAAGCCATTGAGATAAATGGATCTTTAAGAAGAAGACAGACGTGGGCGGTAATGTTACCGTCTATGAAGCTTGACTTGTGGGAAAGTGTCTTTTCACAAGTTCAAGGAGTTGACTACAATGAGAATTTCTCACCCATAGCGATGCTTAATTCCGTCGGAATCATGTTAGCATTAGCTGTATTTTTCGATTATGAAATCTTACCGATGGATGTCAAAACAAGTTTTCTTACCAAGTTTTCGTAAGAAAAGTTGTATGTGATACAATAAAAGGTTTTGTCGATCCTAAGGATGCTAAAAGGTATGCTGGCTCCAGCAATCCTTCTATGGACTAGAGCAAGCATCTCGGAATCGGAATATATGTTTTGATGGAGTGATCAAAGCTTTTAGGTTTATACAATGTTTGCTAGAAATTTGTATTTACAAGAAAGTGAGTGGGAGCACTACAACATTTTTGATAAGTATATGCGGATGACATATTGTTGATCCGAAATGATGTAGAATTTCTGGAATGCATAAACGGTTGTTTGAAGAGTGATTTTCAAAGGAAGACCTGGATAAAGCTGCTTACATATTGGGCATCAGGATCTATAGAAATAGATCAAGACGCCTGATGATACTTTCAAAGAATGCACACAGCTTGACATGTTTTTGAAGGAGTTCAAAATATATCAGTCAAAGAAGGGGTTCTTACCTGAGTTGTAAGGTGTGAAGTTGAGTAAGACTCTAACTTGACCATGGCAGAAGAAAGAGGAAGGACGAAGGTCGTCCCCTATGCTCTTGTCATATGCTCTATACGGTATGCCATGCTGAGTACCGCACCTGATGTGTGCCTTGCCACATCTTTTGCAAGAGGGTACAAAGGTGATCGAGGAATGGATCACCAGATAGCAGTCAAAATTGTCCTTAGAGGAATAAGGAAATGTTTCTCGGTTATGGAGGTGATAAAGAGTTTGACACAAAGAGTTACGTCGATGCAAGCTTAACACCTATCTGGATAGCTCTGAGTAGAGATACCAGATACGTATAATGGAGCAACAATTTGGAATAGCTCCAAGTGGAACATGGTAGCATCATCTACGATATGACATAAAGTTTTGCGAAGTACATAGGGATCTGAATATGGCAAGACCGGTTGAATACAACCTCTCTCACAAGCATAACATGATCAAACCCAGAACTCTTTGAGTGTTTATCACATACTGATGTGAACTAGATCATTGAGTCTAGTTGACTCTTGGATGTTGGTCACATGGCGATGTGACCTGTGAGTGTTAATCACATGGAGATGTGAACTAGATTATTGACTCTAGTGCAAGTGGGAGACTATTGGAAATATGCCCTAGAGCCAATAATAAATTGGTTATTATTATATTTCCTTGTTCATGATAATCGTTTATTATCCATGCTAGAATTGTATTGATAGGAAACTCAGATACATGTGTGGATACATAGACGACAACATGTCCCTAGTAAGCCTCTAGTTGACTAGCTCGTTGATCAATAGATGGTTACGGTTTCCTGACCATGGACATTGGATGTCGTTGATAACGGGATCACATCATTAGGAGAATGATGTGATGGACAAGACCCAATCCTAAGCCTAGCACAAAGATCGTGTAGTTCATATGCTAAAGATTTTCTAATGTCAAGTATCATTTCCTTAGACCATGAGATTGTGCAACTCCCGGATACCGTAGGAGTGGTTTGGGTGTGCCAAACATCACAACATAACTGGGTGGCTATAAAGGTACACTACAGGTATCTCCGAAAAAGTGTCTGTTGGGTTGGCATGAATCGAGACTGGGATTTGTCACTCCGTGTAAACGGAGAGGTATCTCTGGGCCCACTCAGTAGGACATCATCATAATGTGCACAATGTGACCAAGGAGTTGATCACGGGATGATGTGTTACGGAATGAGTAAAGAGACTTGCGGGTAACGAGACTGAACAAGGTATCGGATACCGACGATCGAATCTCGGGCAAGTACAATACCGCTAGACAAAGGGAATTGTATACAGGATTGATTGAATCCACGACATCATGGTTCATCCGATGAGATCATCATGGACCATGTGGGAGCCAACATGGGTATCCAGATCCCGCTGTTGGTTATTGGCCGGAGAGTTGTCTCGGTCATGTCTGCATGGTTCCCGAACCCGTAGGGTCTACACACTTAAGGTTCGATGACGCTAGGGTTATAGGGAAAGTATGTACGAGGTTACCGAATGTTGTTCGGAGTGCCGGATGAGATCCCGGACGTCACGAGGAGTTCTGGAATGGTCCGGAGGTAAAGATTGATATATAGGAAGTATGGTTTTAGCCACCGGAAGTGTTCCGGGCATCACCGGTAGTGTACCGGGACGACCGGAGGGGTCCGGGGGGTCACCAGCCCCGAAGGCATACATGGGCCAATAGTGGGAAGGGACCAGCCCCTAGGTGGGCTGGTGCGTCTCCCCATCAAGGCCCATGTGCCTGGAGAGAAGAGGGGGCAAACCCTAAGGGCAGATGGGCCCTAAGGCCCATTCCTGGTGCGCCTCCCTCTCCCCCCCACTTGGCCGCCACCCTAGATGGGGATCTAGGGCTGCCGCCACCCCTAGGGAGGAAACCCTAGGTGGGGGCGCAGCCCTCCCTCTCCCCTTATATATAGTGGAGGCAAAGGGGCAGCCCAACACATGAAGTTCCTCCCCTGTTGGCGCAGCCCTACCCCTCTCCCTCCTCGTCTCTCATAGTGCTTGGCGAAGCCCTGCTGGAGTCCCGCGCTCCTCCACCACCACCACGCCGTCGTGCTACTGCTGGATGGAGTCTTCCCCAACCTCTCCTTCTCCCCTTGCTAGATCAAGGCGTAGGAGACGTCACCGGGCTGTACGTGTGTTGAACGCGGAGGTGCCGTCCGTTTGGCGCTAGGATCATCGGTGATTTGGATCATGACGAGTACGCCTCCATCAACCCCGTTCCCTTGAACGCTTTTGCTTAGCGATCTACAAGGGTATGGAGATGCACTCTCCTTCCCCTCGTTGCTAGATTACTCCATAGATTGATCTTGGTGATGCGTAGAAAATTTTAAATTTCTGCTACGATCCCCAACAATGTGTGCATCATGTTTAAATTTTATTTAAATTTGAATTGGGGATTTGTGAAACCCTCAGAAATCATTTCTGGAAATAACCCAGATAAAAATTGCTCCAAAAAGGTCCAAGAAAATGTTCATGTTGCTCCCTAAAAATATTGGTCAGAGGTAAATTGAAACCAATATTTTATTGAGCTCATAAATATTTATTTTGGCCATTTGGAATTAATGCAATACTTATTTGCATTGGATATATATATACATATATATGTTATATATTTTATATATGTCCAAAAATTATGCTAGTTGATGAGCAGCTCTGGAATAATACCACTAGCTCCTACAAAAATTGGCATAAGTAGATAAATTAGTTTGGTATTGTTTTTAAATCAAACAAATACCAGAAAAATAGAAAAGGAAACAAAAGGGGAGAAAACCCACCTGCACTTACCTCCATGTGTAGCCTGGCCTGGCCCAATGGCCCAACAGGCCGGCCCAGCCGACTGGCCAGTGCCAGTCGTCCCCTTCCTCGCGCCACGAGGACAGGGGCACGCGCTCGCCGCGCGCGGCCATGCGCCCGGTCACCTCCTGCCTACCAGTTCCCCCCCTCGTCACTTTGGATGCCCCGCGCGACGCCACGCGCCGCCCCAGACCTCTCTTGCTCTCTCATGCTGTCCCTCCTCCCCTGGATCTCTCCCTCTCCTCGGACCGAATGCGCCCGTCGCCGCCGCAAGCCGTTGCCGCGCCAATCGCCACGGCCTCGCCCCTCCGTCGAGTCCACAAGATCCGCCACGTATCCGTCTACCTCTCCGTCGAGCCACGTGCCTCGTCTTCATCTCCGGCCGCTGTGGATCCCCGTCGCCGTCAAGCCCACCGAGATCGTTGTGAGCTCCTGCTCCTTTTCCCTCTCTCCGTTTAGCCGTTCGCGCCGTAGCCCCGTCTACCACCGCGCCCGCGAGCACCTCGCCGCCGTCCATGTCGCCGTCGTCGTTCTAGCCCGCGACCAAACCAAGCGCGTCACCGTGCTCCTGGTGATGCCAAGAGGCCGTAGAGGCCCTCCGCAGCCCCTGCAGTGCACCGCAGTGCTGCGCCAGCACGGCACCGAACTCCGGCCGCCACCCCGAGCTCCGCTCCGGCGAGCTCTGGCCGTCCCTGCCTCTCCCACTTGCTCCAGATCATGTGGACGAGCGCTGGCTCCTCGCCCGTGGTCTCCGCCGCCCAAATGGTTGCCGGAGCGACAATCCCGAGCCCTTCTGCTGTGTTCGGCCTCGCCAGCGGCTAAACACCGGGGGGATTGACTAGGTCTAACCCCCTGTTGACCCAGCTTTGACCCGTGTGGGTCACTGACATGTGGGGCCCGACCCTGCTAATTTTTAGTTTAGGATTAGTTTTACAATTAATTAACTCTGTTAATTAACCATGACACTGACATGTGGAACCCACACATCAGGTTTGATCTGGTCAGCCACGGTTGACTCGCCGACATCATGCCTTTGTAATGCTGACGCAGTTATTCGTTTTCTGGTATTAAAATAAATCATGAAAACCCAGAAAATGATATAAACTTCTAAAATTAATAGAAATTCTACCATAGCTCAGATTGAAATAAGTTATATATGAAATATTATCAAAAAATGCAATCTATCCATCTGTATAGGTGAAATAATGTAAATGGATTTATAAAGACTTAACTTGGAGTTGCATTTGAATTCTTAGTTCAAATGGACTTCATCCAAATGAATGCTAGCTGCATTAGCTCAAACAACATCACATCTACATGCCATGAGCATGCATCATATTGTTGCATATGCTTGTGTATTGATTGTCGACACCGTTCTTCTCGATAGGTCCTACTCCGGAGAGTATTCGAGAGTACCTGTCTGAAGAGCAGTGTTCTACTGTCGATTTATCAGGCAAGCAAACCCCCCTTGTTCATTCCGATATGATCCCACTCTCTCGCTCCTGCTCTCTTTTATTGCATTAGGACAACAACAATTCAACTGATACTTTATGCTGTGGTAGTTGAACCCATTCCTCTGCATGACCTGTCATTTCCACAATAATTAGTTGAAACCCACTAGCATGTGTAGGAGTTGATTGAGCCATGTTGTGTTCCTACCATGCCATGCCTGCTATTGCTTAGAGTTGTGTCATGTCTTATTCATTGGGAATGAATTGGAGTGTTACGATATGTTCTGGTGCTGAGAGTTAAGTGTGTGAACACACTTTGGTAAAGGTAGCGGTGCGAGGCCATGTAGGTGTACATGGTGGGTTGTCTCACTTGAACCGTCCTTAAGCACTGAGTTCTCTGTGTGTTGTCCAATGACTAGCTACTACCACACATTGGAATGCTTAAGTGCCTCTCTCAACATATTAACCAACTTGATCTCTGCCCATGAGTTGCAACTAGTTTCTGGTGTTTGTAGGTAGTGTTAGTAGTCTACCAAGTGGCACCCGACCAGGTGGGCTTGGGACAGACTAGGCACAAGTGGCACGGTGTACCAAGCATAGATCCATCTGGAGAGGTGGGCTTGGGAACCCTACACACATCGTTTGGGGCCGTGAGTGAAACCCCGGCCGGATCTCCTTGCGGATGGAACCCGAATAGGCGATAAACCTGGATTACAGTCTTCTATGGTTAGTTAGGTCGTGGCCAACTCCCTCGGAAGGCTTCCGCTTGAAGGTTGCCGAGATACATAACGTGTACATGGCGGTAAGTGGCGAGAGCATGTGTGAAGAAGTACACCCCTGCATGGTTTTCATGATCTAATAGCCGGGTCAGCGGTTATGGACTTCTTGGATGCTTACGTGGTACATAGACAACTTGAAGTGGATACTCTAAAATGCTCAAGACAAGTGTGAGTGCTATGAATGCCTTCTCGTAGGGAGACAAGAATGAATCCATAGTAGAGTATTGATGTGGTGATTAGTGGACTTGTGTGCGCCACCTCAAAAGAGTTACCACTTGTCGTCGTACATGATACCACTGAGTCAAAACTGGCTTGCTGTGACTAAACCCCACATTACCTTCTTGATACAAATGCATGTATGATAGGAGTTGATGTAAGTCTTGCTGAGTACCTTTGTACTCATGTTGATTTATTTATGTTTTTGCGAAGGAGACTTTGGTCTTACTAGTAGTTCCGCTTGGACTTCGACGAGTAGCTTGTTACCTCAGCTACGATCTTGTGCCCTTGGGAGGGTCTTGTAGATAGCCAAGCTTCTCAGCCTTTTTCTTTTGTAGTTGTCTGTACTCAGACATGTAATGCTTCTGTTGCTTGTATGCTCTAAATGATGGGTCATGTGACCCCTGTTTGTATTTAATGCTATGTGGCTCTTCTGGGCCTTTATCTATATGAGTTTGCGTTATGTTGTGATGCCATGTTGTACAACCATACTTGCATGTTATGCGTACGTGTAACGTGTACAGCTATGTGTGGGATCCGACAACCTAGTTGTCTATCCTTGGTAGCCTCTCTTATGGGGAAATGTAGTCTAGTGTTTCCACCGAGCCATGATAGTCCGCTACAGCCCGGTTTACTGGAGTCCTGCTAGCCCAGCACTACTGCTTCAGAACACTTAGACTGGCCGGCATATGATTCACTTCGTTACTATGTCTGTCCCTTCGGGGAAATGTCACGCGGTGACATCCAGAGTCCTGCCTAGCCTGCTACAGCCCAGTAACGATGAAATCCTAAAGCGGTAACGACAAGGACAGTTACTATGGAAGGATCGAGGAGATCTAGGAGCTGAGCTATGCTGGAGAGAAGGTCCCTATGTTCTGTGTCAGATGGGCCAAGAGTGTCCTAAAAGAAGACCGGTATTTCACCACCATGCTTATACCCGAAGCCAAATCCAAGACCGCGGGCGCAGACGTCACCGCGAAAAATGAGCCATCTGTACTGGCTTCCCAAGTGGACCAATGCTTCTTCATTACCGACCCGTCAAAGCCCAGTCGTGTTGTCGTGACGAGAGGCAAAAGGAAGTTCTTTCCAAAGAAGTAGCATACACCAAAAGAAGAAGCAGGACCACCCTACCTGAAGGACGTCCATTCCACAGAAGAACTCCATTTGCGAAAAAGAAGGGCAAGAAGATTGTGAACAGATAGCTAGCTAAGATCGATTGTATTTAAATTGTAGCCTTCATTTCTCGATTGTATTTCATGGGCACTTTTTGAACTCATGAATATTCATGAGGACACTCGATCTCGACCCCCTCCATCTCGATCACTATCCCCCCTCGCTAGATCCCCCTCACCGCCGAGCACCCCCCGCACCCTCCCCCGCTCCACCGATAGCAAGCACCCCCCACACCCTCCCCCACTCCACCATCGCCGACAACCCCCCGCACCCTCCCCCACTCTACCGTCACAAATGAATGCAACTAAAAATCCAAAAAAACAAATTTGTTATATTTTCAAATAACAATTTGATGATATTTTCAAATAACAAATTTGATGAAATTTTCGAATAACAAATTTGATGATATTTTTTTATATTCATAAATATTTTCAAATAACAAATTTGATGATATTTAAAAAAAAATTATTACTGTTTCATATTCATATTCATTTTCTAAAAAATTATTAGATGCAACAAAAAATAATAAAAAAAAAGGTTACTTATGGCGCACCGTCCCGGGGGTGCGCCATTGCTAGCTAAAAAAAGCTTATGGCGCACCGTCCCGGGGGTGCGCCATTGCTAGCTACAAAAAGGTTACTTATGGGGCACCGCCAGGGGGTGCGCCATTAGTAATATTCCCCCCTAGTCACCCGATCCCTTCGTCCCTCCCTCGCCAGATCCAATTCCCCCCCCCCTCGCCACCACCTCACGCCCCCCTCCTTCCGCCGCCCTGACGACCCCCGCGCCCCGCCTCGCCGTCTCGGTCCTTGCCGCCGACGGCCTGCCGCTACGACTGCTAGCCCGACGCCGCGGCGCACCCAGCTGTCCGAAGCCTCCGCTGCCCCACAGCCGGCACAGGAGCCCAGCAGCGCCTCCCTCCACAGCCCCTACTGCGCCGCCGCCCGTCCTCCTCTGCCCGTAATCCCCCCTCCTCCTCCGCCCGTCCTCCACCGCCCGTAAGCCCCACTCCACTCCAAACCCCTGACCCCTTCTTGTCTCGTCTCTGCAGGTAGACCGCGCCGGCAAGCGACCAGGACGACGGCCGGAGAGGAGAGGAGGGCCTTCTCCTCACCGTGTAGCCGCCGACCTTGTCCTGCTCGAGGAGGAGGAGGAGGACGGGCGCACCCAGCCAGCACAGTAGGCAGCCATCATCCAGCCACCCAAGGTGAAGGTGCCCGCAACTCCCCTCCGTCCCCTCTCCCCTCCTTGTTTCATTCGATCTAGCAGCCATGGATTTGGGTTCCTCAAGGCTGCCTAATTACTCTACCATGTGTTCCTACTAATAGCTCTAGCCATGGATTAGGCGCTAGTGTAGATGCAAAATAAGGTCAAACCCCTCTCGAATTTAGGTCAAATTAGGTTCAAATCCCTCTGAAATTAGTATGTAAAGCTCACTGTTCTAAAGTTCTGATCAATTCAGTACCTTAGTAAGCAATAACGCAAGCTTGCTGCTAGTTCAGTACATTTGCTGCTAGTTCCTCAAGGAGTTCTGCTCAAAATTGGCTCAACAAGTTGCATCTGCCTTTTACAAAGTTGTTTTGGCTTAAGAGGATAAGTTGTTGTATATACTATCATAAAGTTCAGCAAGAACATGGCATCAACAGTGCTACTCTAGTATCTAGTTAGGGAGGGACAAAATGGACAGGGCGTCACTGTAGCTGTACTTCACAACAAACTATTAGTCTTAAGATTAACACTCCTCATATGAGATGATTTTTTTAAATGGCTTTTACCTCTAGCTAGCTTTAAATGGCATCACTGTAGCTGCCAATTTAGATATACCTGAATTGACTTTGCCAGTGCTGTATTTCTCCCCTCGGATTATTGTATTTAGTGTAAATCTAGTCTGAAACTAGTAGAGCTCTTGGTGATTTGCAAATTTAGTTTAAATAAAAATTTGGTACATGACTACTGATCATGTATGAAAGATGTTGCTACTGGATGAGCACAAGAACTAATCAGTAGATTTTGTTTTTGAATGACTTTGAATTTTTATGACTAGTGATCAGGTTTCAAATGATTTTGACTTTTTATGATTTTTATGCACATAGGTGAAGCCACTGACTACACTTCAGGTTCTACTCCTGGAACACTTCAGGAATTTTACTTCATAATTGGAGTATTTTGATGATATTGGGGGGTTTTGTCTCTGACCATCGTGTCGTGATGATATTGTGGGGTTGCAGCTGGGCGGGGGTGGGGTAATGATTTTGCAGGTACCCCGAGAGGCCCTTGAGTTTGCCGGAATGTCAATTAACTTCCGTTCCGGCAAATTCGGGTACTCCATATGTCCTATTTTCAGCAAAGGTCATGCTGAAATTTTCCGTGAATTTTAGCATGACTTTGCTAAAAATAGGACATATGGGGTACTTGCGACTAATGCATGGGCCGGGGTATCTTAGTACTTAATTAAGTAGGATCAACTGCCCCTTTATTCTTGCTGCATTAAACACATATTATGAATTCATGTGTGGACAGACGAAAAAGCAACTGCCATAGGTGGCATCGATAAACCCTTAATGATGAAAACTTAACTTAGCATTTAGGGTGCCTCAGCGTCGACAAACCCTAAATGATAAAACCTTGGCTTTTAGGGTGCCTCGGTGTCGATAAGGACCTAAATGATGAAATCTTAGGCTTTTAGGGTGCCTCGGCGTCGACAAACCCTAAATGATAAACCTTAGCTTTTAGGATGCCTCGGTGTAGACAAACCCTAAATGATGAGACCATGATCTTGTTCCTTCACAATAACCAACTTTTTGACCCACAACGATGTGGCCCGCGGTTCGGGCAGCAAGCAATTCTGGGAGCTGTCCCAGGAGATGGGGGAACAACCTCACCGCTATGAGGACGCCGCGGAAGACACCGATCCTGACTACACAACCCCTAGTGGCGTCGGGGATGACACCACTGATGGTGCTGCCGAGGATGCCACCACTGATGGTGCCGCCGAGGATGCCACCACTGATGTTGCCAGCGCACGCACAGAAGGCAGCCAACCGAAGAGGCAACGGAAGGACCGGCACCAGAACATGCTCCGCACCGTCAAGGAGGAATTTACTCAAGTGAACTCCGATGGGCATCCAACGGTGCCCAAAGAAATAGTCAAGGGGTACTCGCTTTAGCTCGGGTGCATTCTCCGGAGCACCGTCTCGATCAACACCGAGAACCTAAGGCATAAGGACCGAGGGACTTTGCGCACCCTCCTCTTCACAAAGCTGCATGAACGATACAAGCTTCCCCGCTGAATTAGAAAACACACGCCTCTCAGGTAATAAAGGGAACAATGCCGCCCTAACGAGGATGAGCACGACCCTGTCTACTTGGAGAAGCGCGGTGAAGAAAATGATCGAGAAAGATGATAGTTATGAGAAGATCAAGGGGAAAAATCCTTCGATCAGCGAAGATGACTACAAGGAGTTCAAGATCAAGTGCGAGAGCAGCGCAACCTCTGAATCAAGTCAGTGGGGGAAAGAAATGCGGGAGTTGAACTTAGGGGAACACAAACTCGGTCCCGGCGGTTACAGAGTGGCGGAGCCTATATGGGACAAGGAGGATGCGGAGCATGCCGAGCAAGGCCTACCGCCTCGCTTCGAGAAATACCGTGACAAACAGACCAGGAACTATGTCAGGGCCCTGTATAAGGAGGACCCAGTAAGAAAGGAGCTTACCACGGATCCAAAGACCAGGGCGCTTGAGCTTGTTCTAGTAAGGAATAAACCCCCGCGTAATTAGCTCCATATGGTTGCATTCTAATTAATGAAGCAAAATTTCTAAATAGTTCACATTCCTTCCGCAGGAGACTGAAAGCAGTAGCGCGGGGTCGTCTCAGAGCATCCCTTGGGACAGCACTCTAAATAGGGCGTTGAACATAATGAAAAACAAGGATAAGCTCAGTAAGCCGTCGTCAGCTGGTCGTGCGGCAAAGGCTTGTCCACAAAATGGTCATCCTACTATAACGCTGGTGGGTGAAAGGAGAGAAAGACTAGCTCGGAAAGCCAGTCGCACGAGGTTCAAGAACTCAAGGCACAAGTGGCGCGGATTCCAGAGATTCTCCAAGAGCAAGTCCAACAACAATTGGGATCGATGCTCACCATCATTATGCCTACCTTGATTCATGGGCTAGCAATGTGGATTGCGGGCGGCCAACAGGGGCCGCCCCCGATTCCCAGCTTCACGTCCAGCAACTCGCACAATTCGTAGGCGGCGCCATTGGTGTCTCCGGCGGAGGCGGTATTGGTGTCTCCGACGCCGGCACGGGCATTGGAGCTTAATGCCCCCGGGTGTACGCCGACCGGCACCTCGGTAGCAAGCGGCCCCTCCGTCAGTTGCACGCCCACCGTTGGCGGTGCCTCGACATTAGCCGAGCACGACGCCATCATCACGGTAACTAATTAAGCCTCTTAGCCGAGGACTTCATCTCCTTGCCTTTGACTGGGCATCCCTGGCGCCCTACATGTTTTCACAGGGCACCGCCGACGTTCTGTGCACTCTCCTGCACTTCGTGAACGACGAGTTGGTCGATGTCGCCAAGGGCAAAATGGTTCAACCGGACAACCCCATGTTCCACGGTAATCCGGTGCCACCCACCGTGTATAGGGTTCAACTGGTTCGGGTGCTGCCAGGCTGCGATGAGTTGTTACCTCCGATTCGACCCGCCGGGGCCGACGAAGATGATCTAATGATGCTCAGCGCCTGCCTAAGCTGGCCCCTGCTTTGGCAGAAGAGGCAGATTTGTTTGGGGGCAAGGGACACCACCCCAAATACAACACCACCAGTCATGCCGGCGCCAACCCATGGCAAGACCGCCGCAACACTGCCGGACATGCCGGACATCCCTATGGCATAGGATCCGAACATGCATATGGCACAGTATCCGGACGACGATGACAACGACGACAGTACATTTACCAACATTGGTAAGTACTTTGCCGAACATGGGTACGGTGACGAATTCTTCGGGCCTCCTTCTCAAGAACCCAACCCTGAAAAAGACGACCGCGATCATGCTGGTACCATGGATAAACCAAATTGCGACAAGCGTCGTCTGGCGTTCAGTTGTCAGCAGACGCCTCCATCTGCCGCCTTCACCGAGCCTCAGAAAGCCCAGGTGCCAACTATTATCAGCCCCAACACACTGAAGAAGGCAGTCTGTGAGCAGAACTTAATCCCATTACAGCAGAAGAAGAAGGGACGGAAAAGAAAGAGTAACAAGGGTGCCAGCCAGCCGGCACCGAGTATGATCCGTGCTCAGGATGGTCCACCTTCACCTAAGGATATCTCGAGGAGGGTGCATGTGGCGGGTAGGCCGATGCTACCGACTAATCTGCTCAATGCTGCAACTGGTGCTATGCGGAGTCTGCATGACAGTGTTCTTTCTTTGGAGAAGCGGCGTCTCTCCGAGAATGACGTGGCATACCCGATTTTCGTGGCCAAGGTGCCAGAGGGCAAGGGCTTTGTGGATAACGCTATCGGGGGTATGATCGTCCTGTGGTTTGATGACATCTTCGCTATGTTTAACCATCATCCGCTGCACTACACTTTCGTTCGGCTATTTTCGCTGAGTATGGAGATGCGGATCATTATAGACAAGACCCCGGACATCGTGATAGTCGACCCCTTCTACATGCGTGCCAAGATCTTACCTCGAGTTCTTACCTCGAAGGTGTCATTCTGGCAAACCCAGATAAGGATAACTTCCTCGTGCCTTACTTTCCTGACTAAGTCATCCGCTCACCGCCCCGTAACATATGATTTCTTAGATTTTGATCCTTCTTTTTTTTCTAACATTCCATGTTTTATGCAGTGACACACATTGCACACTCATCCTCTTAACCCCGAAATATTCCATGGCCAC